>NW_012121376.1:1936350-1938810 GCF_000951035.1 Colobus angolensis palliatus
CCACACCAGCATCATCTTCATTACAGAGAGAGTCCACACCAGCATCGTCTTAATTACAGAGACAGTCCACACCAGCATTATCATAATCACACAGCGAGTCCACACCAGCACTGTCTCAATTACAGAGACAGTTCACGCCAGCATCATCTTCATTACAGAGACAGTCCACACCAGCAATATCATAATCACACAGAGAGTCCACACCAGCACTGTCTTAATTACAGAGACAGTTCACGCCAGCATCATCTTCATTACAGAGACAGTCCACACCAGCATTATCATAATCACACAGAGAGTCCACACCAGCACTGTCTTAATTACAGAGACAGTTCACGCCAGCATCATCTTCATTACAGAGACAGTCCACACCAGCATTATCATAATCACACAGAGAGTCCACACCAGCACTGTCTTAATTACAGAGACAGTTCACGCCAGCATCATCTTCATTACAGAGACAGTCCACACCAGCATTATCATAATCACACAGAGAGTCCACACCAGCACTGTCTTAATTACAGAGACAGTTCACGCCAGCATCATCTTCATTACAGAGACAGTCCACACCAGCATCGTCTTAATTACAGAGACAGTTCACACCAGCATTGTCTTAATTATAGAGAGTCCACACCAGCACTGTCTTAATTATAGAGATGATAGTCCACACCAGCACTGTCTTAATTATAGACAGAGTCCACACTAGCATCGTATTTTATAGACAGAGTCCACACCAGCATCATCTTAATTATAGAGAGAGTCCACACCAGCATCGTCTTAATTACAGATATAGTCCATACCAGCATCGTCTTAATCACAGAGATAGTGAAATAAGAGAGATATTCACTAGGACTGAATATTTTTTGGAGGGATGGGCTGATGCAATTGGATTAGAAAAAGAATTACAAGGTCTAAAAATTGAAAAAGAGCAGAGAAAATGATCACCATTGATAGTTGATATGATTACATATCTGGAAAACTTGAGAGAACAGAGCTCATGAAGATGATTGGTTAGATTAAGATATTCAAATATCAACAGCTTTCTCATATATAATTAGGTAGAAAATATAATGAGCGATCAAATTTACAACAGCAACAAAAAGATATCTAAGAAAAAACTTAGGAAATGTGCCTCAGCCACATGAAGGGAACTTGGAGGCACAGCAGAGGGACGCTCAAAATGCCCGAATCAAGGGAAGACCTTAACACTGACCCATACCCTGATCCTGCCCAGGAGCCACGATAATAACAAATAAGTTAGTTATCCCTAGATCAGGCTGCAGAGTCAATCAGCTCCTCTTTCCTGTACCAACAATTGTTTCTGGAACTAAGTAAGTTGAGTCTAAAGTTCATATGGAAAAATAAACATCCAGGCCATCCTAGAAGAATTCTGCAAGGGGATGGAGGCAAGGAGCCCATGGTGCACCAGCGTGGCCTGCAAAGCTACTGCAGTAAAAAGCAGTTTGGGGCCGGCATGCAGATGGGTGGACCTGTCAGTGGAACAAGGCAGACACGTTGACTGTGTTGTAAAGGCAGCATTTCAAACGAATCATCTTGGCACAACTGGCTCGCCCACTCGACAAAGGAAAAATGGCATCTCTCCCTCAAATCAAAGACTTAAGGGCAAATAAACAAAAGCACTAGAAGAAATCATGAAAGACGTTTCTAACAATATAATTTCAGCATGTGCAAGGCTTTTTGAAGAACGAATCAAAACACAGGAAGCTTAAAAGGAGGTGGGTATATGTGACCACATAAAATAAGTGTCTTAACGCTGACACAAATAAACAACACACACACAGGCACACAAGCAAGTGAAGAATTGGGGAGGAATTTGGCAACTTATATGTCAGAAACAGAGGATTAAAGAAACAACACAAAGAGTATGTTAAAGACCAACCCATCAAGAGACAAATGGGCAAATGGCCCGAGAAGCTGGTGCAAGAAAGTAAATCCCAGCGACCTACAACATGAGAACAGGCTGAGCCTCCTGGGAATTAGAACTACCATGCTGATAGGGTTTGGCCCTGTCCCCATCCAAATCTCATCTAGAATTGTAGCTCCCGTAATTCCCACATGTTGTGAGAGGGACCTGGTGGGAGATAATTGAATCATGGGGATGGTTTCCCCCATACCGTTCTCGTGGTACTGAAAAGTCTAATGAGATCTGATGGGTTTATACAGGGAAACCCCTTTTGCTTGGTTCTCATTATCTCGTCGCCGGCCACCATGTAAGATGTGCCTTTGCTTTTCTTTTGTCTTCTGCCATGATTGTGGGGCCTCCCCAGCCATGTGGAACTGTGAGTTCATTAAACCTCTTTCCTTTATAAATTACCCAGTCGGCCGGGTGCGATGGCTCAAGCCTGTCATCCCAGCACTTTGGGAGGCCGAGACGGGCGGATCACGAGGTCAGGAGATCAAGACCATCCTGGCTAACATGGTGAAACCCCGTCTCTACTGAAA
>NW_012121376.1:1938996-1944915 GCF_000951035.1 Colobus angolensis palliatus
AATAAATAAATAAATAAATAAATAAATAAATAAATAAATAAATAAATAAATAATCCAGTCTTGGGTGTGTCTTCATCAGCAGTGTGAGAACAGACTAATACAAGCAGCCAGTGAGATTTCACCATCAGGTGTTCCACAATCAGTCATTTGAAAGCACATGGCTTCAGGGCAGGCGTGGAAGAACAAGCACCAGGCTACATCACTGCAAGGATGCAAATCGATATGCCCTTGTCGGCAAACAACTTGGCCAACTCAATCCAAGTTTAAGACACACAACCCTGGAGCCAGATGTGGCCTCCCAGAAATCTACCTGGCAGGTACTCACAGAGGCTTCTACACTAGGACTATCTCTGCAACCCTGCAGGGACAGCCCTGAAACCACCAGACACCGCTGGGTCAGAGTCCAGCACAGTAAGTTATGGAATGACCCCCTGACAGGGGGCAGGCCACTGTCCCTCACTTGCTGTTCTGAAGTCCCCACAAAAGTTCTTCTGGAACTTGCTTGGAAATTTGCCATGAGACTGTTTATTTTCTTTGCTCCTTCAATCAGGGTAAATATTCTTGTTTCAGTACAGAAACAGTAATAGGCTTTCATATGGGTTATTTCCCTGGGTCCCGTGGGAGGGCTGTGTACATGTGTATTACATTTCTAAAATCCCGAGTTCTGAAATAAAAAGCCTCCCGAACTCCAGGATTTGGATAAAAGCTTGGGGACCTGCAGTTTCAGCTTTAAAAAGAGGGAGGCCTCAGCCAGGCAGCCAAGGTCAATGTCCCCTGCGCTGCGTCCTGTTGATGGGGTAGACCCTCAAGGGGATGTGGTGAGACGGGCACTTTGCCCCCAGGGTCTTCCTCCCAGTGACTCATCATCACAGTCCAACCATGAGAAAAACACTAGACAATCCCAGTTGAGGGATGCTCCATAAAAGACTCAGGCAGTCCTCAAAACTGTCAAGATCCTCAAAAACAAGGAGTCAGAGTGGAGCCGAAGGAGGCGTGACAAGGAAATGCCAGGTGGGATCCGGATGGGGTCCTGGGGCAGGAGGAGGCTGTGAGGGGTGCACGGGGAATAGGGATGGATCAGTGTTCATCAGTGACAATGAAGGCACTGCCTGAGGGTGAGATGTGGACAACTGGGCGCAGGGCACATAGAAACTCTGTGCCATCTTCTCGATTTTTCTGTAAATCTAAAACTGCTCTTTTAAAAAGCCTATTAAAAATAAAAAGCAGCAGTCTGGCCAAAATGGTGAAACCCCATCTCTACTAAAAATATAAAAATTAGCTGGGCATTTTTATATTTAGTGGTGCATACCTGTAACCCCTACTCAGGAGGTTGAGGTTGAACCGAGGAGGCAGAGGTTGCAGTGAGCCGAGATCGCAGTGGTGCTCTCCAGCCTGGGCAACAGAGCAAGACTCTGTCTCAAAAAGTAAATAAATAAATTAAATAAATAAAAATAAAAAAATAAAAAGAAGGACAAGGTACTGTCAAGGAACAAGATCCAAGACACAGGCTACAGAAAAGCAAAGGGGAAAGTACAGAGTACAGCCATCACTTGTGTGTGCAAACGGCTCCACCGGGAAGAAGGGGCAGTACGCAGGGCTGTTAGATTTGTGACTTGGGAGATGTGACCAGAGCCCCAGCCACACCATTATTTCTGCCTTTCATGGCCACCCTAAAATTTAAGCAGTGGGAAGCACTTCCTTGTGTCTTAGCCAACAGCTCCTACTCGCCAGCTCCCCAAGGAAATACTGCTTCCCTCCCCCAGCTTCTCCTGCCTCAGAGTTTGGGGTGGCAAGGAAGTCAGCAGGTGCCTGAAGCTGATGTCCTCTGTGTAATCTGCAGGTTCTGCAGAGATTTGCACCACTCAACACCCTCACGCCAGGCTATCCCACCTGATGACTCCTTCCCTCCCTGATGGCCCCCACTGCACCACTGGAGGGCACCCCTGCTCCCCACGGCACCCTCCCTCCCAGGCCACTCAGTGCACAGGAATCACACACCTATTATGGCTCTTCTGATTCTAGGAAGGGTTTTATCACACGTGTGGGTCATAGACCTGACTCCTCAAGGCCACGCTACCACGGGCAGTGGAGGGATCTGGCCTCTGGCAGGCGCAAGCCCTCAGGTTCCAGCTGACTCCTGCCATGCGGGTTGTTTCTGCCTCAACAGAGTAGCCCTGATACTTTGTCATTTTGATCCAGGGACAGGACAGAGGGGCTGGGAGGCCAGCATTTGAGGAGAGTGAACCACACTCACTGGCACCGAGAGGGCACCTCACAGGGCACTCCCCCCGCCAGGTGTCCTGAACATAGTGCTCCTCCCAGCCTAGCTTGGAGGTGTCCCTGTAGGCCTGGCCACCACAGGTCACTGCTGTCTCACTCTCCTCAAATTGCCAGCACACCACCATGGAGCCCACTCCTCCAGGCTGACACACTTATGAGGCCTTCCTTCTTCCCCTGAAAGGTGGGCATCAGCCTGAGGGCCTCTGGGCAGCATGCACAGGGCAGGGTCTGGTGTGAGAGACTCACTAGGGGAAAACCTGTGAGAAAACTAGGGCAGGAGCCTGGGAGGTTGGGAGAAGGTCCAGTCGGGATGCGGGTCTGGGCCCTGGGCAGGAGAGAAGGAAGAAGGGAAGGTTGGGAGCCCTTTGCGTGGTGGCTCAGCAGGGCCACTGGGGAGGCCTCAAGCAAAAGTCACCACCACCCAGGAAGAGCTTGCCTAGGTGTCAGGCTGGCCTCGATGCAAATGTGGAAGTGAGCTTGGGGTGCAGAAGCTGTGCCGCTGGTCAGTTCTGCTCCCCACAATGGAAGGCCTGAGAGGCATGTTCTCATGGCTCTGCAGACAGCACTCAGGAGGATGTCTGTCCAAATAGATGAGGAAAAACCTCCCAGTTTCTTTCTGGGGGACTCCTGAGAATCTACTGTGCTTTGCATCCCATGGAGCTCATGGAGGTGGGGTCTGCTCACTCTTCCAGCCCTCCCTCACTATGCTCAGTCTGTGGGCGTCCTTCTGCTCCAGGCACCAGGAGTGCAGCAGTGAGGAAGAGAAGGAATCCTGCTCTAAGACATGGGCTCTGGTGGAAGAGGACTAGATTGCAATGCTGGGTGCTCTGCAGAGAACAGAGCATGGAGGGGCAGGCTGAGGGAGATGGGAAGAACTAGCCCTTTCATTTTAACTCATTATTAGTGAAAGATTCCCTAGGTCCTTAAAAACATCTCCCAAAGAATCACATGATTTTAAAATCTTATCCCTGAGTCAGTGCAATCCCGATCACAATCTCTTCTGGCTTTCTTGCCAAAATTGCCAAGCAGATCCTGAGATTCATATGGAAATGTAAGGGACTCAGAATAGTCAAAACAATCTTGAAAAAGAGCAAAGTTGGACTCACACGTCCCACTTTCAAAGCTGATGGCAAAAGTACAGAAGACAAGAGCTGGCATAAGCACAGATACGCAGATTGATGGAATGGACTGAGAATGAGGGCTGGAAATAAACCCTCACAGTTACAGTCTACTGATTTCCAACAAGAGCACCAAAGCAGTTCAACAGGGAAAGAATAATTTTTGCAACAGATGGTACTGGGCCTAGTGGATATCCATGTGCAAAAGAATGAGGTTAGACCCCTACCTCACACCACACACAACATGAACTCCAAAAGTAGCAGCAACCTGAATGGAAGAGCTGAAACCATAACACTCTTAGAAGACAACATAGGAATACATCTTTGTGGCTTTGAGTTAGGCTATAATTTCTTACATATAACACCAAAAGCACAAATGACAAAAAAGAAAGTAGATAAAATTACTTTCTCAAAATTAAAACATTTGTACTGCAAATAATACCATTAAGAAAGTGAAAAGGAAACCCAGAGAATAAGAGAAAACTTTGCAAACCATATATCCAATAGGGAACCTGGCCATAGAACACATAAATAACTCTTGCAACAATAATAAAAAGACAAGAATCCAAGTAAAAATGGGGTAAAGGGTCTGAGTAGATATTTTTCTGAAGAAGATACACAAATGGTCAGCAAGCACATGAAAAGACACTGACATCATTAGTCATCAAGGAAAGGCAAATAAAAACCACAATGAGATGCCACTTCACACCCAGGAGCTTGGCTGTCATCAAAAAGACAGACAATAACAGGTGTTGATGAGAGTAGGGAGAATTTGAAACCCTCCCACACTGCCCATGGGAATGTGAGATGTGGCAGCCTCTTTGGAAAACAGTTTGACCAGTCCTCTTGGAATGTTAACTGTATGGTGACTGTACAACCAGCAATGCTGCTTGTAGCTGGGGACTCTAGAGAAATGGAAACCTTTGTTCACATAAAAACGGGTACACAAATGTTCATTATTCACAATAGCCAAAAAGTGGAAACAGTCCAAACTTCCATCAGTGGAAGAACAGATAAACAAAATGTGGTCTATCTACTCAGCGGAATGTTCTTTAGCCACAGAAGGAATGAAGTGTTGACACACACCCCAGTGTGGGGGACCTTGCAAACGTCGTGCTGAGTAAAAGACACCAGCTTCAAAGGGCCATGTGTGGTATGATCCCATTTCTATGAAATGCCCAGAACAGGGAAACCTATGGAGGCAGAAAGCGGATTGGCGGTTGCCAGGGACTGGGGTAGAAGTATGGGGGAGGAACAAGGCTGATAATAAGGGGCCTGGAGTTTCTTTCTGGAGTGATAAAAGTGTTCTGGAATTAGATAATGGTGATGGTTGCACAATTCTGTGAATTCACGAAAAACCACTGAGTTGTACACTTTAAAAGAGTGACTTTTATGGTATATGAATTATATCTAAATACAGATGTCACTAAAAAAACTCACTGTTTTTTGCCAGTTCCCTACCATCTGGTGGAAGCACGGAAAGGGAAGGAGATGGAATAAAGTCAAAGCCTGTCCGTCAAAGCTCATTTCTGGAGCAAGGACCCTGGTGCTGGTCAGGGTCCTGGGTTGCCCTGTCCACGCCTGGCCCGGAGGCGTCTGAGCTGCGTTCCAGCAGAGTCAAGCAATGCCGGGCAGTCGTGGGGCTTCAGACTGTTGGTGCTGGCGGACCCAGCGCTGTGTGGACCATACCCCACCACCCTCTGGGTGCAGGTGACACCCGCACCTTCCTGAGGGCTTCCCACTCAACAGGCGCTCTGCAGCTCAGCTTCCCCGAGCCTCCCAGGGTGTCACACAGGCTAAGCAGGCTGCTGTGTGTTAAACCCATCTGGTATCCACACACCTACAGAGAACAACCCAACAGTGACAGGTTAGTACGAGAGCCCCAGCCCTCACGCAGGAGGCAGAGGCAGGGCACATCCCTCAGCTCCTTGAGTTTCCTTACTGACAAGGAGATGCAGACAGCACCTGCCAACGCAGGCGTGTGTGGACACGAGAGCAACAGGTGCCTAGAGGGTGCTGGCGGCACGGCCTGGTGCCTGGCATGCTGTGGGCTTCTGACATCGTTAGTAAACCATGGACAGGAGGCTGCTTCTGAACCTCTTGTCACTGGAAGCCCCTGCCTTGTGCCTTCCTTAAGCCCACAACACACCTGTTGGGAACTACCAGCTTTGGCATCTCCATGCCTTTCTGCAGTGCAGTCAGACCAGGTGTCTACATTCACACCCACATGGGTATGGCTGCATGGGGTGTGAGGGTGTGTACATATAAGGACATGTGTATATGTGGGTTTACGTCACAGTGTGTGTGAGTGCATGAGAAGATAGGTGTGCATGAGAGTGTGCTGGGGATGTGTGGGAGTGTGTATGTGAACATGGATGCATGAGTGTGCATCTGTGTCTGGGCATGTGCGTGAGTGGTGAGTGTGCGTGCATGTGTATATGTGTGCATGTGAATGTGCATTTGAGTGTGCATATGTGTTTGCATGTATGTATGAGCATGCATGCGTGAGTGTGCAGGTGTG
>NW_012121376.1:1945260-1956422 GCF_000951035.1 Colobus angolensis palliatus
TGTGTGCATGTGAATGTGCATTTGAGTGTGCATATGTGTTTGCATGTATGTATGAGCATGCATGCGTGAGTGTGCAGGTGTGTATGCAGGTATGTGAGTATGCATGTATGGGCATACAGGTGCCTGTGAGCTTGCACGTGCTCGTGAGGGTGTGCATGCCTGTGTGCTGGTGAGCGTACACGTGTGAGGGTGTGCATGCGCGTGTGCCTGTGAGTGTGCTTGTGCACGTGTGTGAGGGTGTGTGCATGCCTGTGAACATGTTCACTCACGTGTGTGAGGGTGTGCACTCACGTTTCCTGCACATGCAGACATCCCTTTGGTGTGGCCTGCCCCATGTCAGGCATGGACATCAGGCCTCAGAAGGACTTTTCGTGGGAGTCTCTGCACCAGGACGTCACTCCTGCTGATGCCCCACTACTGCATTCGCTCTGTGTGGGTTTCAGAGACTGCCCTGTGTCCAGCTTGGCCTCTGCTGCTCTGGCTTCCAGTAGGCTCCTGAATTATCCAGTGGCTTGGGGAGGGGGATTCCAGATGGCACTTGGGTGTGGCTTTAAGAGTCCAGGATTCAGAGCTTCAGATAAGGGAGCCCAAAGCCACTGTCCAAAGTCTTGCAGGGGAAGCAAGTCCACCGACCTCCAGGGCACAGGCAGCACCTGGGTCCCTTGCTTCGGTGAACAATGTGTTATTACACTGCCTCCTTAGCCAGATGAGACAATACAAATTCCTCAAAGCAGCAGTCAAAAGCTATAATCTGATTTTGCAACATCCAGGAGCAGATGCTCTTTGGGAGGAATAAAACACAAAGATGATGGGGGAAAGAATGCGTTGGGTTTGTGTTTGCCTTTTCATGCTCTTGGCTTCCAAACACTTGAGGTTGAAGCATGCCACAGAGAGCAGAAGCAGCTGGGTGAAGCCCTGGACAGGCACATTCCTGAGCTGAGTCGGGTGGATATGGGAACATGCTGGCCCCCTTGCTCACCGGGCGACTGGGTGAGTCTGTCGCCAAAAGTCAAAATGCCCTCCCCACAGCTCTCTCTGCTCTTGGAGAGGGAGGTCTGGATGGAGGCCCAGCCCCTCCAGATTCCTCTGTCCTGGCCCTTCTCAGTTTCCCATCTTCAGACAGTTCCAGGCTGTTGTACTGGCCGTGCAGACTCGCCTGCAACAGGCTGGGAGGAGCCCACAGTGCGATGGGGACGTGTGTGCATTCCATCACCCTGGTGTCACTGGTGTGGGAGGCCGGGCTGCAGCGCTGGGCCGTCGGGGCATCCGTGACCTCCCAGATAAGATAAAAGGCTGTGAAGCCATGGTCTCCCTTCCCAAGCCTCTCCCCACTCCTAGGATGAGCTTTCCAGAGGGGTCCTACGAGAAGGTTGCAAACTGCTTGCAAAGGCCAGCAAGTCGTCCTCCCAGAACAAGCCTCCTCTGAGCACGCTCTGGTCTGCATAATAGCCCAGGAGCTGCGGAGTTGCCCCATTACCTCTGGAAAGCTGCCTCACTTCTCAGCAGCTCCTTGTAAAAGGACCTCTTCAAGAGGAGGCAGGAGCAGCCCCCAGCCTCATCAACAACTTTCATTAAGAGTGATGTGTGGCACTGAGTGAGTGTGTGGCACTGAGTGTGGCCTGTGTGGGTGCTTTGTATCATGTCTCCTTTAGTTTGCACAACCTCCTGATGAGAGGAAGACCGCTCTCACTCCCATTCTGCAGATGAGGAGCCCGCCGGTTAGCAGAGAGTTTCAGGATTTCATGGGGGAGTCAAGCATGTTCTGAAGAAGGTGCTGGGCCTGCCTGTAAGAGGCTCATGGCTTGGCTGGGAGGACAAGGTAAGAAGAGAGTGGAGGCACTGCTGGAAGGTGGAGGTGGAGCTGGACCCCATGCCCTTGGGAGGGCTTCTCCAACTCTGTGGTTCTGAGATTTTCTTCTGGGATGCCTCCAAGAAGCACGAGTAGAATGTTCCTCCCGGCAGTGGAGTTCCATGGGAGCCAGGGCCAGGTGCTGCTGCAGGCTGGTGTGGGCCCTAGGAGGGGCTGAGGGGCTCTGCAAAGCTGGACACAAGGAAGTGGGCAGGGATCCTGGCTGGAAAGGCCCAGTGGAGAAAACAGCACCGGCGAGGGTGCAGAGCAGAAAGCACATGTGTCCATGTACCCAGCCAGTGGGGCTCAGGAGAACTTATGTGATGGTGCCTGGGATGAAGGGAACTGTTACCTTGATTTCACTTTAATTAATGAATAAATGATCACCATGGCCAGTGGCTGCATGCTGGAGAGTGCAGCTCTGGACTGCTCTGACAATGACAGGCTGCAAACACCAAATCCTCAGACACAGCTTCACACTTTCCTATCAGACACAACTTCACACCTTCCTATCAGACACAACTTCACACTTTCCTATCAGGCCCAGAGCTCACAGCAGGGATTGACAGACAGACACCGGGGAGTAGGGAATCTGCCCTTCAGCCGTCAGATTGGAGTTCAACCCTGAAAGACCCACCTTCTGAAAGGCAAAGGCGCCACACTCTGGCCCTGGGGACAGGAGTGTTCAGGGGCCTGCAGGAGGATAACATGGCTGCGCTCCACACCCTTCTCACACATCTGTTTTTCTGCAGTGTCTGGGATTGCCAAGCCTCCCCTTTTCGGCAGCCCCACAGCCGCCCAGGGCAGAGGGGTTCTGTAGTGGAGGCCCCACCCTGGCCCCTACAGCACGTTGCTGAACTGGGAAGTAGATGAGAGTGAGGGGAAGGCAGAGACCTGAGGTTCCTGGAAAGCAGACAGACGCAGGGCCCTGCGGAGCAGCCAGCAGGGACAGGGGCCTCGGAGTCCAAGCAGAAAGTGAGCCTCCAGCAGGGAGGAGACGCTGTTCCTTCCTCCCAGTGTCTGTTCACTCTTGCCCAGCAAGCATCTGTGGAGTGCCTTCTGTACACACAGCCTGACCCTGTGTATCTCCACCGCCAGGGCAATGGAGAACCTTCCTCAACCACAGGCCCAGGCGAGCCCAAGCAGCTGTGAGCCCAGGGAGGTGGCCGGAACACATTCTCCTTTTCATGGAAAAGCCGAGGAATGGAGTGCTGGAAGTCAGGCAGGGTGGGCCGCGCTTCCCGGGCCAAAGGAAGCAGCCACTGAAACAGATTTTTAAGACACACGGAGCACCGAATAGAAATATATCTGCTCTTAAAAAAAGGAGTGAATTTTATCTTGAGAGAGACTCCACTGGCCAGACTCAGAGATGAAGTATTTTTACCATTAATGTCATCTGGGCACGTGTGGAATTGTTTCATAAGAGGCTGACTCCTGGCACTCCGACAGCAGCGGGGACAGGGCGTCAGACTGCAGGTACCCACCACCCCTGCGGCTCCTGCCTTCTCCCTGGTGTCGGTCACCACCCGAGTCCACCCAGGAAGAACAGGGCTGCGGTCCTGACCGACAGCCCAGCTGTTCTCAGCAGCATCTGCTCTGCACAGGGCTGCCTGGAAACAAACTGCCCATGAGCCAGGCTCAGCCCTGCCGTGGTGGAGCTCGGGGCTTCCCTGAGCCTCAGGTCCCCTGTCTGTACAGTGAGCACAACAATGTATATGTAACAAGGCTTGGGGGAGGAGGGGCCTGCAGTTGCTGGTGAACTAGGAATTGGTTAACAGTCATCAGGACTGTTGTCCTGATAGTTACACCTCCTGCCTGCAGCCTGGGATGCTGAGCCCTGAGCGGGGATCTGAGGAAGGGGCTCGGGGGGCAGGGGCAGAAAGGTGAGGCCTGTTTCTCAGTAACCCACAAAAAGGATGTACACAGAGACAGAAGGGACAAGAGAGCTGGGCAGAGACAAAGCTGGCCCGGCCCCACACCAGTGGTACCCACAGAGACAGCATCTCACGACCACTCCCAGCAGGCTCCTCAACAGCTCCTGAGCATTCCCGGTTGTGGCTACAAATGGGGACCTGCCCAAATGCTCAGGAGATGCCTGTCTCCCCTCCCCGCCTGACAGTGCCCTGGAGAGGCTGTTTGGGTGAGCGTCTGCCTTTCCATCCCACTGTTCACTGAGTACAAGAGAGGGTTCTCTTCCAAATAATCATCCCTTAGAAAAGCGTGGCCACTGTGCATCGGAGTTATCTTCCATCCTCTCACATACAAAGCATGCTCGCAATGGCTTTGGTTCTTTTCTTTTCTTTTCTTTTTTTTTTTTTTTTGAGACAGTCTTGCTCTGTCGCCCAGGCTGGAGTGCAGTGGCACGATCTCAGTTCACTGCAACCTCTGCCTCACAGGCTCAACGGATTCTCCTGCCTCAGCCTCCCGAGTAGCTGGGATTACAGGTGCCTGCCACCACGATTGGCTAATTTGTATATTTTTAGTAGCGATGGGGTCTCACCATGTTGGCCAGGCTGGTCTCCAACTCCTGACCTCAGGTGATCCACCCGCCTTAGCCTCCCAAAGTGCTGGGATCACAGATGTGAGCCACCACACCCGGCCTCTAACAGCTTAGCTCTGAGAAAGGGCTCTTGTGTGAGACAACCAGCTTGGAAGAGGCTGGAGTCACCATGGAGCTCCCCAGGGGCTGGGTGGGTGAAGAAGGCGGCCCATTCGCGACTCACTTGTTCATTATTCCAAGAGGAATTACGTGCTCTACGCGAGTGTTAGACACAAGGGCGTGCCAACCTCTGAGGCTCCCTTTGGATACGAGAAATGAAGCCACCGAGAAAAGCGCTCCCTGCTGCTGGGTGGTGGGTTTCTGGCTTAGGATAGACGATGGCAGCACCGAGCACGGAGCCTGTGGGCAATGCCAGAGGCCTGAGGGAAGCCGCACCCGTCCCACACAGGTTTTCACTCTGGAGAGGAAGGAAAGATGTCGTATGTCCGAGGACCTGGACTGAAGATGAAAAGACAGTGCAGGGTGACAGGCTCAGAGGGGAGGAGCCTGACTCTAAACCTGGGTCTCCCGGCTGTACATCCAGCCTCCATCCATGGCCACCTCCCACCCTCACCACCCCGGGCAGGACTGTTGTGAACTGCAGTGGTTCTGCCTCCAGAAACACAGTGGCTCTGGGAGTACGATCAGCTTTGTTGAAATCAAAGTGACTTTGACCAAGAGAAGATGCCCCACTGCAGAGTTGGGAGAAATTCCAGTTTCTTTTTCCCAGGTCAGGCAATCAAGGGACAATGGTGTAAGCCAGTCAGGCTGAGCAGGGCCCTTCTCCCGTTCCTTCCTCATCCACGAATGCCATTGCGTCCCCCAGCCACGCCATGTGCTGCCGGCATCACAGCAGGCTCCCCAGGGAAAGACCTGGCAGAGGGGCCATGGTGATGTCACCACACAAAGAAAAGGTCGTCCTCAAACAAGCGCCCTGCAACGCTGCCATTGTACTGGGGCAGTGCTGGCCTCAGAGGGAAACTCTAGCCAGAGTGGCTGGAACCCCCATGGAGAAGTCCATCCTGCTCAGGGCCCAGCACCTCATGGGCGTGAGTCCCCTGTCTCGTCTAGGGAAGTGGATGACAGCCAGTGGGGCCCCTGTGGTGGAGGCAGAGCCCACCCAAATCCCTGAAGACCTCCTAGCTCATCTGGGTGGGGCAGGGACTGGCACCCAGCTGTAGTGGGATCACAGGGACCTGACCCCCAGTCACCACCCCAGAACAGAGACGGCCACCGCCCACACCGCACTGCAAAGCTTCCCTGGATTCAGCTACGACTCCCAGACGCCACAGCCCCATGCCTCAAGATGAGCCCTTATTGGATCATCAAAGCTGTGCTCCTTCCTGTCTGTGGCTCCTGGAGCGGCCTAGCTAGTTCCCTGTTACTTGGTTCCCTCCTCCAAGGAACAGTGCTGCTGGCACCTGGAACCCCCTGCCTTCCAGCCTCTCTGAAGCCCTCTCCTGCTGCAAGCTGCCTCCCCTAGGAAGCCCTCCCTGACCCTGGTGGCTTACAGGGCTTTCTCCTGACCTCTGCCCTATACTCATCTGTGTGGGGCTCTGGAGGGCTGGCCTAGGTTCCCCGGGCAAGCGTCTGCTGTGTGTCTGCTCCCCCAGCTCTCAGGGAGCTCACCGCCAGAGCTTCTGTGAGGGGATTTTACACAGAAGAGGGATCACCCCTCAGAGGGGAAAATGGGGCCAGCAGGGTGGACCCTACAGGGATGTGGATTTTGGCTTCAAAGATGGAAGGAATTTCTAGCAGACCTATCTATTTAAGGATGGAATGCACGCCTGCCTGCTCCTGTCTCGGGAGGTGCCCATGGGATCTGGAGAGCCAGTGAGGAGTGGGGAGAGGGAGGTGGGAGCTGTGACCTTCCAGAACATTGCCTCCCTCTGTGTACTGGGGCCAAATATCTCTGGCACACAACCAAGAACTCAGAAATGTTTAAATCTGAAATATTTTAATAGTAAGAATCATCAGCAGCTCCATGTCCTCTCCATGCCTCATGAGACTTTCCTAATATGAAAAGCTAAAAACAATTGAAGATATTTTGAGTTTCACCTTCCAGGGTCTCAGCCTGGGCTGTCTGGACTGGTGGCTGCCACCAGCCTTGCCCCAAATTGAACAGGCTTCTCTTGGAACTCGGTGAACAAGCAGCAACTTGGTGGCACTGGTGCTGCATGCGGCGTCCACCCTTTCCCAGAGGCTCCCTTGTGCACAGCTCCAAGAGGTGGAAGGAGCCCCCAGCAGACATGCTCGAGGCATGTTCTTGGCCCAGGAAGCCCCGACCAGGGGCGCTGCTGACTATGGGAGTGGACAGCACAGCCCAGAGGCCTCTTCTCCAAAGCCACTGATGAAAGAGGCCTCGGACTGAGCCTGGTGCCCCCAGACCCCACCGCTCCCCACGGGCTGTGGCAGGGGGTGGGGGACTGTCAAGAGGATGTCAGGGTTACATCTCCAATTGTGGTCTTAAGGCCCTTGTGCCATTTACAAACTGAAAAGATGAAGAAGTACTTGATTTGTGGTGACAAGACCCATGGGACAATTGCAGGAATCTACTCGCCCTGCTCATAACATAAAGATATTGGGGAACACCTTTGGGGAACCTCCTTCCTCAAGCTGGCAGCACAGGCTAACGGGGCAGCTGTTACCTCAAAGGGACCTGGGGACAAAAGCCACACTGGAACCTGTAGTGGCCTCAATAATGTCTCCTAAAGAGGTCAGGTCCTAATCCTTGGACCCTGCAAACGTGTCCTTGTTTGGAGAAAGGGCCAATGACTAAATGAAGGTTCTGGAGACAAGATGATCCTGGACCACCTGGGTGGGCCCTGAATGCAATCACAGATGTCCTCGTAAGAGGGAGGCGGACGGAGCTTCGTTCTACAGAGAGGAGAGAGTGTGCGGGGACGGAGCAGAGAGAGATGAAGATGCCGGCCCTGGCGACTGGAGTGAGCCGCAGGAGGTCAAGCATGCAGGGCTCATGGCAACAGCTTCCGTTTCCCACCTGCTGTGTGCTGTGGGCCGTGAGAGACCCAGCGGCGGTGAGGCAGGCTGGCCACTTCCAGGCCATGTGTGGGCAGATGCAGGTGCTTTGCAGGTGAGCCTATGACAAAGTGCAAAAAAACAGAAAAAGTGCATGGAGAGAAGCGCCGAGGAGAGCGACGTGGAGGGCGGCTGAGCCTTGTCACGCATGCACCTGTCTTCGAGTCATCCCTGGCGGGACCCTGCTGAGCAATGGAACCTCTTTGATTGTACCTGAAGCCACCACCCCTCCATTAACTTTGTGGCCATGAGCACAGCTGAGGGACCACTCAGACACCCGCCCCGTCCCAGTCTCCCATTGCCACTGAACCGCCTCTGAGGTGCGTGTTGCTGGGCTGGACAGAATGCAGGTTTCGAGGCTAGAGCCGAAAGCAGACCCTGTGTGGTGACACTGTTTTGGTGCCCGCCGCCGGCTGCTTACTGGATGGCTGCTCCAGACCTCTCCTGGAGAAATGGTTTTTCCAGCGTTTGGGAGACGAGGACCCGCCAAGAGACAGTTCGAACGCGTTGCTCAGTGCCCGACATCCGCCATCAGTCTGGGTGGCTTCTGATCCAGCCTGCACCGAAATGGCCCTGCTTCAAAACAGCTGCATCCAATGAGCTGCACCAGGGCTGTCCTTCTGCCTGGTGTGCCTGTCCCTCCCCTCTGTGGGGTGTGGGTGCGAGAGCGTGTGTGCGGTGTGTGTAAGCATGTGAGTGTGCATGGCCATGTGAGTGTGTGAGCATGGGTGAATGTGCATGTGTGTGCGCGTGTGCGCACCTGTGTGTATGTGTGTGTGGGTGGGTGGAGCATGGGCGAATGTGCATGAGAATGTGTGTGAGCATGGGTGTGCACGTGAGTGTGCACAAGTGTGTATGAGTGTGAGCATGTCTGAGTGTGCATGTATGTGTGTGTGCATATGCGAACCTGTGTGTGAGCACATGAGTGTGAATATGTGTGTATGTGCACCTGTGTGTGTGTGGGAGGAGGGTGAGCATGTCTGTGAGTGTGCATGTATGTGTGTGAGTATGGGTGTGCATGTATGTGTCTGTATGCACCTGTGTATGTGTGTGTGAGCGTG
Source organism: Colobus angolensis palliatus (assembly GCF_000951035.1). Lineage (NCBI taxonomy): Eukaryota > Metazoa > Chordata > Mammalia > Primates > Cercopithecidae > Colobus > Colobus angolensis. The sequence continues at coordinate 1,953,749 of NW_012121376.1, forward strand.
TGTGTGTGTGTGTATGTGTGTGATTCCTCCACCCCCACGCAGCTGGAACCTGTCTCTCATGTTCCGCCCACTTTGCCATCCCCACTGGGGACAGGAGTTGGGATCCTATGAGGATGTCTCCGCCAGGCTGGCCCCTTCCCAGGTGTCTGGAGTCTGGACACAGAAGCCCCACCCCGTGGCCTTGGGGTTGTTGCAATACATCAGGGTCTGTGAGGGCCACTCGGGGAAATTCCTGCGGCAGGAAGGGATCCGCAAAGGAGGGGGCCCTGCAAAGGCGCAGCCGGGCGGCTCGCTTCCGCCCTTCAGAGGCAATATCCTCTGCAGAGCCGAGAGCCCGAGGGGGGACGCTTATCAAAGCCAGGCGCTGCCCCAGGGCTGGAGCGACATCCAAGCCCTTTCTCTATTCACAGTAAATCTCATGGGGGCAGAGAGGCCAGCTGCCTTCCATATTTCTGGGGCAACAGAACGCAGGTTGAGACCTCAGGCATATGTTATCTGTGTTGATGAGAGTGTCTGTCATTCCATGCAGAGAGCAGATGGTGCTCCCAGTACATCTTCACCAGATCTGTTCCAGAGAGAGGGATCTTCTAGAACTTGGCCATCCTTGCACTGCTAAGCACAGTGATGGGTGAACAGCTTGGTCCTGCCCAGCATCTCCCGGGTGCCTGGCCCTTGTGCATCCTGTGTGCACCAAGTACAGGCCACAGTATGAATGTGTACGGTTGTACAACTCAATGACAGATCAGTGCTTTTGGGTAGCCCTCTAATCAAATCAAAACCCACGAACACCAGAACGGTCACAACCCAACTCCTCAGCAGGGGCTCAGCTAAAGCCGTTGACGTCCTCCCCAGACCCTGAGCCCTGCCACGTCCTGGGGGCCCGAGAGGCTCTTGGTCATTGTGCCATGGATGCCCCCACAGCACAGGCCATGCTTGGTGTAAATCATTCTTCGGTTATTACAGAGACCTGGCATTCACCCTTAAAAACTCATCCCGGTCTTCTCTCCGATGGCCCCGGCATTACGAGGGCTGCGTGGGCACCTCCTCAGTGCACTCATTTCTTTACCCCTTGCTCTTCCATTTCATTGGCTGCATTTGCTCAGCCACAGTCTACAAAGACAGCAGAGACCTAGGCTTTCAGTGGCTTCCCGGTCATGGGAAGCAAGCAGGTGTGTTGGTTTTTAGTGCTTGGACTCAAGGATACTCAGGGTTAAAGTGGCAATTTCCACATGGGAAAAGCTCCTCAGATGAGATGGCCTCTTCCTTCAAAGAATGAGTAGCATTTAATGCAGGGTTGTATTTTCTTGCCTGTGTCTTTGAGTAGCCTGGGAGCTCAGAGGGTAGGGGGCAGGAACCCAGCAAAGTGCCAGGTGGATTTGAACAAGGGGGTTTGCACAATGATGTGGAAGGCCAAGTTTATGCGCCCTAAGCCACTGAGGAGACAGTAAGACAGCATTAGTTAGGCATTTGTGGAAGGAAGGAAGGAAGGAAGGAGGGGGCGCTTAGACAGTGTCTTAGGTGAACACGGGGCAGGAGGTAGGACAGCCAAGCCTGCCTTGGGCAGTGGTTTGGCATGGCAGCACGCCGGTTCTGCACAGTTGGCTCTGATTGGCATCTTGGTCTAAAGACAGTTTCAGCTGATCTTTCTCACTGGTCCCATGTGTTTCTGCCACAAGCAACTTTTGGCCACAAAGGAATTTGGGCCAGAGCTTTCCTGGGTGACCATGGGAAGATACCCCTCACATCCAGCGAAGGCCACAGACTCTTCACTTGAGGCCCTGGGGGCTCTGGGGGAGACCCCGTGCACAGTCCAAGCACTCGGAGCTGGGCAGAGAGCATGCAGATGCTTATCGTGGTTCAGAGTAAAGCCTGCCTCGTGGCCTCCACACTGTTCCCTCCACCTGTGTCACCTGAACCCCACTTAGCCTGCTTGTGCCTTAGGAGAGACCGAAGGCTCAGAGAAACCTTTCCCGATCACCTACCCATAGCCCCCTCCATGCCCCACAATTCCCACCCACAGTCCCAGTCCTCACGCACCCATCCTAATTGGACACTGTAGACTTATTTGAAGGTTAATTATTTATTTAATGCTGGTTTCCTTATGGGATCACAGAAAAGGTCTCAGAAGAGGTGACATTAAGGTTCAGAAGGAAAAAACACCCCCCAATGAAGCTTTGAAGGGAGTATTCTAGGAAGAAGAAATGGCCACTACAGACCCCTTCAGGTGGGAGAACTTTCTAGACAAAGCACAGAATCTCGGCAGGTGATGGATCTTCATTTCCCTTTCCATTTAGTAAATAAGTCCACCCATCCATCTATCTACCTACCCATCCAGTCACCCATCTACTCACCCACTCATTCATCCATCCACCTATCCATCCATCCACCTTGTACTGATTTAACCATCCATCCATCCATCCATCCATCCATCCATCCATCCATCCATCCATCCATCCATCCATCCATCTACCCATCCATCCACTCACCCACATGTCCACCCATTCATCCACCCATCTTCCTGTCCATCTACCCATTCATCCATTCATCCACCCATCCACCTATCCACCTATCCATCCGTCTACCCATCCATTCATCCATCCATCCACCTATCCACCTATCCATCCGTATACCCATCCATTCATCCATCCATCCACCTATCCACCTATCCATCCGT
>NW_012121376.1:1956472-1994648 GCF_000951035.1 Colobus angolensis palliatus
ATCCACCTATCCATCCGTATACCCATCCATTCATCCATCCATCCACCTATCCACCTATCCATCCGTATACCCATCCATTCATCCATCCATCCACCCAAGCATTCATCCACTTGTCTACCTATTGATCCATCAGTCAGTCTATCCATCCATCCATTCATGCACCTATCCACCCATCCATCCATCCACCCACCATCCACAGGCCTCATCAGTTCAGGAGAATAGAAGGGAAGTGCATTTACGTTTCTGGCTGCTGGTAGAGGCCTTGCTATTGATCTCAGTCTTTCTGTGTGAAGGATGAGGAAGACCCCAGGGCCTCCCCAAGGGCATTTAGATGGAAACTGTCAGGATTGTGCTCCTCAGAGAGACTGTCTAGTGGACCAGTGTCAGACAAAGGATCCAGACAGGGGGATTTAAAGTTCCTGGTGAGCTGGATGGAAATCAAATTCTGTTAGAGTCTTTTTTTTTTGATAACACAGGGTGGAGACAGCTAACATATGGGGAAAGTGACTCAGGGCAGAGTCTGGAGAGCCTACAAGTGAGCAAGTAGTGAGCACAGTTTGCCCAGAGCAGGAGGTGCCTCATGATCCCAGAGCAGGAGGGGGTGCTTCACGATCCCAGAGCAGGAGGTGCTTCATGATCCCAGAGCAGGAGGTGCCTCACGATCCCAGAGCAGGAGGTGCCTCACGATCCCAGAGCAGGAGGTGCTTCACGATCCCAGAGCAGGAGGTGCTTCATGATCCCAGAGCAGGAGGTGCCTCACGATCCCAGAACAGGAGGAGCTTCATGATCCCAGAGCAGGAGGTGCCTCACGATCCCTGAGCAGGAGGTGCTTCATGATCCCAGAGCAGGAGGTGCTTCACGATCCCAGAGCAGGAGGTGCTTCACGATGGGCAGACTTTTCCAGCCAAGGCCACCGAGGCCTGGCTCGCCGCCATCACCCCAGAAGATTCCAGCTCCAAATTCCAGCTCCCCCACCCGACTTAGCTGTATGAGGCTTCACTCGACCCATTTTCTGACCCTTCCCCACGTGCATCACACTTGTCACCACAATGCTTTCCATTGAAGCATCTTCACATGTGTTGGTCTCCGGACCCCACTGCAGCCCTGGTGAGGTGGGTTTATCAGTCCCTTTTCATAGATGGGATGATTGAGGCCTACAGATGCGAAATTACTGGTCTGAGATTACAACAGGGACTCATACTCAGGCCCTGCTACCCAATATCCTGGCTCCTGTGGCCTTGGCTCACCTGGGCCACCCTGCCCCGGTTGGAAATGCATGGTCCTCTCTGCTGGGGACCCAAGCATCGGCTGCTTTCTGGTCAAGGCCCCTGATGGGACCACGCACACCAGGCTGCTCGGTGCCATGTAGCACCCGCCCACTGCAGGTGACTCCAGGGCCCCTTCCAGCACCCCCTCTGCCTCTGGATGTCCCCTTTGCTCCATTCTCCAGGCCCCACATGGCATCCCTCTTGCCCTTAATTGTGACCCCCATACCCAGATCCACTTCATGTTCTCCAAACTCCTGGGACCTGACACCAAAGCCTTGGTCCCCAAAGCTGTCCTACCCCAGAATATGTGCCTCATACCTTCGGCTCCAGCCCCTTCCCTGGGCAGCCAGCAGCCATCAAGGCTGAGCCCCGGAGGCTATGCTTGCTTAGAAGGAAGGACACAAAACAGAGGGGTCTGAAGTTACCACATCAGCTCATCAGGGAAGACGGGCCTGGGTGGTTCTTCTCTCCCCAGAAGGGAAACTGAGGGCCAGGAGGGTTTAATGGCATTCCCAGAACACCCAGATGCAGGGAGGATCCACTATGGTGACTTCGTTTCCTTTCTGCTGATTTTCACTGAGACCACCAGCAGCCATAAGAAGTGGCTTCCGCACGGGGCTCCCTCAGGTCAAGGGCTGTGAAGGGAGGCGTCTGCATGGGGTGTAAGATGGATACACAAGTGGGAGAGTCTCTAACCAGGGAGGTAAGTCCAGTTCCTGACTGTTCCTTATTACCTGGGAGACATCAGGCAAGCCACGTGCTGAGCCCTGGTGTCTTCATCTCTAAAACGAGATGATGGCTGCCTGATGTGAAGAGACAAGGCTCTGCCTCCCTGACAGCAGGACTTGGCGAAGGACATAAGTTTATGAACGTGTTTTATTGAGGGGAAAGTGGGCTGAGAGCCTAAAGCTGCTTTCAGATCTGATAGCTCAGGATTCTGATCAAAATTCAGCAAGTGCCCTTCATGCATCAAACGCGCGTGTGCAGTGGGGAGCAATGTGCAGCAGCTGAGCCCCCGGAGCCCCCACTGGGCGGACGCCAGGCTTCTACAGCAAAGTCTGAACAGGAAGCTCATGGTTTCCGCCCACTGGTGCTTCTGGAGAAATCTCAGGGTCCAGGTGGGTCCAAGGAGCCAAGACGGGAGTGGGGAGCCCGGACTGCCCTGTCTGTGTGGGTTAGCATCCCTTGGTCTGCTTGGTTCCAGGTGTGTCTCCCAGAGGGAAGCAGAGGTGCTGGACGGACACACACCTGGAACCCATCCAGTCCCTCAACGAGACTTCCCAGATGCCCCACGTGGCAGGAGCTGCCCTGTACATCAGGCAGAGAGCACAGGCCAAGGCTGACCCGCTCCAACCTGGTTTCGCGGGGAAACATGGGGTTAAGCCCACACAGGAATGGCAGGCAGAGGGATCCCTGGAAAGATGCTGTCCTGAAGGTGGGGGTGGCCTGATGTCCACTAGGTCATGTGCAATCAGGGTCATGAACAAGTGGGCACCTCCTAGATGTGACTTCATTCACTCATTCGTTCAGCAGACACGTATTGAAAATCCCCAGCGTGTGCCACTGGGGCGACTACAAAATTGGGCAGGACCAGACTGGGTGGAGCTTTGGCTGTAGTTGAGGCTGGGGGTGGTGGGGATGAATAAATGGGATCCAATATCAGTAATTCTACTTAGTGCAGAATGCTTGGCACTAGGATGGTTCAGACTCTCAACATTTATTTACATAGAATTGTACATAAAAGAATAGAGCCTCAGATAGAACTTTCAGGAATGCCTCAGAAAGGGAGAAACTAACATCTTGAATTGTGTGAACCTGAACATGGCTCTGAGTTGTCATGGCCCAACTGTGACAGGGATAACAGATCTGCTTAAGGAGGGGACGTCACCTGCCATGCTGGAAACAGACTTCCAAAAGGCTCCCAACACCCACTCCTTTTCTGCCAAAAACCTCTCTTTTTCTGTCCCTTTATGGAAGCAGCTTATGAGGAAGTAGGAAGTCCAAGAGACAACTTTGAGATCAAGGGCACAGGAAATTTTGCCTTTCATCTGAAAGTCCATCAGCTGCACAGGAAATCCGCAGCCAGGCAGATGCCGCGACAGTGGTGAGTGTACATATTAGCTCCTGCTGGCATGCTAAGCCACGATGCATGGCTCCCGGCACTGCTCTCAGATGGGACTGCGCTACAGACAGCTCACCCACAATATCCATCGCTGCTGTATGAGCTCTGAGGGAGCGGCTCACAGTTGTGACTTGGGAACAAACATCTTTCCCAAGTAGTGCCCAGACAGAGCCTGTCTCCTGTGTTTTCTGACACAGCCCCAGGTTCCAGACAATGTCCATCAGCCTAAATAACAGGCTGAGTCTTCTTGGCCCATGAAAGCTATTTTCTGGTCAGGCCATGTTGCAAGGGATTCTCTCCTCACTCCACAAACATACAACAGACACACACTTGGGAGACTGCATATCTGGTCTGTAAATCCTACCATGCACATCTGCCAGTTTCTGCATTTCTAACATCTGTTACCGGGACCTTAAGGCACAAAGACCAAGAGAGCTTAGGAACACATTCACTCTTACGCACCTCTCTCTTGAAGTCAGACTACCTGGGGCACGATCCCAGCTCCACCACTCACAAATGACTTCATCTCTCTCTCTCTCTCTCAGCTTCTTTGTTTGTGAAATGAGTGAAATAACACTCATTCCTCATGGAGTGGTGATGGGAGATTAAATGTGCCAATTTAGGTGAAGCACTCATCATAGTACTTACTTAGCAGAGAACAAACACTCAATAACTTGCAGTCACAGATTGGTGTAATTGTTTGTGTTATTTTAATCATCACCATCATATCATCATCACCATTGTCATAATAATACTCATCATCATCACCATCATCTTGATCATCACCATCATCACCATCATCACTCTCATTACCATCATGATCACCACCATCATCACCTCAACATAATCACCATTATCCTCATCATCATTGCCATCACTGTTACCATCATCACCCTCAATGTCATCATCAACACCCTCATCACCATCATCATTGTCATCACCATCACCCTCATCGCCACCATCATCACCATCACTGTTACCATTGTCACCTTCATCATCATCACCATCACCATCATCATCATCACCATCATCACCTTCACCCTCATCATCAACACTCTCATCATCATATCATTGCCATCACCGTCATCCTCATCACCCTCATCATCATTGCCATCACCATCACCCTCATCACCACCATCATCACCATCACTGTTACCATTATAACCCTCATCATCGTCATTGTCATCCCCATCACCATCATCATCATCACCATCATCACCCTCATCACCCTCATCAACACCCTCATCATCATCATCATGCCATCACCATCATCACCATCACTGTTACCGTCATCACCCTCATCACCATCAACATCCTCATCACAATCACCCTCATCACCACCATCATCACCACCACTGTTACCATTATCACCCTCATCATCGTCATTGTCATCACCACCACCATCATCATCATCATCACCACCACTGTATTATAACTGTAGAGTCACCAAGAACACTGGATGTATGGAGTGTCTGTTTTATGCTCTTTGTTATTAATGACTTGCTGGTACTGTTGCCCTTAGTGCTTCTGTTACAAGTGCTGTCTCTCTCTCTCCTGTGAAACTTTGGTCACAGGCTTTTACTTTTATTTGTCATCCTTTTATATTAAAGCCCCTCTTGTACATAGCTTTTGACATAGGATGGGCAAGAGCCTGAAAGTCAGGAGATTTGGGTTGCATCCTTTTTGGGCAAGCAGGTCTCAATCTTTCCATCTACATAACAGGGGTTACATGGGATGGTATCAGGGGTCCCATCTAGCTCCAACATTCTAGAATTCCTCTTGGCAGAAGAGCTTGTTTTTGATTCGTTGTGAATTCTTCAAACACACCTAGCAGGTGATCATCAAGTGAATGGTGAATTAATGAATAAATGTGATGAGTATGAATGTCAAGAGTGATGCAATAAATATCACAGAGTGTAGCCTTGATGATTGATAGATTTGGATAGATGGATGGGTAGGAGACAATGTTATTGGCAATAGAAATGGGGTGAACAAAGGCACACATGATAAATAAAAAACAAGTAGGTCCTGCCATCAAGGAGCGTGAGTGACAGAGTAGAATAAACACATGTGAAAACATCCAAGTTCTCAACATGTGTGCCTCCCTAGCTCCCTCTCTCATGAAGCTAAGTGGGGCATGCTCCATGAAAACAAGGGAGTAAACCAAGACAGTGAAAGGCATGGATCTAGGAAGCAGGAGATTCAACACAAGAGGAGGTGCAGATACTCCCCAGGAAGATGGAGAAAGGAGACTCGCAAAACGTTGACTGACCACGGGGCATGGAGAACATCTAGTCCAGATCAGAGCAGCAGGAAGAAAAAGGTTTCTCCACAAAGATGAAATGGATGAATTATCTAGTGTGTTTGAAAGTCTTGGGAGGAGATTTATACAACTGGAGTGAGTTTGGGATTGAATTAATAAGTGCACAGAAAAGCAAGCAAACAAGCCAGCCAATCACAACCAACCAACAAAAATCTCAAATCACTTCTAAAAAACATGTGCAATAAAGAAAAGGAAATGACAGTATTCAGTAAGCCTCGGTTATGAATTATAGCTACGTGATCACCATAAAGTCAGCGCTGGTCATGAGGCTAATGGGGCAGGGTGAAGGAAGTCTAGCCTGGAGCGTGAATGCATAATACTTAAAACAGAACTTCAAGAAGTAGCAACACACCAGTATTCATAGCAACACGAAGACCGGAAAGGGTACTGGGGTGGGGAGTGGAGCTGGACCTGGGAGGGATGTTGTTTCTCATAACAAGCCTTATAGAACTGTTCAATGCTTTAAGGCTTTAAGTGATGTGTATTTATAATTGTGATAAAATGGTCAACCAAATAAAAAGTGAGGTACAGTTTTGCCAGCATGAGACTGATAAACTGAAGTTCAATGGTAGCAGGTGTTACAATGTGGGGAGACCTGGAGCTGTTGCCTCCCCCTAGTGGTATTGGGCAGTGGTGTAGCTCTTTGGAGGTGGCTGGGCTCTGCTGGTGCGGCTGTACACAACCACTGTCTACAATGCAACGTGCCATGTGCACGTGCACCTAGAGAAACCTTTGTGCCGCACATCAGGAGACTTGGGATGCTCAGAGCAGCTTCATTGTGACAGCAAAACACTGGAAACTCCTGTGTCCATTGACGGGAGAGTTGGGTAGACAAATCGTGGCACATTCACACAAGGGCGTATTATACAGCAGTGAGGATGAATGGCCATCGGCTGTGGACAATGACCCAGGTGCACTTTAGAAACTGAAGATTCAGTGAAATAAAGCAAGTCACAGAACAGCATATGGCCTGGACCCTACCATGTTCATAAAAGCTTTTAAAAAGCAAGAAAAATCTAGTGTTTGGGGACACTAGTTATAGGGTAGAACTGTAAAGAAAAGCAAGAGAATAAGAAAAATGGGACTTAGGCATTCCTAAGCTCATTTGAGCTGCTGTGGTCAGATGGTCTCATGCATACTCCCCGCCCATGCGGCTCCAACCACATCTCCTCTCCTGCACGAGTTCCCCAGAGCTCAGTTTCTGGGAGCCGAGGGCCTCAGGGGGACTCGTGTGACCTGGATAGATGCAGTGTTATAAGACACAGAGGCAGAAAGGGGCCAGGACAGGGCCACAGGGCAGTATCTATCCTGTTCTGTGGGCCACGCAGCACTGGGAACATAAACGTACTTTTCTGTTCCTTTCAAAGCTCACAGCAGCTCACCTGTCAGTCAACGGGAGCCTGTTTCCAGCCAGCCCCTGCTGAGTGATGGCATCTTGTCAGCACTGAATGCAGAACGTTTCTATCCTCCACATTCCCTCCCACACCTGCCCTGACAAAGCTCTGGCAGGGGCCCAGGCCAGGTGAGGGGCCATGTCCTCTCCTGATGGCAAGTGGCTCAGATCAGCAGCCAGAGGATGGCATGTGGGAGCTGGCTCCTGTAGTGGGCAGGAAGGTGTAAATACCTGGCCTTCAGATGGAGAGAGGATGGGGCAGGGAGAAGAGGGCACCAGGGAGCTCAGAGAAGACAGGCAGGTGCAGAAATGCCGGGCAGCCACCTGGGTATTTAGTCCTCCGATAACGGCAGATGTCAGCAGCCAGGCCGTGGCTCTCCCAGAACTCCAAGGAGCAAATCAATCTTGTTGCACGGTTAGCTGCCGCTGAGGCCCTGGAGCCTGAATCCATCCAGGACTCTGTAGTGAACGGAGTGGGGCTTCTTAGGAAAGCAACTGGAGGGACCTGTGACTTTGAGAGACTCATCCGTCCCAGGCAGGATAGGATGCGCCAAAACTCCAAAAGCCAAAGGCAGGTCCCACCAGAAGAATGCGCTCCGCCCCCAGCACTGGGGCATGATGGAGGCACCGAGTGGGCTGGAACTGGGGCTCCTGGGAGGTGGGTGGATCTGAAAGGAAGGAGATGGCACTGCTCCAGGCTGTGGGTCCAACGGGGGCTGAGCAGACTATGCCAGAGTGAGCGGCCTTCACAGGGTCAGCAGGAGGTCTCATGGAGGGATGAAGACGCCTGCAGCCTAGGCCTTCTTGTGGCCACAGGCCCAGTGGCACGAGGGCCCCTCCCACGTGGAACACATTTGCCACCACTGTACTGCGACCAGGGTGGCCTGGGAAGTGGCAGACAATATGGCGGCCCCTGCTGGAGGGCACTCCCAGCTGCCACACAGCCCACCACTCAGAGAGGGCCCAGGGACATCACCAGCTGGCCTGCTCCCCACCGGCCCCAGGGAGGCCCTGAGCCCCTCCCCACCACGCTGACCCTTCCAGCATGTGTGACAGGACATTACGTGAACAGACAACAGCTGTGGGCAAGAGGGTGCCAGGTGGGCCGCAAGTGGGCCTCGGGCCCCGGGTGCTGTGTCAGCTGCTGGAAAGGCCTCACTTCGTGACCAGGCTGACCCTGCTCTTGGTGGTCCTGCCCACGCTGGCTGTGGCAATGCCTGGAAGATTCTGCCGTGACAATGTGGCTTCCCACAGTCCCCCCACAGCCCCGGGCTGCCTGTCCTCACCCACCAGAGTGAGCCACGTGGACACTCAGCCTCCTGGCCTGGCCCCACCTGCAGCCTGGCCCTGTGATCACCATGGATGCCCCAAGGTCCCTGGTGTGAGAAGTCACTTACGTGTCCAGGTCCTAAATGAAGAGCCTGCCGCCCCCTGCCCCCACCAAGAGAAGCTACACTCATGCCCATCTCCTTGTGTGTGGAGCCGGTGGCCCCTCCAAGCTGCTCCCCGAAGTACCTGGAGCATTCTTGCCCCCACCCCACACTGCCAGCTCCGCTTCTCCCGACCACTGCTAAGCTTGGGAAAGGATGGCCGCCTCCTGCCCCTACCCACTCCTGGCTCAGCTCTCTGCGGCCCTGGTGAGGATGCTCCAGGAACCTCAGAAGCCTCTCCTCCGTGGCATCCACCGCGAGCCAGGCACTTCCTTGGCAGATCCCTGCACATCCAGCCTCTTTTATGGGAGGTCAGAGTCAGCTTCAGCCACTTTGGCTTCGAGAGACCCCTGCCGGGCCGTGGCCGCGGCACCTTCCTGATCCGCCGCACAGATGCCGAGGGTTAGGGATCGCTCAGCAGTGGGCCCTGCTCAGAACTCTCTTCTGAGGGCCTCACCTGCCTTGGCAGGAACCCTCATGTACACAGAATAGCTCCACTGCAGGAGGCAGGGCCGAGGCTGCCCGCGTACCATGGCTCTGGGGGCAGGGCTCCGGGCACACGAGCCTCTGGCCCAGAGAGCAGCCCCGAGACTCCACAGTCAGTGACGGGCTCCTTGGGCCGACGCTGACGGGGATGAGTCACGTTAGGCTGGGCATGAGCAATGTGCCTCCTCTCAGCCTGGGAGCCTGAAACCCGGCCTCAGGGGACCCCACGGTGGGCTCAGAGTCAGCTGCCTGGACTCCCAAGGATGATCTCTGCTGGGAAACATCTCAGTCCAATCAGCACAAAACAAAATTCTTCCTGCGCGAGCCTGGGACAGTGGCCTCCTGGAGTGCCAGCTGGTAGAGGACGGACGGCCCCTTTCAGCATCAGGAATCCACGTGTGGGGACCTGCGACTGAGGCCAAGGCTGAGTCTCGCTCCTCACCAAGGCCCCATCACCCTCCTGCAGAGCTGCCAGGGCACGGCGGAGTGTGCCCGCAGGCCCCACCATGGAAGGCCCTTAGCACCTGCTATTCTCCTTGGGAGGACCCACCCTGCAGAGTGTTGGTGGTGGTGAATTTTCTGTTGGTTTTTACAGGAGGCTGTTCCTTTTGTTTGTTTGTTTGTTTTTTGAGATGGGATCTCCCTCTGTCACCCAGGCTGGAGTGCAGTGGTACAATCACAGCTCACTGCAGCCTTGACCTCCTGGGCTCAAGCGATCAGTGATCCTCCTGCCTCAGCCTCCCAAGTAGCTAGGATTACACCATACCTAGCTAATTATATGTATTTATTTTTTTGTAGAGATGGGGTCTTGCTATGTTGCTCAGGCTGGTCTCAAACTCGTGGGCTCAAGACATTCTCCTCGGAGTGCCCGAGGATCCCTGGGTCCAAGAGACCATCCACTTCAGGAGGCTGGGATTACAGGCGCGAGCCATCGTGCCCAGCCTGGAGTCCATTTTTGTTTAGCCAGGGATTCTGTCAGCAAACTGAGGTGAGAGATAATTGCTCAAAGCTAATGGCAGCAGCAGACCTTGGGCACACATGGGGTCTACCGGCGTCTGTGTTCAGAGTTGAGCTACTTTGGTGGGCCATCCAAAACGTGGCCAGCCCTAAGAATCCGCTCCAATTCCTCACACCCCAGAGAATCATAAACGATTTCCAAAGTATGGAGAGGCCTAGAAAGTCATGTAACAGATACCCCCAACCCACCACCTAGAATTTTTTCCCAGCACTTTATTGGGAAAACTTTCAAAGACACAGAAAAGTTGAAAGAATGGGGCAGCAAACGTCCAGTGACCCACTTCCCAGGCTCACAGTTGTTCACGTTTTAGTCTTCCTGCTGTTACAAATTCATTGACTTCTCCATCCCTCTCTTTTCATTCATTCGTCTTATTTTTTGATGCATTTCAGAGTAAATGGCAGGCATCCACACACCTCCCCAACACACTGCAGTATGTACTGCTTTAACCAGAGTTCAACATTTGCTTATGGTTGCTTTTTTTTTTTTAGTTAAAATGTACACATTACACGCGTACAAGTCAATGGATTTTGACAGAGACGTTCCCTTGGGTGACTCAAACCCTGTCAAGGCATAGACGGCTTCCATCACCCCAGAAACGTTCCTTCCCCGTCCCCTCCCCACCCACTAGATGACTGCTCACCACTCAGCATTTACTCCAATAAATGTCAACGACTAAAATAAACAATTTGTGCAGCCGGGTCTTGAATAATTAGAAATGGGAAAGTGACTTTCTCCTGGGTTTGCCAACTTCTTGACCTAACACATTGGCCATACTCTGGAGGGAATCGCTGGGGTCCTCCTGCTCCCTGTTAAGCTAAATGTCAGGATACTCTGGATTCCTGGGGCTGCTCTGGGAGCTTGAGGGCTGCCAGGAGGTAATGTGCTCCCAGAATGCTGCACTCCCCGTGTGAACCTTAATCAGAAACAAGCCCAGACAGCTGCTTTAGGAGGGTGGAGTTTTTATAGCCGCAGTGAGTAGCTGCATCCATTCCATTGAGGTCAGGAGATGTCTCCTGCTCTGGTAACAGGGATGACCCTTTACCGGTGACGCGTGCTGACAATTGACAGTGAGGCTCTTCCCTGTGGGACTCGGGTCTGCACTGCATAAAGCTGCTCAACGGCTGACCAGATAAGGGGCTGTGTCTGCAATCCGATGTCTCTGCAACTGTGTGGAGGAGTCTGGCGACATCCCCCAGCTCTTACGCACACTCCCTTCTGTAGACGTTGGCTCCAGATGGTCCCCACTGCGTCTTCTGCAAGATGGACAGCTGAAGGACGATTCCCTCCAGAGCAGGGGTCGAAAGGCCAGGGACCAGGGCAAGGTCCAACAGGCACTGCGGGCAGGATCGTTTCATAGTGACCTCAGCCTCCCCGCCACACCCAGACACACCCAGGTCCCTCTCAACACAGCACCAGGAGGCTACCATTCATCACCCAGGGCTGACTTTTGACATGAACCCCACTTTTCATCCTGGAACACGGTGAGAACACAGGCCCGAGATGCCTTCTGACCACTATCCACCAGGTGTACCCCTGTAGACGGAGCCAGCGCTGCCCTCTGAGCTGTGTCTCCCAAACACCTTGAGCCTGGCTGAAGGTGTTTCCTGCCCAAAGGCATTTCCTGCCCTTGGTCCATCCCACTGGAATGTAGAGATAACATTTCCTCATCTGCCATGGACTACCCTACACTATGCACCAATGCCAGCTCATACTAAACCAGGTACCAACACTGGCACAATACTGACTGATGCAGCAATGTTGGCTCAGTACTAACTAATCCATGCAACAACATCAGCATGATATGAACTAGTGTTCAACATCTCACAGTACAATCCATGCACTAACCTGTGCACCAATATCCAGACAGTACTGACCAAGCGTCAACATGGCACTAACCTGTGCACTGACATCAGCACAGTACTGACCAAGCATCAGTGTGGTGCAGCATTAACCCATGCATCAAAATCAACATGGTACTGACCAAGCATCAGTGTGGCACAGCACTTACCCGTGCATGGTACTGACCAAGCATCAGCATGGCCCAGCACTGACCTATGCACTGATATCTACATGGTACTCACCAAGTGTTGGTGTGGCACAGCACTAACCTGTGCACCGACATCAGCACAGTACTGACCAAGCTTCAGCATGGCACAGCACCAACCCGTGCACCAAAATCAACACGATACTAACCAAGCATCGGTATGGCACAGCACTGACCTGTGCACGGTACTGACCAAGCGTTGGCGTGGCACAGTCACCAACATCAGCACAGTACTAACCAAGCATCAGGATGGCACAGCACCAACCCATGCACCAAAATCAACATGGTACTAACCAAGCATTGGTGTGGCACAGCACTGACCTGTGCGCCAACATCAGCACAGTACTGACTGAGTGTCGGCATGGCACAGCACTGACCGTGCACTGATATCTACATGGTACTGACCAAGTGTCAGTGTGGTGCAGCACTAACTGTGCAAGGTACTGACCAAGCGTCGGCGTGGCGCAGCACTAATGATATCTACACAGCACTGACCGAGTGTCAGCGTGGTGCAGCACTAATGATATCTACACAATACTGACCAAGCGTTGGTGTGGCGCAGCACTAATGATATCTACACAGTACTGACTGAGCGTCAGTGTGGCACGGCACTAATGATATCTACACAGTACTGACTGAGCGTCAGCGTGGCGCGGCACTAATGATATCTACACAGTACTGACCGAGCGTTGGTGTGGCGCAGCACTAATGATATCTACACAGTACTGAGCTAACGTCAGTGTGGCGCAGCACTAACTGTGCATGGTACTGACCAAGCGTCGGTGTGGTTCAGCACTGACCCATGCACTGCTATGATTCCAGTACTGACTCGTGCACTGTCTTCATGCGATACAACCCGTGACAATAAACATAAGGAAAAAGGCAGGATGTGACGCAAAGTCAAGCTTTAAAGAGAAGAGAAAACCGCTCCTTACCCCTGCGATGCCTGGTAGTGGCGACGTGTTCACTCCAGAGTAGGGGCTGGTCTGACTGCTGGGTTCCCTAGTGCAGCCCTTTGCTCTCAGCCTCCGGAGGACTCTGCAAATGACACACAGGCATTTAGGCTGAGGCGCTCGGCAGTGGTGCTGGGGAAACCAGTAGGGTGCAGACCCCCAGGGTGGGCAGTTGCCGGGCCCCGTGGGGGAGAGGAGCCCGCTCGATGGCGCCTGTCCGAAACGCACTGACTTTCCTCCTAGTCCCCACTGCTTGCTGCGCCCCCACTCCATATCCAGCGAGTGTGCTTGGATGGTTCTCTGCACACTCACTTACATGCACAGAGGCCCGGCCATCCCAGGACCTGCCCACTGGGCTTTCTGTGGCCTTGACTCCTGTTCAGGGGCCTTGTTTTCTCACCCCATCTCTGCCCCAGGAAGGCATCTAAGTCTGGATCATAGTGTTTGGCCATTGTACTGTGTCCCGGAGGGGGTGTCCGCTTGCTGGCCCATGTGGGGCCGCTTGAAGGGTGCCAGGCGACATCATGCTGGGGGAAGGGCTGCAGTGCTGTGGTCCTGCCTGGGTCACTGCCACAGCCTCCCAGGATGGACTCTGCATTTTATGGGCCTGTTTCCGTGTTTTCCAGCCCCTCGGTCTCCATCTTACAGGACTCTGTGTCTCACTTGGGCTGTGTGAGCCAGGGGCTGGGGAGACACCTTCCCCTGCTCTCCTGTGGCGGGTGGGGGGGTCTCATCCCCTCCTCCATGCTGCAACAAGAATCAGGACAACGCTGCCAGCCCCACACTTCCTTCCCTAACCAGGGTCCTGGGAGGCTTTGGGGTTTGGGGGAAGGAGGAAATCAGGCTCGTGACAAACACTGGTTTAGAAGCTGCATGGGGTTCAGAGCCAGCAGCCTGGACAGTGCCTCAGTGTACCCACTCTAGACATGAGGAAAAAGCCGTGCCTCCCTCTCGGGTGATGACAGAGGTGGAAGGATGCTGTGAGGGCCCGAGCCACTCCAGGCACCCTCCGCCATCAACGCCCCGGAAGGTGGGCGGCAGCAGGAGCTGTGGCTCTGAGGGGATCTCAGGAGCACTGGATTCTTGGTGCCTTCCTCAGCACCCATCACCCCAGCTAACTCCAGCTAACTCGGCACCCATCACTTCAACTAACCCACGTGGTCCCCAAAGACATGTTTTCCTCGTCTCTGGTGATGTCTTACATGTAAAAGCACAGAATGCCGGCAGCTGGGGTCTTTGCATGGTGGCTGTGCTTGTTCAGCCTCCCCAGGTGCTCGCCGGCCCCTCCCCATTTTATGCAGGATCGTTCGGACTGTCAGCAAGACGTAAAAAAGCAGCTGCCTGCAGAGGCCAAATGCACTGCAGGCTCCCGTCTCCACTGTCTAATTAATTAATCGTTTCCAGGTCGCGGTGTCCATGGGAACATTTGCACCCTATCTCTGCAGCCCACAAACGTGGAGGTGGGGGCACCCAGGCTTCCCAGAAACCCCCTCCCACACACTCACGCTGTCTTTAAGGCAAGTTGTTCCTGTTTAGATTTTAAATCAGAGTGTTGGCGTGTGTGCGAGCAAGTGTCCAAGCGTGTGTGTGCTGTTTGTAAAACAGCTGGGCTGTTGCCTGAGGGCTAGTGCTGCCCCGTAAGCAGTGTTTGCCAGTGTCCATCTGTGAACCATGTCAGGCCCATGAGAAAGTTCTCAGGATGCTACGGCCATGAGTAAGGGCTAAGGCAATACGGCGAGTCCTCCATGAAGCTACAGTGAAAGAAGTGTCCTTTATTCTAATGGCTGAATAGCAGAATTGAACTGAATTCTGTAGTTTTAAAACGTTCTCCCAAGGATAACAGAAACACAGAAAAATGAGCAAGCAAGCACACTTCCCACTGCCTTTTCACACAGAGCACACGCGTGTCACCAGAGCCTGATCCAGAATCAGGACACAGCCTGCCCTCCCCGGGGGCCCCGCCCGGACACCAGCCTGTCTTCTGAAGGCAGAGAGGGTGGGTTGGTCTGTTGTGAAACTTCTGTTGGTGGAATCATACCAGAAGCATGTGACTTCACGCAGCACCATGTTTATGAGACTTACGTTTTTACCTTTTATTGTGGTAAAATACACGTAACATAAAATTTACCACTTTAGCCATTTTTGAGTAAGCCGTTCAGTGGCATCAAACACGTTTCTGGTGTTGTGCAATCACCACCACCATCCACAGAACTCTCTTCAGCTTCCCAACTGAAACTCTGTCTCCGTTAAACACTAACTTCCCAGCTCTGTGAATCTCACTGCTCTAGGGACGTCACATCACTGGCATGAGACAGTTTTTGTCTTTTTGTTTCTGGCTTATTTCACTGAGCAGAAGGTCCTCAAGGTCCATCCACGTGGTAGCATGTGTCAGAGTTTCTCATTGAGCAGAAGGTCCTCAAGGTCCATCCATGTGGTAGCATGTGTCAGAGTTTCTCAAGGCCGAATGAAAAACACTCCAAGGTGCGATTACCCTACATTTTATGTGTCCATTCCCCTGTCCGCGGACACTGAATTTCTTCCACCTTTTAGCAACTGTGAATAGTGCTGCCGTGAACGTGGGTGTCTGGATGTCTCTTTGGGCCTCAGCTTTCAGTTCATTTGGGTATGTACACAAAAGCGGGACGGCTGAATCAGAAAGCAGACATGGTTTTAATTTTTCAAGGAACTTCTATACCACCTTCCACAGATGCAGTGCCATTTACGTTCCCACCAACCATGCAGCAGGGTTCCAGTGTCCCTACATCCTTGCCAACACATGTTATTTTCTGGTTTAGCTTTGTGTTTTAGAGTAGTTACCTTAATGGGTGTGAGGTGGTATGTCAGTGTGATTTTGATTTGCATTTCCCAATGATTAGTGACGTTGAGCATCTTTTCACGTGCGTGACTTTGTAAAATAACTTCTATAGAAAAATCCTTTGTTGGATGGATATTACTGAGGAACTACTGCAGGGTAATGTGGTGGTGAGGGACAGAACCATGACTGTTTTCCCCTGAAGGTCATTCTTTTCCTAGCAAAACACCACACACGATTGCAACAAGTGGCTTCAACTGGCAACTTCATTCGTGTATCCATTTACTCACCCACCCATCTATCTATCCAACTATCCATCCATCCATCCACCCACCCACCCATCCAGCCATGTGCCTGCCTGTCCACCTACCTACTAGTCTATCTATCTACCTACCCATTTATCCACTGTTCATCCATCTATCCACTCGTCTATCCAAAAACCTACCTACTCATCCATCTATCCACTCATCTATACATACATCCGCCCGTTCATCCACCTATCCACTCATCTGTCCATACACCCGCCCGTTCATCCATCTATCCACTCATCTGTCCCTACACCCGCCCGTTCATTCATCTATCCACTCATCTATCCATACACCCACCCATTCATCCATCTATCTCACCATCCAGCATGCATCCATCCACACCATTTATCTACCATTCATCCATTCAGTCACCATCCATCCACCCACCCACCCATCCATCCACCTACATCAACCCAGTCATTCATCCACCCATCTAACCACCCAGCATGCATCCATCCACCCACCCACCCATCCATCCATCCATCCACCCATCCAACCATCTACCCACACATCCATCCATCTATCCACATATCCATTCATTACTTCCCATCCACCCATCTACTCATCCACACATCCATTTATCCATCCAACAACCCACAATTCATCAACCCCCCCATCTATTTACCCACCCCCTCATCTATCCATCCACCTACCCATTTACCCACAATTCATCCATCTACCTACTCATCTATTCATCCATCTACCCACTTATCTATCCATCTACCCACCTATTTATCCACAATTCATTCATCCACCCACTCATCAATCCATCCGTCCATTGTCTGTCCATCTGTTCGTTTGCCCAACCACTCATCTATCCATCCACCTACCCATTTACCCACAATTCATCCATCTACCCACTCATCTATTCATCCATCTACCCACTTATCTATCCATCTACCCACCTATTTATCCACAATTCATTCATCCACCCACTCATCAATCCATCCGTCCATTGTCTGTCCATCTGTTCGTTTGCCCAACCACTCATCTATCCATCCACCTACCCATTTATCCACAATTCATCCATCTACCCACTCATCTAGCCATACACCCATCCATCCATCCGTCCATCCACCCACTCACTCATTTATCCATCCACCCACCCATTTATCCACAATTCACCGTCCATCCACCCACCCCTGAGAGCCCTGCCATGTCTAGAATCTGACACTATGCCCTAGCCCTGTCTGTTTCCAAGTCTGTTGAGTTCTTGGTGCTCAGTTCCTACTTAGTCTCCACTGCACCTGCCTGCTCTGCTGACTCAGCTCCCTGCCTCTCCCTCGCTCTGATCCTTTGTTGATTCCCGCATGCAGCTCTGCTCTGAGCTCCATGGGGCTTCCTGCTGTTGGGGCCTGGCCCCCTGGATGCTCTAGTCTCAGACACCATTGGGAGCAAGCAGTGCCATCAGGCAGCTTCCTTTCCACGTGTCACACATGCCTTCCTCCTGAGGCCTTTGAGACCTTTGCAGCCCAGCCCCGGAAGCCAGTCCACCCACTGTGAACTCACGCGGCTCCCCATACTTCATGCCTCTGCCTGGGCTGTTCTAGCCTAGGCCACCTTCTCACAAATCACCCTCAGAGTCTGTGAAGCCGCCTCTGGTCCCGGCCCCATTCCCAGCCCCCTCCGTGGGGAGAAGCAGCCACACCTGTCACCACATTCCCAGGTGCTTCGTCCAAATTCTGCACAACGGCTTTTCCACAGGGTCTGTTATGACTAACAAAGACGATGATGGTGACTAAAGTCACCACGCTGTCCTGGAAGCCAGGCCTGGGCTCGAACATTCTGTGCAGAATCTCACTGAATCCTTTCAACAACCCTACAGGGCAGGTTCTGTTATCATCCTCCTCTTATAGATGAGGACCCCTGAGGCTCAGAGAGGGAATGTGACTCACTCCAAGTCACACCCAGTGAACAACTGAGCGGAATCCCAACCCAGGTCTGTCTGATTCCAGAGCCGGGACATAGACCAGCTGTGAATCCTCAGCCTGGCTGCCAGCCCCGGGACAGGGGACCCACACCTGAGCTGTCTGTTCCTGAACTGAAAATAAGAATGAATGAATGAATGAATAAATGATGGAATAAATGGGTGGAGGCTCAAGCTAACAGCACTGATCTCAAAGGCCAGAAGTTCTTGGCTGTTAGTCCTCAACTGAAAGCCTCGAACACCACACAGAAGTGCTCAGAGACTGACTTTTCCTTCCTGGAGAGGAGAAATGAGAAGAAGGTGAAAGACAAGAGAAAAACAAGAGGCAGAGGAAAGCAGCCTGGAGAATCTTCCCATGGAGTGAGTGAGCATGACTGCTTTGGATACTTAGAATTTGAGCACAGCCTGCGAAGCATCAAGTATGGTAAAAACATTTGGTTTTGTGTGCTGCAGGCGGATGGAACGTCACTATCCGGGCAGCTCAGACACAGAAGCGAGCATACAAGTGCCCAGGGAGCCCACATGATAAGCAGGCCCCGAGCAGCCACGTGGAGCCCGGCCCTGTCCTGAGCCTCTGGCTGTCCCCATTTTCCACACCCTCCAGGCAGTGGGTGCGAGGGTTTAGGACCCTGGCGAGCTGGCCGGCCACATGGACACATACAACCGTCAGCCCACGGTGCTGCAAGGCCCAGCTGGTTTGTGAGCAGCCGACCAGATCTCCTCCCCTTCAGCCTCAACATCCTTGGGAAGGAGGGTGGTGGGGCTGAGAGGCCGAAGGTCAGGGAGCTGGAGTTCCCTGGACCCAGGGTGGGGAGCAGGGCCCTGGCCAGACCCTCTCTCTACCCACCTGGGCTTGGGGTCATCCAGGAGGATGCACGCCAGAATTCAGGTCCATGAAGATTTGGCATTTCACTGCAGGTGCAATTTACCTCCAAGAAGTAAAAGAGCCACTAACGAATGGCAACCTCCAGCTGATGATGGCTTTCCCCATCTACAGGGGGTAACCCTGATGTCAAAGCCACCTAGAAATGCAGGACTTGAACCTGGATCCTGGATGGTGGTTTCTAGAAAACACTCTGCTCTAAAGGAGCTGGGGCTCCGCAGGCAAGTGGCTGAGTCCAGGGCGTGAGCAGGAGAAGGACGGGGTGCACCTGCAGCATCTGTGCTGGGAAGTCGGATGTGCTCAGAAAAGGTGGGGACACTCTTGACCACCTCAGCAGCCATCAGAAGCCACCGAGGTTTAACGCATGGAATAGAGTAACAACTCACAAGGCCACCCTGGTGACAGAAAAACCAGCAAGTGTGTGCTGGGGGGGATCAGTCAGCAGTTCCCGAGAGCAGAATAGCAACCAGCAGGTGCAGAAGACGTGATTTAAACAAGCGTCCCGGTGAGGATGGGCGGGAGGATGTCACACAGATGTGGTGGGAGGAAGTCAGGCAGCCCAGGTGGAGGTGGGGCCCGTGGTGTGCGGGGGTCTCAAGAGGTCCGTTTGTTTGGAAGTCTCATAGTCAGATGTTGGGAAAAGATAAAAATAAAGATGAGGATTGGGAAAAAGAAAAAGAAAAAGAATGTGCTGCAGGGCGATATGCATCTCCCATGGGAGAAACCAGGTGCACCCGCCTGCCACAGGCCCAGCCACCCAGGTGCATCCGCCTGCCACAGGCCCGGCCACACCCACCTGCCATAGGCCCAGCTGCACCCACCTGCCACAGGCCCGGCCGCCTGGGTGCACCCACCTGCCACGGGTCCGACCACCCAGGTGCATCCACCTGCTGTAGGCCCAGCTGCCCAGCCACACCCGCCTGCCACAGGCCCGGCCACACCCACCTGCCATAGGCCCAGCTGCACCCACCTGCCACAGGCCCGGCCACCTGGCTGCACCCACCTGCCACGGGTCCGACCACCCAGGTGCATCCACCTGCTGTAGGCCCAGCTGCCCAGTCACACCCACCTGCCACAGGCCTGGCCGCCCGGGTGCAATTTTTATCCCTATTTTGTAGGAAAGAAGTGAAGGTGCAGAGAGATTACGCAGCTCGGCCCAGCCAGCCGTGGACAGTGGAAAAACTCAAATCCACTTCCGCCGGGCTCCCGCCTGCCCCGCCGTCACCTGCTCCTTAGGGAAAGACTGGGCTGTGAGAAAAGGGAGGGCTAAGTGGAAGGATCCAGCACACTCCGCCCTCACCCAGGCCCTCCTAGGTCAACTGAAACACTGTCCCTCCTCCCAGCAGCCCGTGACCTTCCACGCCCTTCCAAGGGTCTAAATGTGACGTCACCGCCCAGGCCCAGGGCTCTCCATGTCTAAGGATCCCTCCATCTTCAGGGGAGGCTCACAGAGGCGAGGTGACCTGCCTGGGGTGCCACAGATCAAGGGGGCCGGGCCAGGCATTTTCTACACAGAAAACATTTGATGTACTTCAGGTGAGTGCCTGGGGCACCCTCCCGGGCTTACCTCAAAAAAAAAAATGTTATGGTGGCCAGGACTTAGTGACTCGCTTCCAAAGAACAGAGTGGAGAAGTGTGACCTCAGCCTGGCGGCCCAGGTCAGTGTCCACAGCCACGTGTCCTGCTGGCAGTGCCGACCCCCGCGGGGATGTGAGGTGCCGAGCACTTGACCCCTGCATGTTCTTCCTGAAAACCCAGGATCTCACTCTACACGGGAGAAAAACGCCAGCACTCAAATTGAGGGACAGTCCACAAAATACTCAGCCTGTCCTCCTCAAAACTGTCAAGATCCTCAAAAATAGGGAAATTCTGAGAAACGGTCTCAGTCAAGAGGAGGCCCTGGGGACGAAGTGTCACGTGGGGTCCTGGGACAGAACACAGACGCTGGTGAAAAAATGACCGAAATCAGAACCAAGTCTGACATTTGTTTGTAGTCATCAATGTCATTGACATACAGACCAACGTCATCGTCTCAGGGTAGCCGAACGCACCACTGAGATTTAAGATGCCAGCGAGGCGGACACGGATGACGGGGCGTGGGCATGAGGGGCTGATGCCACAGCTGTCCTAGAAATCGACAATTCTTCCAAAGTAAAGTTTACGTTTAAAATACAAGGAAAAGACGTGAATAGACATGTCACCGACGACGATATGCCAATGGCAAATAAACACATCCAAAGGAGCTCACCCTCCATGAAGAGGGGAAAGTGCATCAAAGCCCACTGTACAAAGCCCACTGTGCACCTGCTGGAAGAACCCGGATCGAAACCCAGAGGATGGCAGGAGCCGGTAAGAATGTGGAGAAATCGGCCCCATGCTGCCGCGGGACGTGGGAAACGGCCCAGCCGCTTGGGAAAGCCGGCTGGCGCTGTGTTAAAAGGTGAAAGGTCAGCTTACTCAGGACCCGGCAATGCCACCCCAAGGAATCTGCGTGCATGAAGTGAAACACATCAAACACTCATCGCTGCATCCTCCCAAACAGCCCGACCTGCAAACAGCCCCTGTGCCCCTGCTGACCCCGCGCCCCCCGCACAGCCTCCTCCTGGACTCGGGTAAGTCAATCCCCCAGTACGTGCGCCCTCCCCTCCATTTCCACTCAGCCCTCATCCCCCTGGGACCACCCCAAACCTGGGGGCCCTGTGTGGTGGCCTCCTGCCAGGCCAGCCTGCCCCAGAGGGAGGAACACAGAATCCATTTGGAACCGAAAGGGACTCAGCTCAGCCGGGGAAAGTGGGCTGTTTATTTCCAGCCTCACTGACCACATGCTGCTCTGTGCCCCGTGGTGGGCCAGCCCTGGGCATGAGGAGATGAGCCGAGCCGGCCCCCAGACCCCTCCTTACCACGTCTGAACGGACAGCACTTCTGTGTCCACGGCACTTCTGGTCCAGGGGTGGGCACCAGGCTCCCGGGCAGACAATCCCTGGGCTTTCACGACTGGCACTGAAGTGAGGCTGGGCAAGAAGGCGCTGGGCTAGATTCCTCCCTGGGGCACTTAAACGGGGCCACAGGGAAAGAATCGATGTGGCGACGGGTGGAGGTGGGGCCCATGGCAGCCAGCCACGGTCAGGAGCGAGCCCTCGGCATGCAAGGTATAAATAAGCCACAGTGACAGCAGCAGATGAGTGACACGGACCGACCACATGCAGAGAGTGATGCCACCGCTGGAGGATGCCGCTGGCCAGTGTGAGCCGCGGGGAGAATGCAGATGGAGTGAAATCCAGAGTCATGACCCACGGACGCCCAGGTCCTCTTGCCGGACACCCAGAGTGTCTGGAATCCAGTTCCCGAGGCCATGGCGGGGGCTGCTGCTGAGGGCCCCCCCCGATTATGGCTGGGATGAGGTTGCAGAGGACGCACCCACCACCGAGCTCACACCTGCAAACACCAATCATACTAAGTGTGTCATTCTTGTCACACCAACTAAAATTGCCTTGGGAAGGCAGGGGAAAAATACTGGGCACGACGCTGCTCCAGGAATGGAATTCTCTGCAAGTCCAGCTGCTGAAACTGCCTTTTGTCACCTGAGACCAGTTTTATCCACAGCTGCTGAGGTCACTTGCTCCAACTCCAGAAGGAATTTTGCTCACAGCTGTTGCACCAACCAGCGCATCCCAGGTCCTCAGAACTTTCCCGGTGCCAGGGAGCCTTCTCAAAGAGCAATAGGTCACCCTTTCCTTTCTTGTAAAACCACCAAGCTTCTACGGGTTCTCCAACCTCCAACATTTGCCTGGTCGGCAGGAATGCCCCAAGATGCAATTCTTTCTTCC
The DNA here is from genome assembly GCF_000951035.1 of Colobus angolensis palliatus. Lineage (NCBI taxonomy): Eukaryota > Metazoa > Chordata > Mammalia > Primates > Cercopithecidae > Colobus > Colobus angolensis. Next base: position 1,979,267 of record NW_012121376.1, read on the forward strand.
CAAATAAAACGTCAGATTTGGAAATTCGTCTCTACATTTTTGACTTGAACATACCCCATCAACCGTGAGACCTCGAGGACACGAGTGACCTCCCCTGCGCCTGGTTCCTATGTGCAGATGGGCCGTGCTGTCTCCTGGAGCCTGGGGCCTGGCACCTGGGGATGGCTCAGCCGAAGCGGCCCCAGCAACCTCTCTGTAGCTCCAGCAGTGCCATCCCTGTGGTCAGCGTGGACCTGGCCTCCCAGTGGCCCCAAGTGCCCCCTACAGCCCCAGTGGTGTTGTCCCTGCAGCGTGGACCCAGCCTCCCAGTGGCCCTGCATTCCATGGAGGGGCTGGGCCCCCTTCCCTCCTGAGCCTCCCAGTGGCCAGCCAGCATCACACGCTGCTGACCCTCAGGAGTGGCCGACCCCGTGTCTGTCGGAGGGCACAGACCAGTATCCCCATGGAGCTCAGGCAGGATGCCTGGGCAAGGGCCCTCTAGGAAACCTGGCACTTAGGGGTGGCAGCTCAAGCTTGTTGGGGGTGGGGAGCTGGCCGGACAGTCAGGGCCCATCATGTGCGACTTTGGGCCAATCCCATGCCCTCTGGGCCGCTGTCTCCATTTGCCAGAGAATGGGGCTCCGCTGAGCCAATCACCTTCATCCAAACCAAAGGACAGAAATCACCTCTGCTGAGCCTGGAGGCAGCCAAGGGAGCGGAGAAGCCGGCGGGGGTCCCGGGTTGGGCTACACACACCCCAGGGGGGCCGGGGGAGGGATGCGTCGCCTCTGTGGTGCAGAGCTTCACAGCGCACAGCCCACTCTCGTCTGCTCCTCCAGCGCCCCCTGACCCAGGATGGGCGGGTTTCCTGTGCCCCACTTCACAGATGAGAACACTGAGGCTGGGAGGAGCTGAGTGAGGAGCTTGGGGTCCCCAGCCACACGGTGTGGCTCCAGCTTTGCTCTGAGGCCACACACCGCATACACTTCTTTACTGGGATGCATCTGGCCCTGCCAGACAGTGCTGTGCCCCTCCCCGGACAGCAGCAGGAGCACCCGGCCGTCCTGGATGTCCCCTGCCCCTCTGTGCTGTGGCCCTCATGACTCACTGAGAGGCCAAAAGGAAGCCCCCGGTGATTTTCTAGCAGCATTTCCCACAGCCCTCGGGGTGAGGCTGGGCTGCTTTGCCTGGGAGGGGCACTGGGGGAACCTCCCGAGGGGTCCCAGGAAGGTCCCTGGCCTCCTGCCTCCCCACCCCTGATTTCTTGGATCCCTTCCTTGGTCACTGTTTTTTTTTTTTTGAGACGGAGTCTCGCTCTGTCGCCCAGGCTGGAGTGCAGTGGCCGGATCTCAGCTCACTGCAAGCTCCGCCTCCCAGGTTTATGCCATTCTCCTGCCTCAGCCTCCCAAGTAGCTGGGACTACAGGCGCCCGCCACCTCGCCCGGCTAGTTTTTCATATTTTTTAGTAGAGACGGGGTTTCACCGTGTTAGCCAGGATGGTCTCGATCTCCTGACCTCGTGATCCGCCCGTCTCGGCCTCCCAAAGTGCTGGGATTACAGGCTTGAGCCACTGCGCCTGGCCAGTCACTGTTCTTCTCGGGAGGACGCTGGTCTCAGAGCCGACCGGGTGAAGTCACCCCTGCAGAAGGAGGGAGCTGAAGCAGCCGGTGACTCACTCACACGAGACAGTGGGCGGCGGCCAGTGCAGAGCGGGACTCCCCGATGCTGGCTGAAATCCAGACAGCGCCTTGGCCCGAGGTGTCCCTGACAGGACGAGGGTGGAGTGGCAGCTGCCGAAACCTGAACTCCTCTGCCCTGCCCCCGTCCCTTGACCCCACACATCTAGTAGGTCAGCGCCAGAGGAAATCCTCGAAGAAAATGGGCGTCTCCCTTGCTGAGCACAGAACCGCAGTCAGCCCTGTGTGCCCTGTCCCTGGATGAGGACAGGAAGGACACAGGGGAGAGGCCATGGCCACCCTCAGAAGCCCCCAGACCCACTGGAAAGCAGCCCAGTGAGCATCTGAGAAGTACCGCCTGTGCCCAGCACAAGGGTGCAAGGCAGGGTCCATGTGGCCAGGCAGCCCAGGCTGCACCAAAGCCCAGCAGGTGTGGGACGAGCAGGACTGGAGCAGGAGGGGCTCAGGGGAGCGGGGGCATGTGCTGAGCTTGAGGTGTGGCTGGGCTGGGAGGCCGGACAAAGTTGTATTTCCTCTGGCCAGTGCAGGGGTCAGGCAGTGGTGCTGGGGAGGAGGACATGGGAGGAAGATGGGGCTGGGATGAGGGGCCGGGGCTGATCTCAGCAGGTGTGGGAGGCGCTATGGGGCTGTGGTGAGGAGGCTGAGGCAGGGGCAGAGCAGGGGACAGTCCTGGACCTAGCACACAGGAGGAGGCATCTCTACAGCACCCCAGGCTCGGAGACAGGGCTGGCTCACCTCAAAGGCGGCCGCGGGAGAGAGGGAGGTGGGCAACAGGGCTGGACCGCCCCGGCTCTGGGAGCACATGGGAGTTGAAATGCATGAGGGGTGGCCAGCCTAGGGCAGGGCAGGAGCCCTGGAGTGTCCCAGCCTCTCTGTAGGTTTCAGTGTGGGAGGACGAAGGACAAGTTCCTCCGGGAAGCAAAGGGGCCTGAGGACCCAGGGGCAGAGTGACCTTGTGGGCAGGGCCGTCCCTGAGGCCTGCTGCACGTGGAGGAGGTGGCCCCTGTGGCCTGCTTGGTGCCAGAAGCAGGTCCCGGGTCGGGGAGTAAGTCTCCCAGGGGCTGAGCTCAGCGAGTGCACGTGGCGTGGATGCTGGGCCTGCCACAGGGAGGCTGGTGTGGGCAGGAGGCTCCCTGGAAAGTGGAAAAGTGCTTTCTGTGAGCTTGTTCCGGGCTCTGGTCAGCCCAGCCTGGGGTCTTGTGACCACACAGGTCAGCAGGAAGCGGAGGACGCCCCACCAAGGAGGCAGGAAGGTGGCCGCCGCCCGGCCCATCAGGCTCGGGGGTGGGACACCCAGGGTTTGTTCTTAGCAGGCCTCCTCTCCTTCTCTGCCTCACAGGCACCTCTGGGATGGAAGAAGCGGTGTCTGCAGGGCCCTTCCCACAGGCAAGTCTGTCAGTCTGCTACTGCTGCTGCAAGGGGCTACAGGTCCTCCAGGGACTCCGGACCCCCCGGGAAAGGGAGGCTTGAGTCGCCCACCCCACCCTTGACCCCTTCTGAGCCTCTCAGCAAAGTCCCAATCCACCCCCTTCAGGAGGTCCCAGGGACTCGCCCACATGGGCGCCCCCGTGCCCTCAGCCAACCAACCCCACCATGGCCCGCATGCCCACCCCTCCGTCTCTTTGGGGCCCTGCACATGTTGGCACAGAACATCTCCCTGCTGGGTGGTCTTTTCCCGCGAGCGGCCCAGGCCAAGTGCAGCCTTCTAGGCAGACACAGGGAGCAGGCATTCCCGATTCACAGGGCACTCACCTCGGCATACTACAGCGGCCTGTCAGAGCCCAGCCTGCAACAGGGGCCTCATACGCATCTGTTGAGTAAACCAGTGAATCCCAATTCCCCAGTTCATTTTCTACTCCACAGGCCCAACAACTGGGTGGGGTGGGGGAGGCATTTCGCCGGATGCCGTGGAGACGCAGTATCGTGTGGGAACCTGAGTCTCTGTAAACCCCGGGGTTGGACAGACCAGTACCAGCAAGCTCCTTCACAGACAGGAACTCAGACATGAATCCCTGAAGACTCCTAGTTCTTATACAAAGCTTATTTTTTTCTTCCATTTTCAAAGACCGGATTTTCACAGGTCTGCTTCTCCCGGGGGCCACGCCTGCACCTCTGTGAGCAATTCCCAGCTGTCGCTAATGAAACGTGCTCCTCCACCGAGAGGGAGCCCAGCCCCACTCAAGCGGGTCAGAGCTCGTCCTAGGAGGCCGTGTGGGGGTCACGCCACCAGAGGACGCAGATCTGCCAGAAGCCTGTTTTATTGCACTTAACTAATTCCCAAGATAAACCACTGGGAATTTCCATGTAAGCACTTAGGCCTCTGTTTATGAGAATCTTTGATCCACTGAGAATGTTTAGAACTCACTGAAGCATCCCTGGCCCTGCCCAGCACCAAGCCTTCCGAGATGCACGAGGGCGGGGAAATTGTTGACCTGTGCTTGGTCCGTGGGGATCCAGGACCCCAGGAGGGGACCCCAATAGGGAGCTTCTGCCCCCCAGGTGGAGTCTCTGCTGAGACTCTGCAGGCTCCTGCCCGTGGCCAAGTTCATGGCTGTCTTTTCCAGAGCTTCCCTGGAGCCCTAGGCAGCCCCAAGGAAGAGCCCATCTTTCTCCACCCATGGGAGGAAATTTGCAGCCATCCGTGACCTGCAAACTGTAGCTTATGATGGACGGCTCCCCATCCACCAAAGCCCAGCCACTCAGTTTCAAGGCCACTGCCCCAAATGGCCCCTCTCCAGTCACTGAAATGCAGCTCAAACGCCCCACCCCTTGGCTCTTTGAGCAGCCAGCCTGCCTTCTCACTCTGGGATGGTTTCTTCAAAACTCTCTGGAGTGTGTCCAGTTCTTTTGTTATTTCAGGGTGTTTTATTTCCAGCACAGATTTCCATTTCTGCTACCACTGGGATGGAAAAGTCCTCTTCCCTCCGATTCCCCCAGTCCCAAGAATCCAACTCCTTCACTCATGCTGGGTGCAGACACAGTCTCTACGACTCACAAGGCTGAGTGCACTGGAAACGTCGTGTAGCCTGCAGCTCACCCGGTTGTCACTCGCAGATCAGCCTCGGAAAGCTCCAGGACGTTGCTTTGGGATGAGCCGCCATCCCGCACAGATGGCAGGAGGGAGAGAACGCCGGAGCTCCAGCCAGCGCAGCGCCGTGGCCCCTGTTCTGTGGTTCACTGGGGTGTGAGGTCTTCCTCGGGCTCAGAGAGGGGGCCTCCGAGTCCTCATCCACACAAGCCCTCTGTGCCACCCGCAGTGAACAGCCAGCAAGGAGCCTTCACCCTGAAGACCCAGAAGGAATTATTGGTTTCTACAGCTGCTCCCTGCCTCTCCCCACAGCCACGGGAAGGGGAGTTAGCCGAGGTAGCCCCTACCCAAGACAGACCTGCACAGGGCCAAGAACTTGCCTCGTGGTAGGGCTGGGGGAGGAGCAGCTGGTGGACTTCGTGCATCAGAGGCAGGTGTCACTTTCAGCTCATTCATTTCACTTCTCCAGGTTTTCAATCCACCACCAGTGTCTGCCTCCATGGCCACGCAGCCTCCTCCTTTTCTCCGTGTCTTAAACTTCTTTCTGTTCCCTCTTAGCGGGACCTCCTGATGCCATCAGACGCCACCCCACCATGGTTCAGCATCATCTTTCCATCTCAAGATCCTGAATTCAATCACAGCTGCAGAGACCCTTTTCTCCGTGTAAAGTAGCATTCACAGGTCCCAGGGATTAGCATCTGCTGGCTCTGGGGCCAGCACAGGTGGGTTTGAGATTTGATCATGGAGAAAAAAAATGACGGCATTTAGCTCTAGATCCTAGCAAACAGGGAGCCGCTGAGCGTGACTGAGAAGAACATCAAAAATCAAGCGGTTTTGTAAAAGAGTAAAGCCTCTCCACTCTCCCAAACCCAGCCAATTTCTCAAAATTTGTGAGAGCAGCGTCCTCCCAGCAGCAAACACAAGGGACACGTCTGTGCACCCAGACCAGCACCTACCGTTTTCTGAGACGGAGTCTCGCTCTGTCCCCCAGGCTGGAGTGCAGTGGCACGATCTCAGCTCACTGCAAGCTCTGCCTCCCAGGTTCACGCCATTCTCCTGCCTCAGCCTCAAGAGCAGCTGGGACTACAGGCGCCCGCCACCACGCCCGGCTAATTTTTTTTGTACTTTCAGTAGAGACCGAGTTTCACCGTGTTCACCAGGATGGTCTCGATCTCCTGACCTCGTGATCCACCTGCCTTGGCCTCCCAAAGTGCTGGGATTACAGGTGTGAGCCACTGTGCCCGGCCAGCACCTACCACTCTAGGCAGTCCCCAGCGTGAGGCTCAGGACTGACGACTGGAGGGGTGGAGGAAAGCGTGAGTCCCATGACACCGATGACCAGAGATGCAACCGTAGCCAGGGGCCCAGCATTCATCGAAAACCTGTTCGGTCCAAGGCCTTAGGCTGAGCCTGGCATCATGTTGCATCGTGGAAACACTCGTTCCCTCATTCTGCCAAATGCTTTTTAGAGTGACTTTTTGGCCAGGTGCGGTGGCTCACGCCTGTCATCCCAGCACTTTGGGAGGCCGAGGTGGGAGATCATTTGAGGTCAGGAGTTTGAGACCAGCCTGACCAACATGGTGAAACCCCGTCTGTACTAAAATACAAAAAAAAACTGGCCGGGCTTGGTGGCGTGCACCTGTAATTCCAGCCACTCGGGAGGTTGAGGCAGGAGAATCATGTGAACCCGGGAGGCGGAGGTTTCAGTGAGCCAAGACCTCACCACTGCACTCCAGTCTGGTTGAGGGACTAAGATTCCGTCTCAAAAAAAGAAAAAGAAAAAGAAAGAAAGAAAGAAAAAAAGTAACTTTTTATTCTAAAACAGTTTTAGATTTACAGAAAAAAACATGTAAATCTGTAAATGTCCTGATGGGGCTTGCGTTCTAGGAGTGACATCGACTCTGCTGCTCAGATGTCCAGGAGGGTCATCGGCGGAGCCTGGAACCCGCCCAGGGTCGGGGGTCTCTCCCTGGAGGGAGGGATCAGCGCGTGGAGCTTGGGGAGGCGGCTCGGGGGCCACGGTGTGTGGAGAGCCTGTGTGTGAGGGCAGGTGGGGGTGAGACGCAGAGGGGAGGCACCTCGGGAAGAGGGAGAGCGCGAGGCCTGGGGGCGGCTGTCGGGTTCGGGGAACCTGGGGCTCCTGGAGATTCTGGGGGGTCCCAGGGAGCCCCTGCGTTTGGAGGCCGGAAGGGCCCCCCGCTGCCGGGGCCCTGGAGAGTTCCTAGAGTATTTTCTCGCGAAACGGACGAAAGACCACAGCCTTCTGCAGCGGAGGAGAAGCACGCGGGGCATCCACAGCTATGAAGGCCCCAAAGTGGAAAAACCTGTTGTTTTTCTGAGCGGCCGGCTGGAAACAATGGCGGTTTTGTTTCTCAGACTCGCAGAATCTGGCGGGCAGAGGGATGGGGGCGCGGGATGCGGCAGGGAGGCGGCTGAGGGAAGCAGGGAGCGTCCACCTTTCCTGACCCACCGAGGACACCTCTCTGGCCGGCTTCTGGGGTGGGGGGCGGGTCGGCTTGCGCGGGAGGAAATCCCACAGCTTCCCACTCACAAGCCCACAAGTCGGTGGGTGGCCGCGAGGCCTGGCCGCACAGCCTCGTTCCTACCACTTTCTTCTGCCTTGTGGCACTGCTTTTTCTTTTCTCCTAAGGAAAGTTTGCTTAAAGAGAAAGACACACACATACCGTTCTCTGGTCCTTTGAAGGGTTGAGCTAAGCTGGGTCAAGAGGAAATGGCCTGCTCAGTCACCCCCCAGAACAAAGTACTCCCACGAGTTGTGGTGAGGCAAGCTTGTCTTCTCAGCTCAACTCTCTACCACTCCACAGACAAGGCAGTTCCAATCCAGGCTCCACCACCACCTGCTGTGTGGGTTGGGCAAGCTATGGACATCTCTGAGCCCGGGTTCCTTGAGTGTAAAATAAGTGTAACATCTGTACAGAAGGATTACTGTGGGGGATGCTGTTTGTACATCTCCCACTGCCAGAACGCAAGCTCCATGAGGCTGGGGCTGCGTTTTCTCCATTCATTGCAAGCCCTCCAAAATGTCAGCCGAGTTCATCACCACCACGAGAACCACCACCACCATCATCATCATCACCCTCACCCAAACGTTCAAATCTCCAAGTGTCTAAAAAAACCCATGGGTTTGTGTCAAATGCTACCGTGCTTAGTGTCCCCAAAGCTACAGCCACCACTAAGAAAGTTCTCTCCAACATTACTGCCTTAAATTTCTAACCCAGAACCCTGAATAAACGTGGCCACCTTTTGTGCTGGGCCTACTTTAGCTGATGGCTCCAGGGCCCCTATCCCTGGCAGAGAAGGCCATCGGCAATGTAGCGGATAGGCTGGGGATGTGGGTGAGCCGTTCAGCCCTGCTGAGCTGTGCTGTCTCATGGGAGCGGCCCCTCCCTTCCAGGAACCTTCCTTGAGCAAAAATCCTCAAACGTCAGCAGGTGGTCTTGAAATCCCTTCCTCTGTGATGCAGTAATTCAGAGATGTTAATGATGTTTCCCCATGTTAGAACATAGTGGCTGTTCCCTAACACACACACACACACACACACACACACACACACACACACACACACACCTTCTCTGTGTCTCCCATAATTTTTCTGTTTCTCAATTATGTTTCTTTTTCTATTATGTCTCTTCTCTGAATTGTCGATGCCTGCTTCTACTGGTCTGTACCAGGTTCTATTGCAATCACCTCTGGTTGGGACAAAACTGCACATTTAGCTATTTTATGAGTGTTTCCTTGTATTTCATAGAGGGCACCAGAGCCCTTGCAGCATGTGGGCACACGGGTCAGAGGATGCAGATTGAAAGGAGCTTCTGGATGCACATTCTGTTCTCATTCTGGAGCCAAGGAAGTGAGAGGGGAAAAAGGGAAAAAGGGAAGTGATTCTAAGCCTTTCATGGGGTCTCATACATAACTCAGTTTCCACAAAGCTATGCCCCAGCTCAGCCCTTTGGAAAGAAGCATGGTCTGGGGTTCCTTTGCTGACCAGGGTGTGTACTTTGTCCAAATTATTGACCTTCCCAAACCTCATCAATGTGCATAAAAAGAGCGCTTGCAAACAATGAATCTAGACATGGACCTTCACAAAAAGTAACTCAAAATGGATCCCAGGCCTAAATGAAAAATGAAAAACTATAAAACTCCTAGAAGATAACATAAAAGAAAATCTAGATGACCTAGGGTTTGGCAATGACTTTTTAGATCCAGCACCAAAGGCAGGATCCAGGAAATAAAGAACTGATAAGCTAGATTTCATTAAAATGAAAACTTCTGCTCTGTGAAACATGCTGCCAAGAGAATGAAAAGACAAGCCACAGACTGGAAGAAAATATTTTTGATGGAAACATCTGAGAAGAGAGGCTTGTTATCCAAAATATACAAAGAATTCCTAAAACTCAACAATATGAAAATAACCCAATTTAAAAAATGGGCCAAAGATCTTAAATGACGCCTCACCAAAGAAGATACATAGATGGCAAGTAAGCATATGAAAAGATGCTCCCGGCTGGGCGCGGTGGCTCATGCCTGTAATCCCAGCACTTTGGAGGCCAAGGCAGGTGGATCACCTGAGGTCAGGAGTTCAAGACCAGCCTGGCCAACACAGCGAAACCCTTTATCTACTAAAAATACAAAATAATAATAATAATAATAATAATTAGTCAGGTATGGTGGTGCATGCCTGTAATCCCAGCTACTCGGGAGGCTGAGGTGGGAGAATCACTTGAACCCGGGAGGCAGAGGTTGCAATGAGCTGAGATTGTACCACAGCACTCCAGCCTGGGCAACAAGAGTCAAACTCGAAAGAGAGAAAGAAAGAGAGAAGGAGAAGAAAGGAAGGAAGGAAAGAAAGAAAAGAAAGAGAGAAAGAGAGAGGCTCCCCACCACACATGTCATCAGGGAACCGCAAATTAAAATAAGCATAAGATACCACCTTTCACCTAAGAGCATGGCTAAAACCCAGAACACCGACAACACGAAATGCTGGCAAGGATGTGGAGCAACAGGAACTCGCGCTCATTGCTGATGGGAATGCAAAATGGTGTGGCCACTGTGGAAGACAGTTTGGTAGCTTCTTAGAAAGCTAAACATGCACTTACCATACCAGTAATTACACTCCTTGATATTTACCCAAAGGAGTTGAAAACTTATGTTCACATAAAAACCTACACACAGACATTTATAGCAGCTTTATTCACCGTGGCCAAAATGTGGGAGCACTCAAGATAGCCCTCCATAAGTGAATGGATAATAAACTGTGGTGCATCCAGACAGTGGAACATTATTCAACACTAAACAGAAATGAGCTGCAAGCCGTGAAAGGATGTGGAGGAAACATAAGTGCATATTACTAAGTCAAAGAAGACAGTCTAGAAAACTACATAGTATGTGCTTCCAACTATGTGACATCCTGGGAAAGGCAAAACTATGACAGCAGTCAAACAATGAGCGTGGTTGCCAGGGGCTGGCAGGAGGGTGAAATGAACAGGTATGACAGAGCGGATTTTTAGGGCAGTGAAACTACTTTGTATGATACCATAATGGTGGACAGATATTGTTAGAAATTTTTGCAAGCCCACAGAATGTACAACACCAGGAATGAACCCTGATGTATGACCGAGCAGGAGCATCACCATTTTGGACAAGCACCACCATTTTAAAGTTCCCCTTGATCAAAACTGCCTAAATCTAACCCAAGGGGCATCAGCCTAATGGCTAATGTCAGCAAGACCATAAACCACAAGTCATATCTCTGACCAGAAACATTCCAACCCTAAGACAAACCCCTCCCTGACCAGAGACATGCCAGCCCTGAGATAGCCTTCCCTCCAGCCAGAGACATTCCAACCCTGTAATAAACTTCTCTTCCACACAGAAACATCCCTAGGCTGTGATAAGCTCTCTCGCCCTGAACCCCTCCATACTCTTAGTCTGTAAGAGAGCACTCCTGACTGAAATTGGCCAGAGGCCCCTCTCAGGTTTATTCTCCAAAATAAACCTATCTTTGACTGTTGAGCCACTTTTCATGATTCTTTCCTCTTTCTTTAACTCTTACCATGTAAACCATGGACTTTGGATGATAATAATGTGTCAATGCAGGTTTATCAGCTGGAACAAATGTACTGCTCTAGTGAGGGATGCTGATAACGAGAGAGGCAATGCCTGTGTCAGGGCAGAGGATATATGGGAAATCTCTGTACCTTCTGCTCAATTTTGCTGTGAACTTAAAACAGAAGTTTAGACTTTGCTCTAAAAACGAAGTTTATTAAAAATAGCACTTTCTTTATAGCTGTGTTGAGATGATATGAGAGAACACAGGGAAATCATGTAGAAAATGCCTGGCACATAATTACCACTACTACTGAGTTTCCTTGCCCATAGAACTCATCTGGCTTAGCACTATATTCTAAGCATTTGGGCATATCACTGATGCTTGATAAATGTTTGAGGAATGAATGAGAGGATCCTGCAACATATACACCCTGCATCTGCACATTGGCAAGAGCAGCCCACAACCCAACTGTGAATGAAAAGTTGTCTTAAATTACTTGGGCTCATTGTCCAAAATTTTTCATCTCTCCCGGCTATCAGACCCTAAGCAATTTGAGAGCACAGCCCATATCTCATATGTCTGTGTATGACATGGTTGTGTATTAAGAAGCTGCTGAACAATTTTACACTGAAAATGTCAAAACGTTATTGAGAGAAATTAAATAAGACCTAAATAAATGGAGAGGTGTACCATGTTCATTGATTCAAACACTCAATATCATTACAATGTTAATCTTCCCCAAAATTTATCTGTAGACGCAAAGCATTTACAATCAAAACCGTTGCAGATTTTTTTTTTTTTTGGTGGAAGTTGATAAGCTGTTTCTAAAAGTTATACAGAGATGCAAAGGGATCTAGAATAGCTATTTATTTATTTATTTATTTATTTATTGAGACAGAGTTTCACTCTTGTTGCCCAGGCTGGAGTGCAGTGGTGCCATCTTGGCTCACTGCAACCTCCGCCTCCCAGGATCAAGCAATTCTCCTGCCTCGGCCTCTCAAGTCGCTGCGATTACAGGTATGTGCTACCACGCCTGGCTAATTTTTGTACTTTTAGTAGAGACAGGGTTTCATCATGTTGGCCAGGCTAGTGTTGAACTTCTGACCTCAAGTGATCTGCCCACCTCGGCCTCCCCAAGTGCTGGGATTACAGGCGTGAGCCACCGTGCCTGGCTGCCAAATGATCTCTAAAAAGAACAACACAATTAGAGGAGCTGTACTATCTGACTTTAAGACTTACTATAAATATACAATAATCAACAAAGTTTTGTATTGGTGTATGAATGGACAAATAGTTCAATAAAATTAGAGAATCTAGACATAGACCCCATATATACAGCTGACTTTTAGTAAAGACATCACGGCAACTCACTTGGAAAAAGGAAGACTTTTTAATAAATGGTGCAGGGACAATTGGTGATGACGTGGAAGGAAGTAAATCTCTACCTCTACCTCAGTCTCTGCACAAATATTAATTTGCAATGCATTGTCGCCTAAACATACATCCTAGAGCAATAATGTTTACAGAGGGACACTGGAGAATATCTTTGTGATGTTGGGATAGGCAAGTGTTTATCAGACCGAAGCCAAAAGTACTAACCAGAAAAGAAAAAAGTTAAATTTGGCTTTATCAAAATTGATAATTTCTGCTCATTAAATAACACTATTAGGAAATTAAAAAAAAAAAAAAACAAGCTACAGACTAGGAGAAAATATTCACGATGTAGATTTGGCGTGGAACTGATCACCAAATAATATAAAGAACTGCTTCAAACCACTAAGAACAAGACAAACCACCTGTTAAAAATGGACAAATGGGCCGGGCGCAGCGGCGCACGCCTGTAACCCCAGCACTTTGGGAGGCCGAGGTGGGAGGATCACTTGAGGTCAGGAGTTTGAGACAACCCTGGCCAGCATGGTGAAACCCTGTCTCTACTAAAAATACAAACATTGGCCAAGGCAGGGTGGCGGGTGCCTGTAATCCCAGCTACTTGGGAGGCTGAGGCAGGAGAATTATTTGAACCCAGGAGGCAGAGGTTACAGTGAGCCGAGATCATGCCATTACGCTGTAGCCTGGGCGACGGAATGAGACTCCATCTCCAAAATCAAAAACAACAACAAAAAAAAATGGACAAAAGATTTGAACACAACCTTATGCAAGAAAATCCACAAATGGCCCTAAGCTCAGTAAAAGGGGGGCCACATCATCAGTCATCAGGGAAGTAGAAATGCAAATCGCACAGTGAGATGCAGCCTCACACTCACTAAAAGAGCTAAAATGAAAAAACAAGCCAAGCCCAAATGTGGGTAACGAAGCAGGACAACCAGGTTCCTCACTGATCGTCAGGGAGTTACTGTGTAAACCTCTGCGAGGGTTTCTAATAGGTAAAACTTCTTCTGCTCTGAGACCCCTCTTTTCAATTTCTAGGTAGGTACATAAGACAAATGAAACGTGGCCACAAGAAGGCGTAGATAAGAATGCTGACAGCAACTTTATTCATGACAGTCAAAACCCCTCTAACATCCCAAAGATCTATTCAAATGTTAACAAGTAAGTGGGCTGAAACTGTGATCATTCATTCATTCCATGGGGTCTTGCTCAGTGATAAAAAGGAATGAGTCACTGAAATACACAACAGCGTAAATTAATCTGAGAAACACCACGTGAAGCAAAAAACCGGCAGATACAAAGGAACGTACACTATAGGATTCGGCGTCAATGAAGTTCAAGAGAAGGCAGAAGTAACGCAGGCTATAGAGATTCGAAGAGTGGCTGCCTCTGGGAGATGTTGGTGGAATTGACTGGAAAAGAGTATGAGAGAAATTTCTGGGGTGAAAAATGTTCTATATTTTCATATGAGTGTTGATTATATATAGGCTATACATTTGTCAAAACTTGTCAAATCACACACTTAACATACGTGCTTATTACTGTAAATTATGCTTCAGTAATACACACATACACATATGTGTGTCTATATTCTTTATTCAAATGAAGTCATAGTCTATATAGATATCAACATACTTAAGTATTTAGAAAAGAACTTCTGGGAATGGCATGAGAGCTGACTGATTATGTGAACCTTCCTGCAGATAACAACTCCAAACACTTCATAAAATGTAAACAGTGATGATTCAAATAATCTATAAAGAGATGAGAAGCCAAGAGAAGCCAGAGGAGAGGTGACTGTCAACTGCAAATGGAAGTGTTAGGAGTTGTGAGTTTGCAGCTTTCTGTCTTGACAGCACAGCCTTGGTGGAAATCACAGCCCGACAGACTCCAGGTGCCAGAGATGAGAGGCAAGACTGCCTAGGCGTGGAGTATATACATACAGGGGAGATCTTGGCAGTGAGAAAAGTTTGCTTGAAACTCCACATCCAGGGTGAGCTCTGCCCAAATCCCCAGCTGACAATGAGACTGTGCATATGCAGGGGAGTCCCAGGCAGCCACCAAAAAGCAGGCAGACACCAGAGAGGAGGCACTTCTTGAAAGATGGAGTTGCGCAGGGTAAGGTCTGTGTGCTGCTGCCTTTTTAAATGACTGCATGCCCCAGCTGTGTGCTGCTCAAGAGGCAGACACCTGAAGCCATAGATGCTTGAAGAGGACAGAGCCCAAAGCTGACAGAGCCGTGGAAATTTTACTCCCTGGAAGCAAGGAAGCCACTGAGACACTGAGACCCTAAATCTGAGCATAGCTTTAGCCCAGATCCATGGCTGCCACCCCACTGCACAGGTGCAAGGAAAATCTCCAGGAACCAGGCTTAAAAAGCAGCAGCTGGAGCTATAAGACGAGAGTAGGGGCTGGGCATGGTGACTCACACATATAATCCCAGCACTTTGGGAGGCCGAAGCAGGTAGATCACTTAAGGTCAGGAGTTTGAGACCAGCCTGGCCAAGAAGGCAAAACCCTGTCTCTACTCAAAATACGAAAATTAGCTGGGTGTGGTGGTACGCACCTGAAGTCCCAGCTACTCAGAAGACTGAGACAGGAGAATTGCTTGAACCCAGGAGGTGGAGGTTGCAGTGAGCCAAGATCATGCCACTGCATTCCAACCTGGGCAACAGAGCAAGGCTCCATCTCAAAAAAAAAAAGAAGAAGAAGAAGAAGAAAACGGGGACATCAGCTGCTTACCACAGAGATGGCAATGTTTGTCCTTAGAATCCAGCATATGACAACTGCTAGAACAAAAAAAGCAACAATCTTCAGAAGAACACAACAGATTCCAGAGCTGCTGCTGATGAATTGTCTACATTCTACATGTAGATTACATGACACATGCAATGTCCAAACATTAAATGACATTCAACAAAACAGGGAAGTGTGAGCCGTGTGCAAGAACAAATGATTCCCAGTTAACCCAGATAATGGGTTTCACAGAGAGAGTTCAAATGAGATGCTATAAATGTGTTCAGAGAGTTGAAGGAAAATGTGCTATCAAAAACCAAACAGACCAGGCATGGTGGCTCACACCTGTAATCCCAGCACTTTGGGAGGCTGAGGCGGGTGGATCACCTGAGGTCAGGAGTTTGAGACCAGCCTGGCCAATAAAGTGAAACCCTGTCTCTACTAAAAATACAAAAATGAGCTGGGCGTGGTGGTGCATACCTG
>NW_012121376.1:1996576-1998398 GCF_000951035.1 Colobus angolensis palliatus
GGTGGTTGTGGTGTAGTCCCAGCTTGGGAGTCCTGCTTGGGAGACTAAAGTGGGAGGACGGCTTGAGCCCAGGAGTTCGAGACTACAGTGAGGTATGATGGTGGCACTGCACTCCAGCCTGAGCAACAGCCTGAGACCTCATTTCTTTCTTTCTTTTTCTTTCTTTTTTTTTTTAACAGAAGCTGGCTGTGGGTATTGATGGCATATTGTTATCTTACCCATAAAAGGAGCGGAGCTACTATCCAGCAGTGGCTTGGGGCACCTGGGACACGGGATACTGGATAATTCCTGTGGCTAGTTCATTTGGGGTATCAGCAATGGTTGTGGGGTTAAAAAGATTGCACAGACGTGTGTGTGCAGCGTGAGAAAGTGAGAGACAGCCAGGGGCCAAGACACACGGACACACACTCACGCAGTCACAGAGGGAGACAGACACACTGAGGAAGGCGGACAGAGAGGCCAAGGGACACAGAGAGGGAAGGAAAGACTGAGACTGAGACCATGGTGCACACACAGAGAGATCATCCCTGCCGGGCAAAGGAAGAGCAACTTCAGATGCTTTAAAGTGAAGAAAGGGCACCTGCCTCAGCCTGACAGCCGGCTTCTGATCCCCGCTCTGCTACCACTGGCTGATCTGTTAGAACGAGTGGCCGGACCTCCCTGCACCCATCTCCTCATCTGCAAAGTGCGGCAGCTCAGATGAATGAATGCAAAAGTTTCTAACTCCAAAGTTCCATGATGCTGAGTTCATAAACATATTATAACACTCTCTCTTTTATTTGATTTTATAATTAGCCCATCTTCTCTCTCATGGTACTATTATAGCATATACTCAGTTTTGTAAACTCTACACAAGTTAAAATTAATTGGGGGGAATTGTTTTTTTGAGACAGGGGTCTCATGATCTTGCCCAGGCTGGTCTCAAGTGATCCTCCTGCCTTGGCCTCCTGAAGTGCTGGGATTACAAGTGTGAGCCACTGTACCTGGCACTTGGGGGGGAATTTTTAGAGAGTGTTGCAACTCTGAGAGAGAAACTGGACTAATATGCCAGTCCCAGAATGTCTGCTCACAGCTTTTATCAAAGACACGGGTCCATTTGATCGCCTTTTTCATGCTTGGTCCTATCAGGCCTGGTTCGGCTGTGAATTTTTCTTGATAATTTCCACAGTGGTTACTAAATGCCTTTCTACAATGAAGAGACGTTCTCTCACCCTGAGAGTGCTTTCTCTATTCCCTTAAAAATGGCCAATTCTGTTTCTCTCCTTGTCTATCCCATTGGTTGGTTCACAAGCCCCTGAAGTCAGAGACTGGTTCTCTGGCTCTCATCTGTCTCTGACCTGGCTGTGGCCTGTCTCTCCAGCCCCACTGGAGCAGCCTTGTGTGGGTGGCCTCCCAGTTGGTCAAGGCTGGCTGCTCTGATAGCCTTCCGTCCAGCCGCATCACAGCTTGGGACAACCGTTGAACGGTGCTTACACGTTCCGAGGGTCAGGAATTTGGATGTCTGGTGGCTCAGCTGGGAAGTCTCAAATCTGGTCATGACTCAACCATGGGAGCTGGGATCACCAGGGCAGTTACTCATTCATGCACTTTCGTACTCACTCACTCACTCATTCACTCGTTCATTCATTCACTCATTCATTCGTTCACTCACTCATTCACTTGTTCATTCACTCATTCACTTGTTCATTCACTCATTCACTCGTTCATTCATTCACTCACTCACCCATTCACTCATTCACTCACTCAATCATTCACTCCCTCACTTATTCACTCACGCACTCATCCATTCACTCACTCACTCATCCACTCACTCATTCATTCA
>NW_012121376.1:1999093-2001449 GCF_000951035.1 Colobus angolensis palliatus
TCACTCACTCACTCACTCACTCACTCACTCACAGTCACCTCTTTACCTTTGCCCTTGCTGCTTCCTGCTCCCTAAAGCAGTGGTTCTCAAGGTGTGGTCCCTGGACCTGCAGATCAGCATCACTAAAACTTGTTGAAAATATACATTCCTGGGCTTCACTTTGACCTATGAATCAAAAATTCTGAGTTGGGGCCAGTGAACTGCGTTTTAGCAAGTGCTCTGGGCAATTCTAATGCAGGCTGAAGTGTGAGAACCACTGTGCCAAGACAGCCTCCTCCTACCCGTCTCTGTTCCTGACTGATGCCTACAGGTCCTTCAACAAATTCTCCCCTCATCCGGGGATCCTTACTTGGGTTGCTCTGAGATGAGGTTCCTGGTCCCCCAGCCCCTTTGCTCCCCCACCATGATGCTCATCACACCTGTTTTTGCCAGTCTCCCGGGGAAAGTTTACTGAAGATGGAACTGGTACCTGACACATCAAGTGCACAAATGTTAAATAATGAAGGGATGAATAAATAAATGAAAACATGAGTGAGTGAATGAACACAGACTTTATTGAGTCTTTTCTGGTGGTAGAGTTGGGGTTATGAACATGGGCAAGGTGGAGCTCCTGCCCTTGACTTGCTCTCAGTACATCACGGGGATCAAAGAAGAAATGAATCAGGCCCTCCAGGAGCTTGGGGCCAGAACTGATGGCTGCAGGAGGGAAGCCCTTTGAGCACTGGCTGACCTTCCTGTGTCCATGATCTTTGCATGGCGCCCAGGCAGATGTGTCCTCTCTGCTTTTGTTGGATGAGCCAAAGCAACCATTCCAGCTGCTGAGCCAGGCAGGAGGATGTCCCGGGGCTGTGTACTGCTCCAGCCCCAGTCCCTGTGGTCTGTTCGGCTGCCTTTGTCACCAGGACACCAGGCACGCTCAATGTCTGAACTTCAATCATCCTTCCTCACTGGTCTTTGTTCTAGTGTCTGGTGGCTGCATGGAGAGTTCCCAGAGCAGCTCTGATCCAGAGTAAACAAACCCTGCCCACCGTGCGATCTGAAGAAATGGCCTAAAAATAGGCCAGGGAGGCTTGACTCATGAGCTCTGTAGGCAAGGGGGAGAAGGACACTTTGGGGTGAGAATTCCCCTCTTCGGGATTTGGGCTTGTGGAGGATGAGGAAGGTGACCGTCATGTGGTGACTCATCTGGGAAAGCTCAGAGGCAACTGTTGCCTGTCAGCCTTGAATTTCTCCTGGGCAGCTGACCTCCCAGCCTCAGGGCTCATCTCCAGGACCCACAGAGGGAGATGACAGCAGTGAACTTCAGCCCTGCTGAGTCTCACAGGGGCTGCAGGAGGACGGTCCAGGAGGGAGAGGCCAAGAGCCTACGCATCCTCTCCCCAACTGTTCTGGAGCCAGACTCCAGCAAGCAGCAGACCATGAGAAACAGCTCTGCTCCCACAGCCTGCAGGACTGAGTCACAGCCTCCTCCTCTACTTAATCATCCTCACAGCCTGAAGTCCTTACTACATCTGCCCTAAGTTCCTCATGCTGCAGCAAGCCTGCACCAGGCTCACATGACTGTGCCTCTACTGAGACATCTTCATCAGGAAGGACTCAATCCCCTCAAAACAAACCCCTTCTTTCCTCCTCTGCCTCATAGCAACATGACCCTTGATGAAGGGTCCACAGAGACCAAACTCTTTTCTCCTCAGAAACAAAATCCCTTTGCCCTACGGGTGTGTCCTGCTGCTCAGGGGTGCTGGGACTGTAGGACAAGGCCTAGTCTTCTGATGGGTCTTCTGATCAGTTCATGGTCTTTCTTTTAGCAGTGATATATTGGTGTCCTGGGGCTGTGCACTACTTCAGAGGGTCTCTTCTTGTCATTGCAACCAAGTTCCACATCTCCTGGGGACCATAAGTTTTTCTGCTTTCTTAAATCATGAACTTCCTGGGCCATGCCACTGGGCACATAACATGCACCAGTTGTCAAACTTAGGTGACTATTTTATGCTTATCCAGCCATCCCTCTGTTTAGCTACCCATCCACCCACTCATCCATCCAACCATCCATTCAACCAGCCATCCACTCATCCACCTACCCATCCACCCATCAATTCATCTATCCATCCATAAATACATTCACCCACCCATCTACTAATCCATGCATTCATGCATCTACTCATCCATCCATTCACTTATATATCCATCTGCCTAGACATCCACATATCCATCCATAAATCCATTTACCCACCCATCTACTAATCCATGTATTCATGCAGCTACTCACCCATCCATTCACTTATATATCCATCTGCCTAGACACCCACACATCCATCCATCCATCCATCCATCCATCCATCCATCCATCCATCCA
>NW_012121376.1:2002239-2005926 GCF_000951035.1 Colobus angolensis palliatus
CCTTCCATCAATGCATCCACCTATTCATCTATTCACCCACCAATCCATTTATCCATCCATCCATCCATCCATCCATCCATCCATCCATCCATCCACTCATCCTTTCATCCATCCATCTATTCATTCACGCTTCCATCCACCCATCTATCCATCCATCCACCCATTTATCCATCCATCCACCCATCTGTCCACCCATCTACCCATCCACTCACCCATCCATCCATCCAAACAACACACAGGAAGCATCTCCTCTGGGCCACCTGCTAACATACATGCAGGGACCACGGGGTTGAATGAGATGCTCTACTCCCTCTGCTCACCTGGGAACTCAAGTTCACTTGTCCTTGAGAACCGCAGTCTTGGGGAGGTCCATCAGCAGATGACTAGAGGAGGGGACAAGTGCCATGTGTGAACACAACTGATGGATGCTCTGTGCCTGGAGAGTCTGAGGAAACTTCCAGAAGGGGTGGGTACATCTTACATCCCAACTGTCACCAGAATCCTCTTGTAGACGGGGACTGGATCCTACTGGTATGACCATGGAAGAGCTCAGTGGCACAGGCATCCATGACTGAGCAGGCTTAGAGTGAGTGCTGTCAGGCTGTGAATGGATCTGCCAGCACTGGTGACCAATGGATCAACACCGAATACCTCAGGTGGGTGCCACTCTATGGTGGTCACATGAGGATCTTATGAGCTGGCCACCAGCCAAGGAGACTTCACTGTCTTCCAGCCTCGTGAGCCATTTGTTGAGCCCCGTGCCATGAGCAGTGATGATAAAGCAGTGGAAAGTGGGCCCAGGGAACGCAGAATACCAGGGCTGGCCAGCTGTGAGCTTGGAGAAACAAGGCCGGTAGACATCCCCCACCGCATCAGTGTCTCCCTGTGGGGTTGGGTGAGCTGAGTCAAAGGCTTCTGTTCCTTTTGCTTTTGCTCATTCCATAAAGGATTTTCCTTGACTTGTGGTTTCCCAGCCAGCTCCTTCCGAAGCCCCAGCAGGCAGGGGTGAATGCGTGCTCCGGGCTGTTGCTCCTTGGGTTTTCCCCTCCATGACAGGAATGTGTAAACACCCTGGGCTTTAGAGGCAGTGCCAAGCCCCATGTGCCGGAGATGCCTCATGCTTCCAGGCAATGGCCAGCATCCTCGCTGTGGGAACCAGGCTGACCCTCACCCTGCTGCTGCCTAGGACCCTGCCTGGGAAAAGGGGCGGTGGCCAAGCTGGAGCTTCCTCCATCTGCTCTGGGCTGAACTGTGTCCTCCCAGAGTGCACATGTAGAAGTCCTAACCCCCAGGGCCTAAGAATGTGACTCTATTTGGAGACAGGCTTAGAGAGGTGACTAAGGTAGCATGAGGTCATCTGGGTGGGCCCCAGTCCAATCTGCCTGGTGTCCTTCTAGGAGGAGATTAGGACATAGATGCACAGAGGGATGGCCATGTGAGGTCACAGGGAGAAGGCGGCCTCGACAAGCCAGGGAGAGGCCTCAGAAGAGCCAGCCTTGCCGGCACTCTAACCTTGGACTCTGGCCTCCAGAGCTGTGTGGAAACGCATTGCTAAAGCATTTTGAATGCATTTTGAATTTTGAAAATGCATTTAGAGAAGAAGCCACAGACCAGGGTGAGATGGATGAGAAGCCGCTGATAAGAAGCCCTTGAACCTTCGGGCCCAGTGTGGGGCCCCAGGTTCCTCACCCTTGACCACTAGAGCTGGTTGCAGAGCACTGGGCTCTGAGTGCCTTTCCTGAAGGATGGATCGGGCCGCCTGCAGCTGGTGCTCTCTGCGACTTCCAGTGTTGGGGGACCCACGCCAGCCCCACCAAAACCTCATGAGCTCTTTGCACAGCCTTCAACTGTCTCCTCAAATCCCCTGGGTACGGCATGAACCCCCTTCCTCCCGTCCTGTCTGCACAGCAGTGGGAAACAGTGCCTTCCAGCGGCAGGGCACCCCCACTCCCACGTATTACCAGAACTCTGGGAGGTGCCCTTGGGCCTCTCCTCTCCAGGTTGAGTCTCCACGGGACCCTGAACTTGCTGGAACAGGTCCCTTACCCTGAAGGACAGGGGCAGCTGGGAGCACATTGTTCCACCGGCCCCAAGCATGCTCCTTGTCATCTCATACCACCTCAGACACGGCATCCTTCTCCCCATGTCCCAGTGTGCGTGGTGGAGAGGCCGTGGAGCGTCCCAGGGGCACAAGGGGATGACATCAGCGGTGTGATTGGGACGGCTGCGGACTGGATGCCAACATTCCCTGCCAGGGGGCTCTGCAAGCACCCACCAGGATCCTCAGCCTGTCATGCATGGAAGGAAGGGACAGCCACTGTATCTGGTTCAGTGCTGGTTCCCCAGTTGTTGCCTGGACCCTGGTGACACCTGAGCCCACCCCGGTGAGAGCACTGTCCCCAGAGCTCAGCCACCAACAGAGCTGCCACCAAGTCTGGGCTCATTCTCTTGAGCCTTACAGGTCCCCAACAAATAAACTTTTCATGTGACAATAGGGCTTTTTTTTTTTTTTAAGAAGGAGTCTCGCTCTGCCACCCAGGCTAGAGTGCAGTGGTGCGATCTCAGCTCACTGCAACTTCCACCTCCCCAGTTCAAGCGATTCTCCTGCCTCAGCCTCCTGAGTAGCTGGAGTTACAGGTGCGTGCCATGACGCTTAGCTAATTTTTGCATTTTTAGTAGAGACGGGGTTTTGTCATGTTGCTCAGGCTGGTCTCAAACTCCTGACCTCAAGTGATCTGCCCGCCTCAGCCTCCCAAAGTGCTGGAATTACAGGTGTGAGCCACTGCGCCTGGCCTAACAATAGTACTTTTAACCCATGCTGCTCCGTGACCAAGCAGGGAGGATGGCAGAGCCCTGACAGGCAGCATCTGACATGGTGTGGGTGGCCCTCCAGGCAGCCAGGGCCTGCAGGAATATGGGGTTTCTGCCCAGCCCCTGGGGTGGGCCTCGGTGGCAGGCAGCTTGTGTATCTCTTACCCCCATGGAGAGAGGGCTGGCGGTGCAGCCTGGGGCACACTGAGGGTCCCTGGTGTCAGCTGGAGAGGGGAAGTCGGCTGGGAAGGACTTTTCCAGCACAAGGGGATTTTTTTTTCAACCATTCTTCAAACCAACTTGCGGTTGCCTGTGGCTGCAAGTGACAGTGGCGATGTGCCTGTCTCCAAAACCTTCCGAAGCTGCCTTCCGCCTGGAGCGGTTAATTTCCCCTACGTCGAGGGCTCTGGGGTCGGCAGAGACCCGCTCTCCAGCCTTGCGTCTTACACAGAGGCCTATCCCAGCTCCAGAGACGCTTCTCTTACTCTCTGGTTGATGCATATGCGTCCCCGTGGACACCACGTTCTGCATATTAGTACATTCCCTTTTCAATTCTGGCACCTGGTGGGCACAGTGCTGAGGCCAGGTGGCCAGCATGCCCATGACCGATCCCATACAGAACGGCCAGCCTCCCCACGCAGCCCTGGGCAACCGTCAGCTGCTAGCTGTGGCCTCTCTCTCCCAACAGGCTCTTTCTCTGCCTCTCTCCTTCCCTCCCTCCAAATCTCTCTCTCCCCTCATCACACAATTATTAGAGGAAGGACTGGACTTCCTCCCACTGCTCCTCAAGTGACTCATTTCTGAAGGTCAGACCACACTGTGGCTAAGTGAAAGAAACCTGTGTGAGAAGACACGTCCTGCCCTCCAGAAATGACC
>NW_012121376.1:2006731-2008730 GCF_000951035.1 Colobus angolensis palliatus
CAGGAGATTGAGACCATCCCGGCTAACACAGTGAAACCCCGTCTCTACTTTAAAAACATATACACACAAAAATATTAGCTGGGCGTGGTGGCAGGCACCTGTACTCCCAACTACTCGGGAGGCCGAGGCAGGAGAATGACATGAACCCGGGAGGCGGAGCTTGCAGTGAGCCGAGATCGCGCCACTGCACCCCAGCCTGGGGGACAGAGTGAGACTCCATCTCATAAAACAAAAACAAATAAACAAACAAAAAAACCACCATGAAAATTCACACTCAGACCCATTCCTGACCCCATCATATTCCAAGTCTCACCCGAAGCAAAGCAGTAGACAAAAGAATCCTGTAGTTCTTGGCACATTCTATACAAGCGGCTTTCAACAGTCAGTGCTAGAACTTAAAGAATCTTCTTCATCTTTTTTTTAACCACGTAAAGGGGAAATAATTAAAACAACTACGTTTCAATTTTTTCCCAGCTGATCTACCCAAGTCACAACTCTGGATTGTAAAATGAACAAAAATGAGTAGGACTGGTAGAAAAACCCCAGAGAACAGCCGATGGCAGAGACTTGGACAGAACCCCACCTCCCTCACCCACACTATGGCAGACATGTCTAATCTACACAGAGCTAGACCCAGACTCCAGGCAGCCATTACCAGTCAATCCCAGTACATGTGCAAGATTAAACCAGTTACTCATAGCCCATTTTACCATGAATCAGACAAGGTCAGAAAGGGGGCAGTGACTCATCCAGCCTCACACAGTCACCAAGGAGGCTGGACTGTATCTCCTGAAGCCGAGCAGAGAGCCAAGGCCATGGGAGGGAGGGAGGCTGGATCTCCACAAGGCTGAGAGGCAGCAACTTTCAGAAGCGTGTTCTGTACGCAGTGATACCACTACAAAGCAGAGCCGCCTGCTCTTCTCAACAAGGACAGTGGGCTCCTGGGCTCTGGTGGATTATCACAGGGCATGGCTGCCCCAGGGTCAGGCCCCGGGCTCTGCCCGCTTCCCTGCAGAGAGGGCTGGGACCTCCATGGTTTTAAGAGGGTTGATAGGAACCTGTCAACTTCATTGCCTTCTGGTCCCAAATGTTCTCAGAACATACATTTTAAAGAGTTTAAGTGGTGATTGGCAAAACCCAGTCACCAACCCAGAGAGGACCTGGGCAGTGGCCTCCTAAGGAAAGCTCTCAAGTTGGCTTGGACAAACCGGGGCAGTCTACCTAGAGTCTACCTAGAATCTATCTGGGGTCTATCTATCTAGGGTCTATTTAGGGTCTACTTAGGGTCTACCTATCTAGGGTCTGTCTAGGGTGTGCATCCCCCACGTTGGGACGTCCCTTCCTCCTGCCTCCCTCCCAGCAGCACCAGGGAGGGACCCCTGCCTGTCACTTGTGCAGCTCTCCACCCAACAGAGGGACAGAAGGGCTCATTCCTCTCTCCCTTCCCACGGGGAACTTCCAGCCTCCCTTCTATTCCCAACCATGCAGTCCAGCAGACACAGGGTGAGAGAGTGCTGCTTGCTGGCCACATGGCAGACTGGGCATCCCCTCCCTGCCAGAGCTTCCCAGTTGTGAGGGGCGGAGCCCAAAGAAACAGGTGAAAATTAGAGGGTAGCTTTCATCATCACCAGAAACTTAGGAGAAACCGAGATACCTTCATAGGTGAATGGATAAGCTGGGGTCCCTCCAGACAATGGAATGCTTTTCAGTGCTAAAAAGAAAGGAACTGCCAGGCTGTGAAAAGCCAGGGAGGAATCTTAGGTGCTGCTAAGTGAAGAAGCCCATTGGAGAAGGCTGGAAACTGTGATTCCAACTCCACGACATTCAGGAAAAGGCAAAACCATGAAAACAAGAAAGATCAGTGGCTGCTGGGGCTGGGCAGAGGGGGAGTGAAAGGAGCACGGAGAGCAGGGAGGGCGAGTGGCAGGAGTACAGAGCGCAGGGAGGGTGAGTGGCAGCAGCATGGAGGGCAGAGAGGGGGAGTGAAAGGAGCACGGAG
>NW_012121376.1:2009780-2050589 GCF_000951035.1 Colobus angolensis palliatus
GACAGCACGGGCTCTCTGTAGCAATAAGATACCAGATTCCAACCCAAGTCTAGTATAACATCACATGACAGGGAGCAGGTCTTGGAAGGAATAGAAGTGTTTTACCCCCAAATAGATTTCTTTGACATCATTTAAAATGGCCCCGCAAAGCTGTCTCTTGTGGGGAGAATCCACATTCTGTAGAAAGTCATCTTCCCTTTCCAGGGCTTTTTCTGGTGCTGGAGAGATGGGCTTAGCATCTAGCATGTTTCAAAAGTCTCGATAGGAAACATTTGCCATCTATTGCCTTGAAGTAAAGCCGCCTATGAGATTTCATCTACAGAATGAGAACCTTGGTCTCCACAACCCCTTATCTTAACCTAGATACTCCTTTCTATTGAGTCCAGGTGATTAGATAATAACTTAACTCTCTCAACCAATGGCTAATCAGACGGTCTTTGAACCCCCCCTGTGACCGGGAAGCCCCTCTCCACCTTGAAGTCATCCCTCCTTTCCGGGCAGAGCCAATGTGCATCTTTCAAGTATTGACTGACTCTGCCTGAGCCTCCTGTCCCTGTAAAATGTATGAGCTCACACTGTGGCCCAACTCCCTGGGGCACACGTCCTCAGGCCCCCCTGGGGCTGTGTCACCGGTCACGCTCCTCACATTTGGCTCAGAATAACTGTCTTCAGATATTTTATGGAGTTAGATTTGTTTTTCATCAGCAAGCCTTCATGGGGAACTACAGTTTGGTGTCTTTCTCTTCTCAGATACTGAACTCCTTGAAACCTTGACCTCCAAGATGCTAACTCAGGTGGGAGGAATTCAAGACAAGGAAGGGGGCTCTTTTGGATTCCGGTCCCGCTACTGAAAGCCTCTCACGCAGTTCAAGGAGTTCGACAGCACTGGTTTCAAATCCAGGTTTGCAGCCTGGTGGCGTGGAGAGGTTTTACTCTTGGGAGGCCCAGGAGAGGCAGAGGCTCTGGGCCGTGGAGGGCTGGTGTCCAGGGCACTCCCCGTTCCGGGCTCCAGGCGTGTTGGGGGAGGGTGGCCACTCAAAGCAGAGAGCCTCAGAAGGAGGGCACTGGGGATCCTGCTCTGAAGGCAACCTTGGCAGGAGACGAACCCAAAGAAATGAGCCCTTAAAAAGGAGAGAAATGTGTGCGGAAGCCCGGAGCTCCTTGGGCAGGGAGGGCTGTGAGGGGAGCCAGGGACCGAGGAGAGACCCCGGGGCTTTGACACTGGCAGCCAGGACCCTCTCCATCCCTGGAGGGGCTGGTGCAAAATGAAACCGTGGGGCCCTTTGTGAACCAGTCTCAAGAATTTCAGCAGCAGCCCCAGCGCCGGGCCCTCCCGAGCGGGATCCCACACCAGAAGGCCAGGGCCCTGCAGGAGCCGAGCTTGGCAGCATCCCTCTCCTTCCTAAGTCTAGGCACCTGAAAGGGGATGAAGAAGGGCAGAACCACCCCCCAGCTCAGCCGCCTGCCGCCGGCACATCCCTTCACACCCTTCCCAGGGCCGAGGGGGAAACAGCTTCTGCGCGAATTCCTGTTTTCCTCCCTTCCTGTGAGTCAGGCACGATTGCTCGCATTGCGTCCGGCAGCCCCAGGCTTTATCTGATGGGAAGGAGGCCTGGCCTAGGGCCTGAGAGACTGCGACGGGAAAGACAAACACGGGCGGTGGGGCGTTCTGCTTTGTGACCAGAGTGCTGCCCCCCTGGTGCAGGGACGCTGTGTCCAGCCTCCCCATCGGAGACACTCTGAGGGGCCCCCGGAGGTCGTCCAGTTCCAGGAGAGCACGCCCAGCTCCCCACAGGCTGCGTCCAAGCCGGCCCTCTCGGGCACCCCTGGTGGATGGTCCACAAGCTGTGCCACTGTCAGCGCCGGTCTGCGCTGCAAGATGGGAGGTGGGAACTGGTTTAGCCCAGCTCTGGCTCTGGTTCCCTCCCTGGCTTGGTCCTCAGCGTTACTTCTTTGGGCCGTTCTGAGCTGAAGGCCTTCTCCCTGCCCCTCAAGGTCACACGAGTTTCTTGGCCCTTACAAAGTCTGGCTGCTGCAGATGTTAACCGCCATCCCATCTATAATATAGGAAGCTGACAGTTCTCAAATCCTTCAGCTCGCTCAAGAGGGAGGCCATGACCCACTTGCCTGCATATGCTAAGCTCTCCATGGGGCCTTACCAGAAAAACGCAGCGATCTCAGAAGATCAAAGAAGTCGATACTACGTTCACAACCACCTCCTCGGGGACTGCTGAGACCCAGCGGCTTTTGTACACAGGGCTTCTCCTCTGGGTTCAGAAGTCCATGGCCCTTCCAATCACCCAGCGCCTGCAGCCCACACAAAAGCCAGTGAGCTCATCCGAATAGGAAAAAGATAATTTCATCGTTTAAAAAAGCACTTAAACAGCAAAAGTTCCTGTGGAAACCACATGTGGAAAACCCACTGACAAACAGGCCAAATCCCCAAACCAAGGTTCAAATTGCAGGGGCTTCAGACGGGGCTGCGGGTGACAGAGCAGGGTATTAGGGCTGAACGTCCACCAGCAACCGAGAAGGCGGCCGCACAGGGCCCACCAAAGCGCCCGCGCACAGGAGGCACTCGTGGGCTTCCCGCATCCTCTACATCCCCATCAGGGTCCTGAAACAGTTCTGCCTCTGGGCACCTCGGCACAGCCAGGCCAGTCCACCACGGCCCCAAAACATCTGCTTTCCCCTAGTGGGAGAGTAGGAGAGTCATGGGGCTGAGGTTTTGGGATCCTGTTTCATGCCCAGGCGGCCCTAAGCCTAATCAAACTCCCTCACCAAAACCGAACCCGGTCAAGGCCAGCTGCTATACATTTGGGCGCCTTCCCTCCCGCAGAAACCTCCAGAACACGGCATCCAGTAGCCCCCTGCTGCCTGGGGCCCATCCAAGGTGGCTTGGCCAAATTTCCAAGAAGAATAACAAAGTGAGCCCACGGCCCAGGCCAGGAAGACAGCAATGATGTTGAGGTTCCCAGGTGGCCCCAAGACTTCGGGACACAGGCAGGGACAAAAGGGATTCACAAACCACTGGCCATGGAGGGGCTGCCCCAGTGCTGAAGGCTGGCGATTTCCTCCCAAGCCCCACAATGAAAATAGAAGCAGAAACGAGGCTACACACACAAAGAACCCGGCACTGTGGAGGGGAGATGCTTCCCGTGGTACCCACAGCCTCTTTCTCACCAGGCCACAGCCGCGGTTCATCCAGCCCTTCCAAGCCACACGGCCTTAGCTCCCCACACAGGAACAGTAAGTCTTTCGGAAGCCTCGTCCTTGAACGGCTGGAAGGGGCAGACAGAGGCTCCCCCGGGCCGTGGGAGGCTGAGCCAGTGCCTGAGGATCTGGCGGAGGAGGGAGAGCCCAAGGTCAAGGGCAGCCCCGCCCCAGCCAGCCTGTACCCGGCTGGAGGTGGCCATGCAGGCTTGCTAGGCGGGGGCCAGACCGCAGGCCCCTCCACCTCCCAGCTCCTGGCTGCTGCGGAGCTGAGAAGTCTGGGGCGCAATATGTGACGTGCCCGGAACCCTGAGGAGCAGGTCCAGATGTCAGATGGTTGCTGGGCTCTGGAGAGGAAAAACGCATTGACTTTGTTCAAGGACACATGAATTGCAATCTGGGCAATGCTGCCAAACAGACCCTACCCAGCCCCAGGCAGGGCGTTCTCGGGGCCAGCAGAGGCCGCCGTGGCCTGTTCACTCTACGGCTACCCTCTTGCCGCAGGCTGACCCTCTCTCAGGCAGAGAGCTCCTGGGCAGTCTGCTACCCAGGCATCCCTGCACCCAGGGCACCTCTTCTCAAAATGAGGACGGTGTTAACTGGGACAGGAATGATTTCAGCAAAGGCCAGGCCTAATCAGGATGGAGGAAAGACGCTGGGGTTTCTCTGCTCTTTCCAGAGATTGCAGTGGCCAGTGGCCTGGACACCCCCAAAAGTCCCAGGCCTGGTCCAGCTGCCCCAGGGAATTGGGAGGCTTGGTGGTGGTGGTGGTGGTGGTGGTGGGAGGGGAGCTGTTGACGCCACCTCCCAAAGTGGTGTCTCTCTCATTGATCAGCCATATTGGGTGGGGGAGGTTCTTAAAATCTGTGTTCTAGACATCCAGGTAATCACTGAAACAGCCCGAGGGCCAATCCTTTCATCCTGCCCACAGGTTGAAGCTGGGAAAGAAGTAGCGGGACTCAGGGTGATTTCGTGCTCCAGTTTTCTTGAACCTAGGAACCACTGCAGCCTCAGCAGAGACCTTGCCATCAACGTTGGCAGTGCCCAGGCGTTGCGTGGTCGAGGTCTGAGGGTCGGACGCCCTCCTTGTGCCTGCCCTGCCTTCCCTCCAGGCTCCAGGTCCAGGAAGCTGCCCGGAGGGTCCACCATCCCTGGGTCCACGCACAGGGTGGCAGCCGGGAGACTGGGACCAGCTGTTCATTCCCTGGCTCCTGCGGCTTGGCTGCACCCGAAAAAGCCCATCACGGGCACCTTCAGACTTTACTGTTATTGGCTCAATAATGGCCCCCAAAGATGCCCACATCCTAATCCCAGATCCTGGGAATATGTTCCCTGGTGATATTTACACACGGACGTGACTGAGCAGGTGAGTAAGTGAAGGCTCTTGACATGGGGGTGGCCCTGGGTGGTCCCGGTGGCTCGGTGTCATCCCAGGGTCCTTGAAGAGGGAGGCAGCGGGGTCACAGGAGGGGGAGGTGTGAGAAGGAACACAGAGTCAGAGAGAAATGGAAAGAGGCTGCGCTGCTGGCCTGGAAGGTGGAGGAAGGCCGTGAGCCGAGGAGTGCAACGGCCTCAGAGGCCACAAAGGTAAGAAAAGGACGCTCCCCTGGAGATCCCAGAAGGAACCGGCCCTCACACACCCTGATTTTAGCCCAGCGAGGTGTGCGCCAGACTTCTTACCTCTGGAGCTGACAGAGCTGTGAGCCTGTGGTCATCTCACCGCAGCCCCGTGGCACTCACACACCTGTCCTCTGTGGGTTCCAAGGAAGGACCCAGCCCCGGTCTTCAGGCTTAAGGTGATGGGGCTTCTCTTTCGCGAGGTCCTCGGTCCCTTCGCACAGGTTCCCTGAGCCCCACTCAAACCTTTTCAGCACTGTGAAGCCCTCCTCCACGTGCCGTCTCCCTCCTGCTGGGCTCTGACCAATGTGGTCCTGTTCCTCCCGTCTGGGCGACAGTGTTGCCTTCCCCTGCTACCCTGGAAGTCCCCCAGGCAGTGCCATCCATGGGTTCTGATGAGCATGAATCAATCAGCGTGACCACCTCGAGCCACCGTCCTTCCGGCCCGGGAAGGGCTTGCGTGTGTTGGGGGAGGGGAGGACACATGTGATTGGTCTGAGGTTTCCTCCTGTGTGACATACCAGATTTCCAGGACTTTTAGAATTCTGGGCGTGTGTCCTGGGTCCCTTCGCCAGAGCCTACACCAAAGGCTCTGGCCCATGGGACCTGGCACTCACCATCCCCAGCGTGCTGACGGCTCCCGCTGTGAGAGCCGGGGCCTCTGCCAGGCAGCTTGCTCCCTGTCCACGGGAGAGGCCACGGGGCCAGGGAGGGGGGCCACAGGAGCAGCCGCTTCAGCAGTGAGTGGTGACTGCAGGACAGATGCCCACTCCTCGGTGCGTTCCACATTCCATTCCTCTAGTGGGGATGCCCGGAGGCTCAGAGCCCAGTTACCCACAGCAGAGCCTGCTCATCAGCTCCTTTCCTGCCCGACTTGCCCACTCCCCAGGGCTGCCTGGGGTCACCCCAAATCCTGCTCCCAAGGCCTGCCTCTGGGGGCCCACGCCCAGAGGCCAGAGGCTGCCTCAGCAACCCTGAAGCCTCCTTGCTGACTCTCATCAGCCAACAGCAGACGGCAGCCTCAGATCAGCCGTTTCTGGCTGTTTCCAGGTTCCAGCTGAAGGTGGAAGGGTGGTTCTGCTGTCTTCTCTTCCTTGGAATTTCTGGGAAAACCACAAGTAGGACTAGAACCCAAAATCTCCTTTCCATCGTCAGTGAAACCCAAAGACACCTGGACCTTGGGAAGAGTCTGAGCCTTCCTGATGGAAAGCAGACGAGGACCGGAGGGAAAGGGCCCTGAGAAAGGAGGCTGCTGCCCTGGATCCCAGACCCAACCAGAGTGGCACAGAGTCCTCCAGAACAGAGTGCGCTCCGGGGAGAGCCACCGGCCCTGATGCACTTGCCGGTGTGTCCCTGCCGTTGCACCCTCTCTGGGCTCCTTGACCACAGTGGGGCAGAGTGGAGGAGGAGGTGTGCACAGAGGCGCCATTGCTGCAGGGAGCAGTTTGTTGGTGAGGAGGAAGCCGCAGTCTTGCACGACATCAACACATGTGCACACACACTCATCATTCAGACAGGACTAGCACAGGAACTGCACGGAACGACCACAGAGGGTGCCCACCCAGCGCATGGGTCCTGGCCGAAACGGCAAACAAGCTGCCTCCAACCTTGTGCAGCCTCTTTTTCGTCCAGATCATCGCTAAGTCCACCCAGGGCTGGTGTGCCCGAGAAGCGGGAGGGTTCCTGAGAGCAGCTTGCTCCCAGGAGTAGCCGGTTTCTGCTGCCTGACGGGCTGCTTGTGGAGGAGGCTGGAGTCAGCCATGTTTTGTCGAGACCTTCACTGGCGTCTCTCTGGTTGTTTTTTCACTTGAGAAAAATATTGGAAAATTGGTGAAAATATTTACATTGATTTTATCTCTTTATCTGGGTTTGACTTTTTTTATCGTCCTTTGATTCATTTTAGTGAAGTGCAAAACATATTCTCATGTTTGAAGTTTTGGAAAAGTCTGCAGTCCTGGGGAGGTGGTTGGTTAAATGCTGTCTGTTGACCGTGGACTGCAGATGGCTCAGCTCTTACCTTGACAAGGATGGTGAGGACGGCAGACATGGGCGCCCAGCGGCTGTGCCTCCCTCCCCGCCTGGCTTCTGCCCGATGCTGCAACTGAGCCCCGGAATTGCCTCACCAGACCCCATCCACCCAGACACCGGGAGCCCATGGCCAAACTGGTGTGTCTTGCACTGAAAATAAAACCCATTTATGACACCTGACACAGGCAAGCCTCCCAGGCGCTGTATAAAAATTGTTTTCCAGCTCATTCCCAACTAATGAAACAATTCACAGCAGGAGCAAAGCAAGGCCGGAAGTAAAGTCTCCAGAAGATGAGTGAGAGCTGGCTTTGGTGTCTCCTTGGTCCTTTATCTACTTTTACGTGTTTTCCAAATTTCTCATAATGAGAATATTTTGGGGAAAAAAAACACAAAAAAACAAAAAACAGAAGTTGCCAGGTTTAGACACTCAGGATGAGCTTTCAAAATAAGTTACAGAAAATATTCTCCTTCCCAGGGTGCGTCTCTGCTGTAATCAGCTTGTCTGAGAGTGAGCCCCCATTGCCGTGCCCCCTCCTCTGCTCTGACAGGGCCATTATAGGGCTTATCTCGGGAATCCCGCAGTAGTCCTGTGGGGCAGGTGCCATTGTCCCCGTTTCACAGACAGGGAAGGTAAGGCCCAGGACACACACCCCAGGACCCAGACCCAGCGCCATGCCAGGCCGTGTGTGCTGTCTCACGGGACCCACAGGGCGACCTGCGCAGTGGGGCCCTCTTCTTGTTGCTGCAGAGCCTGCGAAGCCGGCAGGCGGCACCAAGGAGCGACGCAGTGTCCCCCTGCTCCACAGCCCACGCCCTCCCAGTGAGCCAAACAGTGTCCGCCAAAGCCACGTTTTCCTGCAACCTCAGAAGGGGGATTTACTTGGAAATAGGGTCTTTGCAGGCATGATCAGTTCAGCTTAGACGAGGTCATACTGGACTGGGGGCCCTAAATGCAACGGTGGGTGTCCCCATGAGAAGAGGAGGAGCCACGTGAAGACATGGAAGGAAGAACACCCCAAAACCACAGAGGCAGAGCCTGGCGGGGTACACCTGCGAGCTGAGGAACGCCGAGGACGGCTGGCACCCCTGGGCCGGATCCTTGACGCCAGCCCTCTGCTTTCAGGGCTGGGGGGATGCGTGTCTGCTGTTTTAAGCCTCCGGTGTGTGGCATTTGTTACCACGGTGACAGGAAACGATGTCTCCATCACTGTTGGGGCCGTCACCACAGAGATGAAAATGTGTCAAGGCAGGGACCCTTTGGAGGGAGGAGGGGAGATGGGGACACAGGGAGACGGGGAGATGAGGAGACCTGAGGGAGGGAGGAGGGGTGGGAACCAGGCCAGGGGCCGGGAGACAGAGAAACGGGGAGACAGGGAGAAGGGGAGACGGGGAGATGGGGAGACCTGAGGGAGGGAGGAGGGGTGGGAACCAGGCCAGGGGCCGGGAGACAGAGAAACGGGGAGACAGGGAGAAGGGGAGACGGGGAGATGGGGAGACAGGGAGACAGGGAGAAGCCAAGGGAGGGACCGGAGGCCAGTGTGGGCTGCCCAGGGCAGGAGGTGGGAGACAGAGAGAAGGGGCGGCAGCCTCCCAGGCCAGGCACGGCTGAGTGATGGGTGACGGGTCCTCCAGGCCTCCCTCCATCCTTCCTCCCCCTTCCCTGCTTCCTCACTCCTCCTGTGTTAGATATTGTTCCCGGACCTGGGGAGACAGTGGGAATAAGACTAGTCAGGTGCCCGCCCTTATGTGTCCCCATGATGGGCAAGGGGCTTTCAGACACAAAGGCAACAAACTCCGGCCGCAGGGATCCCCGCAGCGGCTGCAAAGTGTGGAAGCCCCCGGCGCAGAGGAGGCACGGGGCCTTTCCGGGGCGGTGGAAATGTGCAGGCCCCGGCGTGGAGGAGGCGCGGGGGAAGCGTGCAGGGCATTTCTTGGGACTCCTTCCCAGGCGGGACGCAGGGGGCTGGAATTCAAACGTGCAGCCTGTGGTGCGTGATTTCCTACACGCCCTTTGCTTTGGAACCCACACTTGTCAACTCAGAGGTGAAGTATGCAGGGTGCAGATAAGACGATGAAACCAATAAAGGCAGAAAGGGAGGAGGAAATGGAGCTGGGGGGGAGGGGAAGGGCCTGTTTCTGGCCCTCCTGAGCCTGGTCTGCCCCGGGGTTGTTCGAGGCCTGGGCGAGCATCTGGAGGTCACCCAGTGCCATCAGCGTCTGGAGGGCGGCACCTGCTTTCCAAAAGGAGGGCCGCACTCGCCTCCTGAGCTGCCATATGGAAGGGCCACAGACCAGGGTGCTGCAAAGCTTCAGGATCTCCTCGCTCCCAGACGGAGGTCACAGCCCAACATCAAGGTGAGGGCAGGGCCGGCTCCTTCTGGAGGTGCTGGGAAGGGACTGCTCCCTTCCCACCCCAGCTGCGGGAGGCCCTGACGATCCTGGGGGTCCTCAGTGGGCAGCTGCACCACGCCAGCCTCTGCCTCCCGCTGCACGCGGCCTCTCGTCTGTGCCTCTCTTCTCCCAGCCTCCTAAGGACCCACCCTAACGACCTCCCCTTAACCTCCTCACATCTGCAGAGGCCCGATTTTCACACAGTCACATCCTATGTGCTGAAGCCTTAACATGTCTTTTGGGTGGGGCACAATTCAACCCAAAACAACCCAAAACAACCGTCCAAAAAGACTCAGGACTTTAACAAGGTGCAAGGCGGTTAGCACCCTCCACCCCCAGCTCAGAACCCTGCGAAAAACCTCTGGCTTGGTTTCATGAGTGACCATGGACCAAGGCCCCCAGACACCAGCAGGGCCGCTGTGACAGGCACCCTGCAGCTGGGGGAGCGGGGTGACCATGCTGGGGCTGCAGAGAAGGCCCTCCTGCCACGGGCAGGGAGCCAGGGTCTCCCCAGACAGCCAGGAAGGTCCAGCTGCCAGAGACCTCGGGACTTGTCAGGGAGACTGTCGTAGTACGTACATGCCGCTGTAACAAAACACCTGAGACTAAGTCATTTGCAAACCACCGACATTTCCTGCCCCCAGCTCCGGAGCTGGAAGTCCAGGATGAAGACGCTGGCAGGTCCGTGTCTGGGGAGGCCCCTTCCTGGCTCATAGGCAGTGCTTCCTGTGTGTCCTCATGCAATGGGAAGGGCAGGGATCTCTCCAGGACCTCTCTGTGAGGACACCAATTCCACCCACGAGGCCCCACCCTCGTGTCCTCCTCTGCTCCCAACACCATGGCCTTGGGGGTGGGGTTTCAACACACACACCTGGGGCCACAGACACAGGCTGCAGCAGAGGGCATGGGTGGTTCTGCTTTCACCCCCTTTGCCTTCACCTCCCCCCATGAAAAAGGCAAAGCCCGCCACCCCTCGCCCCTCACCTGCCCTTCGAAGGGTCTCCCCAGCCCCTGCCCACCGATTTCCTTTCTGGTGATTAGAAAGGGGGCCTTGTATCTAAAGCCTCCTTTGAAATGCTTCACACTCTACAAGATTTGGGGATAAGGGGTGGAGACTGTGTCTCAAGTTTAAGCCTCAGAGACTCTGAATTGAGCCAGTGCAGGGATTCAGCCAGAATTCAGTCCCATCGGGAAATCAGAACCCAACTCCCAGTGAATGCCACCAAGTGTGATTTTTAAAATACTTGAGGAAACTCAAAGACAGCCACTCGTTTATGGCTGGCTGAGGGCAAGTAGCCTGAGGAAGCCAGTGGGGAACGGAGGTTGGGCAGGGTCCAAACTGCTGAGAGGGTGATCCCTGCGCCGGGTGCCCGTGGGCACTGAGGGGAAGGGGCGGAGGGGCCAGCGAAGAGGACGTAGAGTGGGGAGTGGAGCAGCCCGTGCTCACACCCCGCACGGTCAGAGGCAGAGGTTAGGGTGAGGATTAGGGTTGGGGCCTCACCATCCCACCATGGGGCTGAGCCACATGGGCACACCAGTGAGGCCGGGGCGCCTCTGCCATCCAGAGCACAGCAGACTCTGAACCGCTCAACACCCCGAGCAGCTGGGGACTCACCGGGTGCTTCACAGATAAGGAGTCAAAAGGCTGTGGACCCAGGACACACGTGTGTACACACACAGAGACACGTGTACACGCTTACAGAGACACACACGCACGCTTACATATGTACATGCTTACACAGAGACACACATGGACACGCTTACACACACATAGACACACTGGCAGAGCTCGTGGCCTTGCTGGGCTCCGAACCTGCGAGCCTGGATTGAGGTGCAGCCCAGACGCCCTCTTGCTGTGTGACCTCGTCAGGCCACTCAGCCTCCCTGTGCCTCAGTCTCCTCATCAGAGAAGCTGACAGGTTTACCACTAAGTGCCACGCCGCACGCCACACCCGGGCCAGCCCCCAACCCTGCCCACATTCCTGTACTGCTCAAGTGTTTGCTGGGGACCTTGAAGCAGCAGGAAGGCCCTTTCCTCCGGCGCACGTTACAGACACAAGACCCAGATTCACACCTCATCCGCGTCAGTAGTAACATTAAAAACCAGGAAGAAATCACTGACCGCCTGCAGGGCTCCGTGGTGCCGGGTCCTGGCTCAATCTGCTTGGCTAACACTGTGCCTCGCCACTGTGATCCTGGGGTCAGGAGGGACAGGCCCTGGGCGTGCAGGGTGACGGTCCTGGGGTCGCTGGTTCTCTGTGTGGCCGCCTGTCTTCCTCCAGTTGAGGAAGGAACGTTTCCTTCTTTTCCTTCCAGCTCCCTCCTCAGCACCTTTCTGCAGAAGGAGCTCAGCTCCCTTCAGACCCCTGACTGAGAAAACAACAGGCGTCTTTTGTTTTATTTTATCTTATGTTCAAGCATAGAAAAGTAAACATCGCTCTTACCATTGGAAAGAAAATGATCCACATTAGGAATGACTGGGCGAATGGAAAACTAATAAAAATGCCCCAACCCCTATTCCTCCACTCATTCATTCGGCAAATGTTCATGGAGCCTCCGGGGCGGGACGCAGTGCTGAGCTTGAGATGAGGGCACAGTAAGACAGGCAAGGCCTGCACACCACACAGTTTACATTCTAACGAGGGGGCGGACGGCCCAGAGGGACAGGAGAAAAGTCAAAGAGCCACAGACTGAGATGAGCGCTGTGGAAGGACGCAGCGGGCGGGATGGGAGGCAGCGGAGAGCTGCTTTCACACGGTCCCAGGCAGTCTTTGCTCCTGTGCTCTGTCCCCTCATTCCTTCAGCAAACAGGGACGCCCCACGCACCAGGCATGGCTTCAGGCACCAGGGTCGAGGCATCATTCCTGAGCCCGCGTCCTTCTTCAGCGTCCTTCGCTCGGCTTTGTACTGGGGGTGTCTGTCCACCTTTCTGCTCAGTCTCTAACCACGACTGAAAAGGCTCTGTGATACTCAGTGATGCAAACACCCCATGGTTTACTCAGCCTCTCTGTATTCGTTTGTTTTCATGCTGCTGATTAAGACATACCCGATACTGGGTCATTTACAAAGAAAAAGAGGTTTAATGGACTCACAGTTCCACGTGGCTGGGGAGGCCTCACAATCGTGGCAGAAGGCAAAAGGCATGTCTTACATGGCGGCAGGCAAGAGAGAATGAGAACGAAGAGAAAGGGGTTTCCCCTTATAAAACCCACAGATCTCCTGAAACTTATTCACCGCCATGAGAACAGAATAGAGGAAACGGCCACCATGATTCAATTATCTCCCACCAGGTCCCTCCTGCAACACGTGGGAATTATGGGCGCTACAATCCAAGGTGAGGTTTGGCTGGGGACACAGCCAAACCCTATCACTCCCCTATCAGGGGATACCTGGGTGGTTTCCAGTTCTTCCCTCTCATAAATACCACTGCTGGGAACCTCTTCATGCTTAAGGCTTTTACCCTTGTGTGTCAGGTTTTAAGCAACTGGTTTCAACCCTCTTTTACAAATCCGTATGACTTCCTCTGGCGTGGAACCCAAGTGCCGGGTGCTGTAGGGAGAGGCTGACGCTTTGCAAAAATAATACTTTGGGATGAGTGTGGCGGCCCACGCCTATAATCCCAGAACTTTGGGAGGCCAAGGTGGAAGGATCGTTTGAGGCCAGCAGTTCAAGAGCTGCTGGGACAATATAGGTAATTAGGGCAATAGGCAATCTTGCCTGGGCAAGATCCTGTCTCTAGAATTTTTTTATTTTTTTTCGGGACGAAGTTTTGCTCTTGTTGCCCAGGCTGGAGTGCAATGGCGTGATCTCAGCTCACCGCAACCTCTGCCTCCCAGGTTCAAGTGATTCTCCTGCCTCAGCCTCCCTAGTAGCTGGGATTACAGGCACCTGCCACCACACTGGGCTAATTTTGTATTTTTAGTAGAGATGAGGTTTCTCCATGTTGGTCAGGCTGGACTCGAACTCCCGACCTCAGGTGATCTACCTGCCTCGGCCTCCCAAAGTGCTGGGATTACAGGCGTGAGCCACCGCACCTGGCCTTAGAAAAATTTTAAAAATATTAGCCAGGTATGGTGGCATGCCTTGTAGTCCCAGCTACTCAGGAGGCCGAGGCAAGAGGATCACTTGAGCCCAGGAGGTTGAGGCTGCAGTGAGCTGCGACTGCACTCCTGCATTCCAGCCTAGGCAACCCAGCAAGACTCTGTCTCTAAACAAACAAACAAACAAACAAAACAAAGAAACAACTTTGATCCAGGCTGCAAGCTCTGGGAATCAATTAGTGGGTATGTAGCCAGTGTTGAGGAGGAGGGAGAGGAAATAGAAAACATTACCACACAGAACATGAAACAAGGATTCACATTCCGAAACTGCGTTTCAGCTGTGGATGTGAGTGTGTGCCTGGGGCGAAGATGAAACAGTGTATTCCTTACTGTGGATCTCAGCTCAGAAAGCCTGAGAGTGTGATGAGGGGGGATTGAACGACAGCCCCCAAAAGATAAGCCCATGCCCCAGAGCCTGGGAGAGTGGCCTCATCTGGAAAAAGGGTCTTTGTAGGTGTGGTTCAGTGAAGAATGTTGCGATGAGATTATTCTGGAGTAGGGAGGGCTCTGAATTCAATGACAAGTGTTCTTAGAAGAGAGAGCCACGGGACAGTGGAGACCGAGTGGACTGAAGCGTCCCAAGCAGAGAAGGGCCAGCAGCAGCTGGGAGCGGATGGAGCAGGATTCTCCCTCAGAGACCCCAGGAGGAGCCAGCCCTGCCGAGGCCTTAGGGCTCCTGGCCTCTGGAGGATGCATTTCTGTTGTTTGAAGCCCCCTGGTGTGTGGTCCTGTTACAGGACCCCTGGGGATGCATGACTGGGGCTCCTGCTGATCTCAGAGGGGCACACGCTGGAGACACAGCAGACTGGACGCCAGCCCGCAGCCGGGGCAAGGAGCGGCCAGGCCCCTTCTCCAGCACAGTCTGGAGGAAGCGCTCAGAAGGCTTCCCGTCCCCGTGAGACCACGCATTCTTGCTGGTTTACAAGGCCCTGTATCCTGGCCCCACAACCTCCTCCGGGAGCAGCCTCCATGTGAACAGCGAGGCCTTAGCTGGAGCGGAGAGGAAGTGTGGCGGCCAGGCGCGATAGTGGCCCACAGAGAGCGTTTTACAAGTGGGGAAGCATTTCCTCTGCACTATCTCGCTGGAGCCCTCACGGCCGTGGGAAGCTGGTTTTACAGATCTGGTGATGAGGAAGCCACGGCCGGCAGGAGACGACATTCTGCGGCCCAGCCAGCCCGGGTCTCATCTCTCTGGTGTGAGTCCTGCTCTATCCAGGACGTGCCAGACGGTCCAGGCCTGGGTCACTGTGTCCTGAGCACCCCCAGTGCCTCACAGTGACACGGAGCGGGGAGCCCCAGCAGGGCCCGGCTTGAACTGGGTCCCCGATTACCGCCTTCACCGGTGTTCTGGCTGATCTTCCCTCTGGCCGTCCAGGGCCAGTGCCGGGTACAGGGTGGTGTACGCGCGGCTTCCTGGTGGCAGTGAGTGGATAAGTGACATTCCCTGTGTAGGGCAGGTGGATGGCAGCATTTTGAGACCCAGGGAGCAAGTAGCAAGTGGGAGCCAGACCTGAGCAACGTGTTGGAGAAAAGCCCAGAGTTAATTTGGGAGCCCGGCCAGGAAGGATCCCCTTGTGGGGGAATGTTCAAGGGTGTAGGGGCCCCATGGCTGCACCAAGGTCTGTGCTGTACGGTGGCTCAGAGCTCAGGCCCTGGAGCCACAGACTCAGGTTCCTGGTCAGGCTCTGCCACTTAAAGTGACGTGACCTGGACAGTGTGACCTCTCCCTCATCTTCCTCGGCTGTGAAATGGGACCATAACCGTGATTAGTTCACAGTGTCATGAGGATTAAATGAGATAAATCATGAGAATCAGTTTGCTCCAGGGGCTCGGTAAGTGCTGGATGAGAGCACCCAGTTCCCCCCGTCCCATCATGGGTCACACCGTGGCATTCTGTCACCTGGCTGACATCTGCTTGCAGCACACTTCCTCGGGGCAAGAAAGCTCTGGCATTGCTGTCTTACAGTGGGAAGTCTGGTAAATGATCCCCAGATCATCTCAGCAGATCTGAGGCCTCCATTACTTCCTCCATTTACAAACAGTTCTCCAGGTTTTACAGGAGGGTGGGTGTGGCACTGGCTGCACTCTGGGTATTTTCTAATCTTGCTGAAGGATGTGCTCACCCGAGGGAACCTGCAGTGCCCTCTGCTTCTGCACCCCAACAGCAGGTTCTGGGTGGCAGTGAGGCCAGCATGGGGCCATGGCTCACTGAGAACAGATAGAAAAACTCTGTTGGACACACAATTGTCATTGGAGGGCATCGTGAGGCTGCCGAGGTAATGTCAACTAGCGGAGGACCCTGGAGAGGGGAGAACCCCGAAGGTGAGCAAGCGTCTACAGATGCTTTCTCTCTAGGGAGAACCAGGAAGGGGAGCAATGTCTCAGATGCTTTTTCTCTAGGGGTCTCTGCCAGTTGTGGGCACAGGCAAGAGGCGGAGAATCTTGAGCTGCACCCACGGAGGGCCACTTCTGGGGACAGAGGAAACAGCTGGGCTCTTGGTGGAGACTTGGGGTGCCTGAAGGACGTGACCAGGCGTCCCCTCAAGTCATGCGATGAGAACAGGGGTTATGTGGAAATGGGATATATGGAAGCCCCCAGGGAAGCAGGTTGAAATTTCAACAGAGTCACAAGACAATGTTTAGACGTCAGGACCCATCAAAGACTGGGGCCCCGAGGAACACATCAGGCTTTCCAGAGAAAACTCTAAAGGATCAGAAAGCTCAAAGGAGATACGGCGTGACAGGCTGCAGCCCCACTTGACTCAGCAGAGTACCTGGCTGGAGTAAGGAGAGGAGTTACTACTGTATCATTCTAGCACAAAAAGGGCAAACCCTCTGTGCAGGAAAATCGCATCAGCTGGAGCCTCCACAATGCGTTTTATCCACCGTGTTTAGTATTCACTAAAAAATCACACGTCTGGCCGGGCGCGGTGGCTCAAGCCTGTAATCCCAGCACTTTGGGAGGCCGAGACGGGCGGATCACGAGGTCAGGAGATCGAGACCATCCTGGCTAACATGGTGAAACCCCGTCTCTACTAAAAAATACAAAAAACTAGCCGGGCGAGGTGGCGGGCGCCTGTGGTCCCAGCTACTCGGGAGGCTGAGGCAGGAGAATGGTGTAAACCCGGGAGGCGGAGCTTGCAGTGAGCTGAGATCCGGCCACCACACTCCAGCCTGGGCGACAGAGCGAGACTCCGTCTCAAAAAAAAAAAAAAAAAAAAAAAATCACACGTCATGACCAAGGGCAGGACCACATGACCAAAAACCAAGAGAAAATACAGATCTCAGAAGCAGATACAGAGAGGATGCAGATAACAGATTTATCAAGCAACAACTTTCAAATAACCTTGATTCAAGAACTATAGCTCAGGAAAATAGAGGAAAGGATGAAGAAATTCACCAGAGGGAATTTTAGAAATCTATGAAGAAAAAAAATCTGAAAGGAAGAACACAGATTAGACAAAGAAGACAGACTTGGTAAACTGGAAAACAGTTTAATAGAACATAAGCAAATTGAAGCAACAGGAAAAAAATAATAAAAAAAAATATATAGAGTTAGAGACAAATGGGACATAGTTAAAAGATTAACATGCAGTAATCAGTATCTCAGGAGAAGAAGTAAGGAATGAAAAAGGACGCAATATTTGAAAAGATACCCTCCAAAACCCTTTAAATCAGAAGCATGATAAAGACGAAGGCACACCCAGGTACATCATACCAAGACTTCCAAAACCAGACAAAATCTTAGAGGCAGCCAGAGACTCTGTGTCTTCCAAGAATCAATAATAAGACTGACAGCCAACTTCTCAATAGAAATTAAGGAAGTGCAGAGGCAATGAAATAATATCTTTAAAGTGCTGAAAGATGGTATCTGCCAACCTAGAATTATATGCCTAGTGAAAATAGTCTTTAAAATGAAGGTGAAATAAAGACATGTTTAGACAAGTAAAAACTGAGAGACTTTGTTGTCAGAAAATCTGTACCAAAAAAAAAAAAAAAAAATACGGAAGAGAGTTCTTAGGGCAAAAGGAAAATGACCCTAGAGAAAAACATGAACTTGCAGAATGGAAAAGAAAGAAAATAGAAAGTAAATCTGTGGACGAATGAGGAATATTTACCGAATATTAGCTGTACAAAGTAATGATAGGAATGGATTGTGGGGTTTAAATTATATATAGAATTAAAAATGCGAGACCACGAAAACACAAAAACTAGTAGTGGTTAAGATTCTGGCATCATCCAGGAGTAGCAAAGGCAACACTTCAAGTATCTGTGTTAATCACTAAGGTAACCACTAAAAGACTAGTAAAAGTTCATAGAGGGAAATAATGGAATAATAATTTTTTTTATTGATTTAAAAAAGGCTGGCCAGGCCTGGTGGCTCATGCCTATAATCCCAGCACTTTGGGAGGCCTAGGTGGGCAGATCACCTGAGGTCAGGAGTTCGAGACTAGCCTGGCCAGCATGATGAAACACTGTTTCTACTAAAAATACAAAAATTAGCTGGGCGTGGTGGTGGACGCCTGTAATCCCAGCTACTTGGGAGGCTGAGGCAGGAGAATCACTTGAACCCCAGAGGTGGAGGTTACAGTGAGCTGAGATCATACCACTGCACTCCAGCCTGGGTGACAAGAGTGAGACTCTGTCTCAAAAAAATAAAATAAAATAAAATAAAATAAGGCAA
Organism: Colobus angolensis palliatus; assembly: GCF_000951035.1. NCBI lineage: Eukaryota > Metazoa > Chordata > Mammalia > Primates > Cercopithecidae > Colobus > Colobus angolensis. The sequence goes on from NW_012121376.1 coordinate 2,027,814, forward strand.
GACATGAAAGAAGGGAGATATAAAAGAGATGGCTCAAATAGAAAGAAAGCATGGTAGATATAAATGCAAGTATTTCAGTAATTACATTAAATGCAAATAGACTACTCCAATTTAATGATTACGATTATTGGAGACTAGGTTAAAAAAAAAATCTGTCCGTATGCTGATTATAGTAGACATGCCTGACAGAATTATAAGACAGAAAATTTGAAAGACAAAATTATGGAATAAAAGATTATTCAAACAGTAACCAAAGAACTCTGGTATAGCTATTCTCATATTAGTTAAATAAAGCTATAAAGCAAGGAGGGTCACCAGAGACAAAGTGGGACATTTTCTGAAGATAAAGTGGTCAATCCACCAGAAAAATATTTGAATCCTAAGTCTGTATTTATTCAATAAAAAATTAAGAGAAAATGTGGTACATACACACCATGGAATACTATGCAGCCATAAAAATGGATGAGTTCACGTCCTTTGCAGGGACATGAATGAAACTAGAAACCATCATTCTCAGCAAAGTATCACAAGAACAGAAAACCAAACACCGCATGTTCTCACGTAAGTGGGATTTGAACAATGAGAACACATGGACACAGGGAGGGGAGCATCACACACTGGGGCCTGCTGGCAGGTCGAGGGCTAGGGGAGGGATAACATCAGGAGAAATACCTAATGCAGGTGATGGGTTGACGGGTGCAGCAAAAAACCATGACACGTGTATACCTGTGTAACAACACTGCACGTCCTGCACTGTACCCCAGAATTTAAAGTATAATAATAATAATAATACAATTAAAATAAAACCATATCTTCTAAAAAAAAAAAGCCAAAAGAACTAAAAGGAGAGGTAGTCAAATCTGCAATCAGAGTGGGGACATTAATAGCCCTCTTCAAATGCCCAGTGTTACCCTGACTCTCCTCATACAGAAACTCTAACTTCTGGAAACTCTAACTTCTGGAAAATCTAAGCAGAAAGGTAACCAGCCCTCATGTGGAGAACATCTTCTTCTTCTTTTTTTTTTTTTTTTGAGACAGAGTCTCGCTGAGTCTCCCAGGCTAGAGTGCAGTGGTGCGATCTCGGCTCACTGCAAGCTCCGCCTACCGGGTTCCCACCATTCTCCTGTCTCAGCCTCCCAAGTAGCTGGGACTACAGGCGCCCGCCACTGCGCTTGGCTAATTTTTTGTATTTTTAGTAGAGACGGGGTTTCACCGTGTTAGCAGGATGGTCTCGATCTCCTGACCTTGTGATCCACCGTCCTCGGCCTCCCAAAGTGCTGGGATGACAGGCGTGAGCCACCGCGCCCGGCCAGGAGATCCTTGCTGTGAGCAAACTGCAGATGGGGCCATCACCAGAAACCCCCTGGGTGTGCTCTCATCAAGAGGCTATCAGTGAATCCTTCCCGGGGTGCCATATCCTCTTTACGGAATAGAGCAGCTTTCCCTTGTATTGATTCATGTGCCCCCATGCTTCCCTGGGGTCACTCAGGTCAAGGCACACACAGTTCCCTGTTAAATGGAGAGAGGACGGGGGTTGTGACTTCCACAGCCAAGACAAGAGTGACCACCTAAATCTGAATCTTCCCAAACATCCTCTAAAACTCACACAGATCAGCAAGAACAAAATCACACAAATTCCACACTTTCAGTATGTCTGCATGACAGAGAATGATACAAATGTGAAACGATCTGCAAATAGGAAAACAAACACCAGTTTCAAACAGAACTATTTCTTGAGCTCTCATCCTAAGCCTCTGCAGAAAGCTGGGGGCAAGGGGAAGGGTGTGGAAAAGCCACCCAGAAAACAGAAGAGGAGTCTGAGCTAAAAGCACCCCCGGAAAGAGAAAGGCCACAGTACGTGTGGAAATACTGGGAAAAGAGCACTGACTTCAGGCAAAGCTCTTAGAAGGACGCATGAGAGTGAGGAGCTGATCTCAGAAAGGCAACCCTTTTTGGGGAGGAGAAGGAGGCACCCTTTGGAAATTGCATCGTGATGAGAAGGATGAGGAGAGAAATTTTAGACTCTCTGAAGACACAAACAAGTGGATGAGCACACAGATCCTTCTCCACGTTCACCCTGAAGACGTTTTGCTCTGCTAACAAAAGACAACGTTCTTGAAACCTTGTAAACAACTCCAGCTTGCCAACCCTGTTCATTAAGCACAAATATGTAAGAAGTCCTTTTCTATAAAAAACTACTATTAAAAGCAAACAGAGGCCAGGCGCGGTGACTCACGCCTGTAATCCCAGCACTTTGGGAGGCCAAGGTGGGCGGATCACGAGGTTAGGAGATCGAGACCATCCTAGCTAACACGGTGAAACCCCGTTTCCACTAAAAAATACAAAAAAAATTAGCCAGGCGTGGCGGGTGCCTGTAGTCACAGCTACTCGGGAGGCCGAGGCAGGAGAATGGCGTAAACCCGGGAGGTGGAGCTTGCAGTGAGCTGAGATCCGGCCACTGCACCCCAGCCTGGGCAACAGAGCGAGACTCCGTCTCAAAAAAAAAAAAAGGGCAAACAGAATACGAGAATCAAAACATTTCAAGTGACTAAAAATTACCACCACCAATATCAACACAAAGCAGAAGAAAACAGTAGCATGACATAAATTAAACATTTTTAAACAAGCATTTGAGTATATAAAAATCACCTTGAGATGTAAAATTTAAAACTAAGGACATAGATGGACCAAAAAATGAGAAGAAACAAGGTAGAAGTTGATGGAACTGAAAAAAGAGGCAGGCAGAGGTGGCTCACACCTGTAATTCCAGCACTTTGGGAGGCCGAGGCAGGTGGATTGCTTGAGTCCAGGAGTTCAAAACCAGCCTGGGCAACATGGCAAAACCCTGTCTCTACAAAAAAAAATTACAAAAATTAGCTGCGTGTGGTGGTGTGTGCCTTTAGTCCTAGCTACTTGGGAGGCTAAGGTGGGAGGATTGCTTGAGCCCAGGAGGTGGAGGTTGCAGTGAGTCAAGATGGCACCACCTCACTCTAGCCTGAGTGACAGAGTGAGACCTTGTCTAATATAAATAAATAAGTCAATAAATAAATAAGGGAAGAAAGAAGGAAAGAAAGAGAAGAAAATGACAAACATCACACTAATGATGAGACAAAATTAAAAGGCACCTCAAAGAGAACAGATTTGAATGAAAATTCAGGGATACCGCTGAAAAATCAACCATGGCAATGAAAAAGAGATGGTGTAAAAAAGCAAGAGTGTCAACGCTAAAGTGGTTGAAACAGGAGACAGGAGAAGAGCCACTGTGTAGAACTGAAGTCATGGAAAAGAAAAATCTAATGCAAGAGAACTCTCAGAGATAGAAGACCTGACTCAACCTATGGCAAGGATCCACCAGGTGCCCAGGGCGAAATCCACTGGGAACAAGTGATTCTGAGGTATAGCTCAGTGAGGCTCTTCAACTTTACATATAAAGAAAGAAATCCTCAATGATGAAGAAAAAAAAAATCCTTGGGTCCTCCAGACAAAAATATCAGGCAACTTTAAAAGGACAATATATATATAAATTTTAGCCTAACATCAAGGAATAAACAAAGCAAGGCAACTGAAATTCCATTTGCAGGAGTGGAGAAGTCATCCCTACAAGACCAGCTGTTCCACAAATAACCACCATAATAATGGACAAATGGTTTTTAAAACATCTGGAGGAATGGGAGAGCATGGAAGAGCATGAAACGGAGGGTGCTACACAGGGGTGAAGGGAGTGGTGCTGGGTGAACTTCCCATTTTCGTACCCCTGGCATCAGGACAGGGCCCAGCTGGCACCACGAAGGTGGCAACCATTCTAATCGGAAACTCACAAGCCCGGCTCGAACGAGCAAAGGACGGCATTTGTGGAGATCACGGCAGCTGGACAGTTGGAGGAAAACTCCAGAAAAAGATAAATACAGACAGAGCCCGCAATTTCGCATATAAACTCTGCCCAGATCCTTGTCTAACACCTGAAGTATGCATGTGTCTGCTCAGCTAGGTGAACTGCCCATTAAAACAGACACCAAGACGTCAGTACATATCAGAGAAACGTGACAGAACCCAGTCTTTATTACAGAACCCGGGGTTTAGACAATGTGTCAGCGACAATGTTCGGAATACAATAAAAAATCACTAGACATTCAAAGAAACCTACAATGTGACCCCCAGTTTATATCGACTTTCCCTCCTGACAAGCACCCACCCTGAAGACTGCATGACCCAGCGTGAGATGTGAAGACACTGGCCTTCCAGAGCCATTTAACTGATGCTGAAGTTGTAGACGATCACGCCTCTGTACTAAGTCTTGTAACCTCTGTCTTGCAGTGATTCTGCATCTCCAGACCTGATAGAGGCAGCAGAATACATGATAAACACATGGGAATCAATACCCTCCGTGTACATCAATAACCAGGCGGAAGAGCTACTGGTCAAAAACCTCCATCACAAAAGCAACAAATAAGATAAAAACATTTAGGGATAAGTGTATCAAGAATGTGGGGAAAAACTATTTAAGGAAAACATTAAAATACTCCGGAGAGACACACACAAGTAGACTGACAAATGAGAAGGCATCTCCTGCTCCTGGCCGAGGCCACTCAACAGCCGAAGATGACGGTTCTCCTGAAGTTAACTCCTACTGCTGACGCAACCCCGCCCAATGCCAATGAGCTTTTTACAAGGTTAAGTTAAAGCCTATATGAAAAATAAACATGTGCGCACAGTGGGGGCTGGTGGGGGGTGGAGGAGGAGGCCCAGCTTTACCAGGCATTAAAACACACTAAAAAGCCTCTAGAGAGAAAAAAGTGTGGGACCGATACACAACAAAATAGAACGGTGGAAAAGAACACCCGGAAATAGCCCTGAGGACCTCTGCATAGTTCGTAGATGGTCAAAGTGGCGTTCCCGTCTCTGGGACAAAGATGATCTTTTTAACAAACGGTGCTGGGACAACTGGTTAGCCGTTTAGTAAAAGATGGAATTAGATTCATATCTCCTACTAGACACAAAAAATAAACTCCACATGGATTAGAGATCTATATGTAAAAAAATTAAACTGTACAAATACTAGAAGGAAACGTCAGAAAAGCTTTTTAAACTTCGGCATCCAAATGCAACACGAGAGAAGATGGGTCCATTTGACGGTATAAAAACAGAACAACTTTTCAACATCCAAATGCAACACTAGAGAAGACGGGTGCATTTGACGATATAAAAACAGAACAACTTTTCCATGGTTAAAAACAACGTAAAGAAATCCAAAGGACAAATGACAAATTGGGAGAAATATTTATAACATACATCGACTAAGGGGAAATAGTTCTAATATAGAGGGCATTATTAAAAATTGAGGGAAGAAATGAACAAAACCCAACAGGAAAATAAGCAAAAGACATGAAGAGATAATTTACCAAAAATGTATATAAATGGGCCTTAAACACATGAACAAATGGCTCAACATCACTCAAAACAGAAATGTCAATCAAAGCCACGTTGCAGTCGCATTTTGCACCTCTCAGATTGCAATAATGTAGCAGCGTCACTGACACCATGTTCCCGTGGGAAGGCTCTGGGGAAGTGAGCCTTCCCTTACTTTGCTGGTGGGAATACAAATTGGTAAAATCCTAGTGGAGGAAGAGTTTACTTTTGCATCAGTAATCTCATGACTAGAATTTACTCTGAAGATATTCTTACAATAGCATGAAGATACATTTAAAAAAAAAAAAAGATGCACAGGCTTATTCTTTGCAACACTGCATGTAATTGCAAAATATTAGAAACAACTGGAATGCCCACAGACAGGAAAGAAGTGGAATGAACTGTGGTATGCCCAAACAGTGGAGTACTATGCAGCCATAAAAAAGAATAAGGAAGTCCTCTATGAACTCACATGGAGTCATTTCCAGGATATGTTATTAAGTGAAAAGAAAAAAGGTAAAAGACTATCTCTAATATGCCATCTTCTGGGTAAAAGAAAGGGGAAATAAAACAGTGCTTATTTTTTGTAAAAAGAAACACAGGATCTGGGCACCATGGCTCATGCCTGTAATCCCAGCACTTTGGGAGGCCAAAGTGGGCAGATCACGAGGTCAGGAGATGGAGACCATCCTGGCTAACACAGTGAAACCCAGTCTCTATTAAAAATACACAAAAATTAGCCAGGCATAGTGGCAGGCACCTGTAGTCCCAGCTACTTGGGAGGCTGAGACAGGAGAATGGTGTGAACCCAGGAGGCGGAGCTTGCAGTGAGTCAAGATTGCGCCACCGCATTCCAGCCTGGGCAACAGAGCAAGACTCCATCTCAGAAAAAAGAAAGAAAGAAAGAAAAAGAAACACAGGAAGAACAAGCCAGAGACTGATGAGACTGTGTGTGTCACAGGAGGTGAGGGACAGTGTTGGGGAGATGGAACACTACGATGTGACATTTCTCCGAATAAACGTGTGTGTAGGGTTTTGTTTTGTGGAACCAGGTTAATAGTTTACACACTCAAAAGGAAAAAGAGGGGGCAGGTGACTCTAAATGGATTGCAGATAGAAACAAAAGCAGCTCGCTGTATTTCAGGTGAAGAATATGTGGGGTGAACAGATGTGTTTTCCACAGTGGGGTGGGTTAGCAATGCTGAAACTATTTTCTCTTTATTCTAGGACTGAGCAAATAAGCAAATACCCTGAGAATGGTGGAGGGTAGACCTGGCCCTGCTGGGGAGGGAATCACAGGTATTCCAGGTTGGAACTGGAGGCATCGTGGGAGCTCGTCGCTCATGGTCATGTATGTTAGTGTGTGTGTGCGCACGCATGCGTATATTTACTATGGAGAGATTATTGATGCAGATATATGTGTATGTGTCTTCTCTTGTCCTGTCTTGTCTTATCTGTCCCTGTTTCCTTCCCTCCTCCCTCCTTCCCTCCCTCCCTCCATCTTTTCTTCCTTCTTCTCTCTCCCTCCCATCTCTCCTCCCTCCCTCCTTCCCTCCCACCCTTGCTCTCTCTCCCTCTCTCCTTCTCTCCCTCCTTCCCTCCTTCCTTCTTCCCTCTATCCCTCTCCCTCCCTCCCACCTCTCTTCCCTCCCTTTCTCTCTCTCCCTCCCTCCCTCCTTACCTCCCCTTACACTCCCTCACTGAAGCCACTGAAACACCCTGAACGCCGAGGCACTCCAGTAGTAACGAGCACACTAGCACCCACGTCTTGGTTTCTGGATACCTTTTGCTATGAACAGAGGGCTTCATGGGAAAAGTGCCAGATTGCAGCACGTGACAGGGAACGCGCAGATGAGCTTGGGATATCTTTTCCTGCTGCAAAGGAAATACGTCCTTAAAGGATGACGGAGACATAGGAATTGGATTGAAGGGGCTGGGACAATGTGGGCATCAAACACATAATGATGGCAATGGATTATAACCCATTAAATCTCAAAAAAGCCATGAGTCCATACTAATATAAATATATAAATGAATACACAGATAAACAGGGGGAAAGGAAATCTCTTCAGTTATCATGAAATTTAACAAAGTACAGGACATTTATATATTCCCAAGGTGCTCACAAAATACTTATTAAGTCGGGCAGGCTAAGTAATGGCCACCAAAGACACATCCACTCCCCACACCCTTGAGCCTGTGACCATGTCTTCATATGGGCAGATGGGACCGAGAGGCAGAGGTGATGTGGGTTCTCCAGGGCGCCCCAGCTGCTCTCAGGTACATCCTTATAAGAGGGCCAGGGGGAGATTTCAGACAGGAGAGGAAGTACTGTGACCATCACGGTGGAGACAGGAGCGGTGCGGCCATAAGCCAAGGAAGCCAGCAGCCCCAGAAGCCAGAAGGGCCGAGGAGACTCTCCCAGGTGCAGGGCGGCCCCGCCGACACCCCGGTTATGTCTGGGGGAGGCTGATTTTGAATTTCTGGCCTCAGAATGGAGAGAATAAGTTTTAAGCTCCCAGTGTGTGGTTCCTAGGCACAGCAGCCACAGGCACCCACAGCTGCCAGTCCCTTCACAGCGGGGACACCTGGCGGCTCCACTGCACCCAGGGGGTCAGAGTTACCCTCTCAGCCCGTGAACAAGGAGGCGTACCCTCATCTCCCTGCCGTTCCCACAGAGATACCAAGTGGGATCTCTTGCCAGGAAGTGCCCGCTAGACCCGGGCGGAGGGGCAACGTACAAACCGATCTGTTCCCCCCAAAGCTGTCGAGGTTTAAAAAGAAAGAAAGACACAGGGTTCCAGGGAGCCAGAGCCGAGTCGTGACAAACCAGCACCACTCTGGCTACTGGGCTGGGCCAGAAACAACTGTGGGGCTTTGTTTGTTTGTTTGTCATAAAGCACAGGACTGGGGTAATCGGCAGCCTGTGAACAAGGTCTGTGGATCTGGTAACAGGAGCGTGCTCATGGAGGATTTCCCGTTTCAGAAATTGAGCTGGGGTTGTGAAAGGGCCTCTGCTTGCTGTTAGGAAGTACACCTGAGCTATCTGGGGGTGAAAATAAATCAGTGCAATGAATGAAAGTCCCAAGGAGGCGCCCAGACCCGCAGCCTCCTGCGCTCGGTTCGAGTCACCCATCTGTCCAGGCGGCAGGCCCTGAGCCCAGGCCAAGACCCAGGATGGGCCCCAGGGGAGGGGCCAGGACCACAGCAAGTCCTGGCCCTTCCGCCTCCAGCGCTGCTGTTGAAGAAAAACAAGTCCTATCCCGGCTGGACTTCTGGGTGCTGTCTCAGGGCACAGCTCAGCTTTTCCTAAAGGCTCTGCCCAGCATTGAGTGAGCGATCATGGAAAACACGGGGGTCAGCACAGCTCCCACCACCCTGACCAGAAACGGTGTCTCTCCCTGGGGGCTGAAGGCCCCGGGCACCCCTGTGCCACCCAGGGTGGGAGTTCAGGGTCCTTCTTCAGACCTGTCATGGGCTGGGGCCCCCCTCCCTCTGAAACCCTCCACTGCTCCCCAGTTCTCCACACCCTCTCGGAACCTTTCCCAGGTTGGCCTCATTGCCGACTTTCCTTGGTTTTCAGGATTTCTTTCCAGATCCGTGTTAAAGCCATCATTTTTTCTGGCCTGTGCAAGTCCTCACACACATCACTCACCCCCCATGACTGCTCAGAAAACCCAGCTTCCTCCCCACAGAAAATGTCTGAAATGACCGTGTGTCTCTGACACCTCGTCACTACACCAGGGAGAGTGAGGCGCGGGGTTTGGGAGCCAGTTCCACACCTGTGCCCTGTGCTGTGCCGCTGTTGCTGCCGGACGAGCCCCAGGCCCTCTCTTTGCTTATGTGCGTTTTTATAGAGAATTCTAGCATCACCCCGAGACTGTTCATTCCACTTTCAGGATTGCCACGCTGGAGCTCAGCCCCTTAAACTGAATGTTAAGAAAAAAGTATGAGGTTGATGCGAGGCTCTTAATGATGTTTGAACACAGGATTAGAATCCTTTAAAATGCCTTCTCAAAACACAGCCAAATGGGGAACTCTGCCTAGAACTGGGTTTTGGGGCACGGTCCTGCAAAGCGCCCCTGAGCCCTTCAGGAGCCTTCTCGAAGCTCTTCTGTCCCTCGGGAGGCTCCTAAAAATCCCTTCGAGGAAGCCGGAACGTAATCAGGTGGTTCTACGAAGCTGACATTCTGCCGGGAAAGATCTCCGTTGCGGTTTGAGGTCATGTATTCGGATATTACTTTCCTCATTCTCCATTTACTTTCCTAAAATAATCAGCTCCCGAGGATTCCTGTGGCACAGGTCTTCCAGTCACATCTGCGGCGAAATATCAGGGTGCGGGGAATGCGAGCTGCTGGCAGGGGCACCTCACAAAAGGAGGCCTGGAACATGATGGCGATGGACGCAGTCTCTTCCCTCGGCGCTGCCCCTTAACGCAAGCACTGATTTTTACATTATAAATCCTGGAACTGGCGCACACTTGGGTTTCTATTGCAGGTCCCCAGCACTGTGCTCTCCAACTTCCTAGATGCCTGGACTCTGGTTGCCAGCACCCAAACTGGAACCTTCAGAGCAAATGACTCCCTCTTCCACGTCTGAAGGATCCAGGTCTCAAGAGTGACAGAGAAAAGCTGCAGACTTCTCGGCAGCACATCCAGTGAACACCCCACTCCAGGACCCTTTAGATTCCAGAAGGCCAAGCGAAGTCATCTGAGACCACAGCAGAGACGGCTGTGACCATCCTGGAATGCCCTCCCACCCTGGCTGTGTGGGCACCTCGTGCCTGATTTCCTCTTAACAGGGTCCTCCTGCGTTCTGGCCAAGGCGGCTCACAACCATTTTGAAAAGTATCTCTTCCTCCTGTCGGAGAAAATCCTTTAGAAGCTTGCAGTCAGACATCTTTTCTCTACCCACCTCCCTCTGCACAGTTTGCCATGAAGAGGGAAGAGGAGGGCCTGGTGGTGCTGACCAGCGGCCACAAGCTGCCTAAAGGAAGCGGGAAGCAGAATGGCAGGGGCTTCTCAGAATCTCTCCTGGTCCACGGCTGTCACGATCCCACTCTGCTCCAGTTCCCAGGATGCCCAGAAAAACAGAGGCAAAGCCTGGAGCGCCCTAGCAGCTCTACAGGGATTATGGGGCACCCCCGGCTGCTCTATGAGGCACCTCTGGCCACTCGGTGGGGTTTATAGGGCACCTCCAGCTGCTCTCTGGGCTTCTGAGGGCTTCTTTGCGAGTCTGTTTCAAACCCACACTTGCTACGGGTTGAGTTGTGCAGGGTGCAGGGAATGCGAGCTGCTGGCAGGGGCACCTCACAAAAGGAGGCCTGGAACACGATGGTGATGGACGCAGTCTCTTCCCTCGGCGCTGCCCCTTAACGCAAGCACTGATTTTTACATTATAAATCCTGGGACTGGCGCACACTTGGGTTTCTATTGCAGGTCCCCAGCACTGTGCTCTCCAACTTCCTAGACGCCTGGACTCTGGTTGAAGTCCTTTCCCCTACCTGTGTGCGTGTCGCCTTACTGGAAATGGGCTCTTTGCAGATGTCATTAGTTAAGACGAGGTTGTGCTGGAGTAGGGTGGGCCCTAAATCCAATTACCAGTGTCTTTATAAAGAGAGAGACACAGAGACACTCAAACTGGGAGAGACAGAGCAGAGGCCATGTGAGAATGAGGTGGAACTGGAGTGGCACGGCCACAAGCCAAGGATGCCTGGAGCCACCAGGAGCTGAAAGAGGCAGGAAGAATCCCTGGGAGTCCCCGAGGGAGCATGGCCCTGAGACACCTGGATTTGGGTCTCCAGACTGAGAGGGAGTGAATTCCACGGTTTTCACCCCCGCTCCTGCCTCTGCCATCATTTTTGGTGCTTTGATGCTGCAGCTCCAGGAGCTCACAGGGGGCTCTGCTCCCCGGGCTGCTGTGGGATCAGGAGAGGAGGCAGGCGCAGCCCTCAGGGGACAACCCCGGGCACCTGTACACGTGTGGACTCCCTGAGGGTGGTGGGGGAGGGCCCTGGGCACAGAGCAGGAGGATGGGTAACCCACCTGAGTTCTGAGGACCCCATTCTTCCTAGACCTGGGTCTTGGCCATGTCCAAGGCTGCAGCCCTGTGGGTTGGGGGGCTCCTCCCTCCCTGGGTGGCTCCTCACTCTACGAGCACCTGAGCAACTTGAGGCTGCTCCAGACTGACCCTTCACCGCTTCTGCCCTTCCCGCTCCAAGCTTCAGACCTGCCCTTCCCGGCCTCTGCCCTTCCTGCTCCGAGCTTCTTCTTTTCAGCCTGACTCTCAGCCCCCATCCCCGCTCCCTGATTTGATGCTCTCCCTACGCTTGTCACTGAGCACAGTACCTGGATTCGGTGAGGGCTGCCTGCACTGCACGGAGACTGTCACGATAAAGGATGGGGCATTGGCCAGGGCACTTGGCCCAGGGCCCTTCCCGCACCTCCAGCCCTCAAGGCCACCATGAGGCCCTCATCTCACCTGGGCTGCAGGGACCCAGCCTGGGCTGCAAGGACCCTGCCTGGCCTCCCCTCCAGTGCTCTTGAGCCCCAGCCCCTGCTGCTGCCCCTTATCGCCTCCTCATCCCTAGTGCTGACCCAGAGCAGACTCACTCAGGAGATACAGGCAGAGGCTGAGGATGCAGCACAGGGTGAGGAGTGAGACGCCCCCACCACCATCTGGCCGCCCCCACCACCATCTGGCCGCCCCCACCACCATCTCTCTTCCAGAAACTCAAAGTCCATTCTACACCCTGGAGTCTCAGGTTCTGAGATGCCCTGGACCAGATGTGCTTCCTGCTGTTCCAGAGCCAGCACCTGCCCCGCCCTGGGTCTGCCTGGGAGAACGACGACAGATAAGAGGCAGGTGTCACCTGCTGCAGACACCTCAGGGGTGCCCCTGAGAGGTGTTGACTATGCTCGTGGGCACAGCTTATCCACAGGGGCAGCTGGAATGGCAATGAGAGGACTTTGGGGCTCACAGGTGGGCAGGACAGCCAGAGCCTCACCCTAAGCAGCCCCCGGTCCTATGCCCGAGCCAGAGTGGCCTCCTGCAGCTTCGGGCAAGCTCCTGGGCTGTCCGTGGAAAATGCACGGTTGGTGCCTTTCTCAGAGTGCAGCTGCCACGTGACTGGCGTGTGGAACAGGTGTGTGATCCTTGTTATAACTGGTTAATAGTAATGACAGCCAACGTGGATTCGCAGCTGCTATATCCATGCTTCACACCACAGATGCTGAACCTGGCATTCCGGCCACTCTGGCCACTGCCTGTGGGGTGGCTGTGGAGACATGGCTACTCCTGGGGGGAGAACGGCAGGAAGTCACTAGAACCTCAGAGTCAGTGGAGGAGTCTCCTCCAGGCAGAAAGGGAGGAGGAACAGGAGAACACCCCGGACCCAGCAGGGTGGGCTTGCATGGGAGCCCCAGGCCGTCAGGGGACACCAAGGCCCCCACCTGGAGGTTATCAAATTGTAGTTGAGCGCACAAATGATAGGGTTCAAAGCTCCCCCAACCCCTGCCAGCAACCAGCACCTTAGGGAATTTCTGACCCTTCCCAGCCTCAGTTTCCTCATCTGTAAACCACAGGCCAACACGAGTAATGCTGGGCACTGGCATGTAAGGGCCTGCTCAGGATGGAGCTCCAGGAAGACCCAGAGAGCCCTGGGCAGGTGCAGCCTCACCCCATAGTCCACTTCAGGGCTGCAGGACTGCCGGCAGCCAGAGCTGTCTGTGCCCGGCCTCCATGCTGAGAGTGGCGTTTTAACCCTTTGTTTTCATTTTTATTTATTTATTTATGAGGCAGAGTCTCACTCTGTCACTCAGGCTGGAGCGCAGTGGCGCGATCTCGGCTCACTGCAACTTCCACCTCCCAGGTTCAAGTGATTCTCCTGCCTCAGACTCCCAAGTAGCTGGGATTACAGGCGCCTGCCACCATGCCCAGCTAATTTTTGTATTCGTAGTAGAGATGGGGTTTCACTATGTTGGCCAGGTTGGTCTCGAACTCCTGACCTCAGGTGATCCACCTGCCTTGACCTTTTTAAAGTGTTGGGATTACAGGCGTGAGCCACTGCGCCCGGCCAATGCTTCATTTGTAAGGGGTTATTTTCTTTAAAAAGAAGACACAATGCAGAACTAGAGAGAATTACATTCACCATCTGCCCCTTTCTGGAAAAGAGGTTGCCACCCCTGGTCCAGACAGGTAAACTGAGGCATGGGGTGGGGAGAAACTGCCGCTCAGTGGTGACAAGGACAGCCCTGGGGACCTGGGGGGTGAGGATTCCCGGGACACAGAGGGGGCCCGGCCTCTGGCTCCAACCCGTGTGACGACATAGTCCCAAAGAAAGACGGGAGTCAGCCGGCCTGGCCCTCTCGCCCACACACACAGGGGCCCGCTGCAGGCAGGGTCGGAGGTCCCCAAGGCCAGAGCCCACCATCCATTCTCCTGCGGCGGGAGCAGCCGGGGGTGGCCAGAGGAACGCGACCTGAGTGGGAGGGCGGGGACCCTTTGCCTGAGGACAACAGAGGGGTTGTGGCTGCTCATACGCAGCTACTCAGTCTCGGCAGCCTCAGAAGCCTTGGAAACACGTCTTGTTTATTGGAATTCCTCTGCAAAGTCACATTTTATGTGTTTCCTCTTCCAGTAGCTTTAGAAGTGAGACCAGGCAGAGGGAACCAGCTGCTGGTCCCTGGTCCGTGCCGCCCCTACCTGGCTATGGTTTGACGTCCAGCCCGGGGCGCTTGCAGAGGAAAAGCAGCAGCACAGGCGGAGCAGGGTGAGGGCCGATGGCACAGCGCCTTCTCGGGTTGCAGCCCGGGCTCCGGGGAGGACAGCTCAGCTGGGAGAGCAGAGAGACCACAGGGGCTGGAGTGCGTTCGCTCCACGCTGGCCTTCGGTTGCTGGCCACAGGGCAGGTGCGGTCCCTTCCACAGTTCCTCAGTCCCCTGTGGGGCATGAGCATTGGATTGTGTGTCTTCTCACCTCCTTCCAGCTCTGAGGCTTCTGTCCGAGCAACCCAGGCAGTGCCCGGGCACAAAAGGTGTCCCTCGTCTCAGGCTGACGGGGAGAGCTGGGCACAGGCAGGCCCTTTCTCCGTTTCCCACTTCACCCACTGGCTCCTGCTCAGCCTCTAACTTCTCCCCAAATGCTGCCTTCTGCATGAAGCCTGCCGGGGTTTGGCGGTGCCACTGTTGCCGACACACACTCCACTGCTGTGCTGTCTTCGGCCGTAACGTGTACTCCTCCCGTCACCTGTCATCCTCACCCCAGGGCAGGATCCCCAGCCCTTGCCTGTTTGACTGTCCCAAAGCCGGGAGTGGGAGCAGGAAGCATTTGGCAAGGTCATGGAGGGAACAGGGTGGTGAGCCCAGTATGAAGGGCCCTTGCTGTGGGGTCCTCAGCCCTGCCCAGTGGAGAAGGCTCATGGGACATGTGGAGAAGGATCATGGGACATGTAGAGAAGGATCACGGGACATGTAGAGAAGGGTCATGGGGCATGTGGAGAGGCTCGTGGGACATGTGGAGAAGGATGGTGGGACATGTGGAGAAGGGTCATGGGACATGTGGAGAAAGCTCGTGGGGCATGTGGAGAAGTGTTGTGGGTCATGTGGAGAAGGCTCATGGGACATGTGGAGAAGGATCATGGGACATGTAGAGAAGGGTCGTGGGGCATGTGGAGAAGGGTCGTGGGACATGTGGAGAAGGCTCGTGGGACATGTGGAGAAGGATCATGGGACATGTGGAGAAGCGTCGTGGGACATGTGGAGAAAGCTCATGGGGCATGTGGAGAAGGGTCGTGGGTCATGTGGAGAAGGCTCATGGGACATGTGGAGAAGGATCATGGGACATGTGGAGAAGAATCATAGGACATGTGAAGGATCATGAGACATGTGGAGAAGGATCTTGAGATGTGGAGAAGAATCATGAGACATGTGGAGAAGCCTCGTGGGACATGTGGAGAAGGATCATGAGACATGAGGAGAAGGCTCGTGGGACATGTGGAGAAGGATCATGGGACATGTGGTCTGGCCTCACCTTTGGAGTCTCCACCAAGACAGCCTAGACTCAGAGAGGCTTGATCTGTGGGACCATGAACCAGCGCCTCTGCCTGAGCCCCCATCCTGACTCCCAGGTGGGGACGCTGAGCCCTTGGAACTGCACAGACAGTGCTGGAATGGTGGTGTGACCCGAGGCTGCCCCAGCCCTGTGGCCAGCACCATCCTCCTGGCACCTGGCCTGAGGCTGTGTCCCCTGCCCAGTCCCCCAGCCAAGCTCCCTCTGTGGAATGCAGAAGCCCAGTAACTGTAAAAGATGTGGGTGGTCTGAGCCAGCTGGTTCTGGAGAAAAGGAGATGGGATGCTCACCAAAGAATGTCAGAGGAGAGCAGGCTGGGAGCAAGGGTGCCTTCATCAAACAATGGTTGGCACAGGAGGTGGGAGCGGAGTCCTCAGATCCACAGGCCATGGGGGCAGGGGGATTCCTTTCTTTCTGGCCGCTCCCAAGCCCTGAAGACCAGGGATTCGTGGGCCGGTGGATTCTGCAGTGACTGGTGAGCCCTGACCTGCTCTCATTTGCCCTGTGTGGCAGGATTTCCCTTGGAAAACACCCTTTTGGTCCCGAAAGGCACCTCTCTGGCGAGCTCCACGGTTGGCTCTAACCTGTTCCTGCCTCCTGGGATTGTCGGGTGCCAGGGCAGGCCTCCGGGGACCCGCTCACGAATGTGTCATCTGCCAGGCAGGCGGTGCCCATGCCCTTGACCGTGAGGTCCTCGTTCCCATCTGCGGCCTCCTCGTAGGAAACCAGCAGGGCCTTCAGCTGCAGTCTGACATCTCCTGCCAGGTCACGGAATGGGAACCCTGGTGGGATTTAGGGGAGGGTCGAGGGCCAGACTGGAGCATTGGGTCACAACCCACCTCAAACATGGCCTGCAGAGCCCGGAAGACCCCAAGCCAGGTAACAGAGAACATGAGGCAGCAGCGCCTTGTCAAGCAGCCACCCCAGAGCTGCAAGGGGCCCTCACCTTGGGTGGCTTGCAGGGCTAACACCAACCCAACGTGAGCCACACACAGGCTCAAGTCTGCTGCATTTGTGCCTTGCAACATCCTGGCATGACCAGCAGGGCCATCGCCCTCTTTTTAATAAACAGGGAGTTGGTGAGGTTGTGAGTTCTGTCTAAGCTCACAGAACCACCACAAAACAAAGTCCGGGTTCAAGCCCAGGTTTCACGACGCCAAGGCCTGGCCAGTTAAAAACCCATTCTGCTCGCCACCCAACCATCAAGAAACCCGGCAGCCCTACCCTCAAAGTGCACACTCCAGCACTCACCTGCTTCACCAAGGCCAGCCCTGTCACTGGCCTGCTCTGCCTTCGCCTGGGCCTGCCCTGTCACTGCTAGCCATGAGTAGACATTTACATTTAAAGTGACAAGAATTAAATGCAATTTAAAATTCAACTCCTTAGCTGCACCAGCTGCATTTCCAGAGCTCGATAGTCACGTATGGTTTATGGTCACCTTACGGGACAGTGCAGATCTAGAAAGTTCTGCCATTGCAGGAAGTTTGGACAATTGCAATAGCCTCTACCCAGCCCCCCACCGGAGGCCTTAACACATGTAATGAGGGGTCTGCTGGGCTTCCCCACGTCCCCCAGGCCCCTGCTCCAATGTCACCCGCTGGGGAGGACGTCCCTGACCTCTGCATCTGAGACAGAAGCCCATCCCCACACTCCATCCTTTCACAGGCTTTTTCTTCAGGGCACGTGATGTGGGCTACATCCATACGTCACGCATCTCACCCCGTGCAATGCAGGCTCCGTGATGGCAGGAAAAGGCTCTGTCCTCAGCCCCAGGGCTGGGCACACGGCAGGTGCTCAGGAGACAGTTTATTTATTTATTTATTTTGAGACGGAGTCTTGCTCTGTCTCCCAGGCTCCTCGTAGGAAACCAGCAGGGCCCTCTGAAAGGGCTGAGGATGGAGCCCTTTCCTGCCATCACGGAGCCTGCATTGCACGGGGTGAGATGCATGACGTATGGATGTAGCCCACATCACGTGCCCTGAAGAAAAGGCCTGTGAAAGGATGGAGTGTGGGGATGGGCGTCTGTCTCAGACGCAGAGGTCAGGGACATCCTCCCCAGCGGGTGACATTGGAGTAGGGGCCCAGGGGACGTGGGGAGTGCAGTGGCCCGATCTTGGCTCACTGCAAGCTCCACCTCCCGGGTTCAGGCCATTCTCCTGCCTCAGCCTCCAGAGTAGCTGGGACTACAGGTGCCTGCCACCACGCCCGGCTGATTTTTTTTGTTTTTTAGTAGAGATGGGGTTTCACCGTGTTAGCCAGGATGGTCTTGGTCTCCTGACCTCGTGATCCACCCGCCTCTGCCTCCCAAAGTGCTGGGATTACAGGCATGAGCCACCGCGCACAGCCAGGAGACAGTTTTTAAATGAACAAATAAATGAGATTTCTGTAGCTGTGATGGGTGTGGTGGTTTTAAAACATGCCCCCAAACTCTGACACTCCTCCCTCAAAAGCTGCCCTCTTGAGTGTGGGCTGGACTCAGGGACTTGCTTCTAATGAGTAGAGGGTTGTGGGCAAGCTAGGGTGCAGCCGCCAAGATGAAGTCAAAAGACACACAGGCCTGCCTTGCGCTGCTGGGATCACTGGTCCCCCGGGAGCTGGTTGCCATGCTGTGAGGACACACAGGCAGCCCATGGACAGGCCTGCGTGGCAGATGCCCACAGCCTCCCACCAGCAGCCAGCACAAGCTCTCCAGGTGCGAACGTGGAAGTGGACCTTTTGGCCCCAGGTGGGCCTGCAAATGATGGCAGCCCCACGGACACTGTGACTGCAGGATGACAAGGCCCACACCATCGTGTTGGGTGGCTCTCCGGGCCCCGGGAACCATGGGGAGGGTGAGCGTTGAGGCGGCAGCTGCTGAGTCAGGGGGTCGTTTGTAACGCAGCAGCGATGACTAATACAATGGGCCAGGGCTTTCTCCCAAATGCAAACTGATCCTGCCATCCCAAATCCTTGTCCCACATTCCCTTGGGAAAGACGCATCTGCTTTCCTGTGTGCACTTACTCCTGTGGGATAAACGTTA
This sequence comes from Colobus angolensis palliatus, assembly GCF_000951035.1. Classification (NCBI taxonomy): domain Eukaryota; kingdom Metazoa; phylum Chordata; class Mammalia; order Primates; family Cercopithecidae; genus Colobus; species Colobus angolensis. The sequence continues at coordinate 2,046,308 of NW_012121376.1, forward strand.
ACTGTGCACCTGCTGTGTATCCGGCACTGAGAATAGAGAGAGATGAAGAATCTGGACCAGTGGGTGACTTAGCATGAAGAAGGTGTCCCTGCCTGCTCCTGCTCCAGTGGCCAAAGCCCTCCTCTGTGTCTGTACAAACAGGCAGGATCCTGTGGTGAGCCACGGTCCGTGCCACGGCTACTGTACAAACAGGCAGGATCCTGTGCTGAGCCACGGTCCGTGCTACCGGCTACTTCCTTTGCACCTGTGCTTCCTGACCTCTTTGCTCCACTCGGAGGCCAAAGGGGCAGCTTCCCCTGCAAGCACAGCTTTATCCGAGGGCCAGAAGGGTAGGGACAGCCAGCTTCCTAGGCGTGATGGCCTCGGTGATGAAGTCCAAGACTAGATCTACAGGGAAGTGAGCGCCAGCCAGAAGCATCCCTGAAAACAGTCAGGGACCAACACTGATGGACAAATTCCAGCCGCCGGACAAGACGGTCCTGCTCTGGGCAGCCCAGCTCAGACATAACCCAGGTGAGAGGTGGCTGCTTTTCAAGAACAAGTTACCCTCCTGAGGCATCTCCCTAAGGGCAGAGGCAGGTGCTCCTCACGCCCCAAAGAGCAGGAGGAGCCCACAGGGCTCACGGAGGTGCGTGAACTCTTGGAAAGAACTTTGGCATCAGACAAAACAGTGCCCAGGCTCCGACTCCTGCTCTGTGTGGCCTGGCTATGTGGCCGGTTGGAGCCTCCCTTTCCCGTCTGTGATAGGGGGTGAGATCACCTGGCTAAGGGGCTACCAAGAGGATTTGGGCAGAGCCAGGGGCCAGTTGGTGAGTGGCCCACAGCAGCCAACCCGTAGACCCCGTTCCCTCGTTGCTTCTTTCCAGGTGTTTTTCACTTCTGGATGGACACGGCTCCACCAAACTCACTGGAGCGGCTGGAGGGGAAGTGAGTTTCCGCCGGGTCTGTCAGCCAGTCCTGGCCCAGGGACGAGGTTGCAGAGCTGATTCGGAACGCCGGACGTGTCTTGGGGTGGGGGTGTCTCTGTCATAATGTCAGACTCCTCCCGTGACTGCTCAATCCCAAATTTCCCCCGATGGCTTTGCTGAACTAGGCTGGGATCCCGGCCCTCATGAGAATCACAGACGTCACTCAGAGCCAGCTTTTGCACCTGACCTGACCCAGGACACCTCTCTCCTTGGCACAGGCTGCAGGTCTCGTTCTGGGCCAGGCCTGCCAGCCTGGTGGCCCATAAAGATAGATGCTGCCCAGACAAACCAAGGCCAGGATTCAGGGTACTCCACTTCCAAGTGCAACTTCACGCCATCAGCGCCACTTTGGGCAAGCCATGCCTCTCTCTAGGCCTCAGTTTCCCCACCTACACACAGAAAGGCAAGGGCTAGCCTCAGAGACTCCAATGACCAAATGCAGATGGATAAGTCAGAGCACAGATCTCTGGGAAAAATAGAACATTGCTGATGTGGTCTGAGACATCACATGTCTGTGGATCACAATGCAGCCTCCTCTGGGCAGAATAATTCCAGATTCTCAAGTTAATCATCTTGGGAACAAGAGTCTAGGCGTCAAATCCTGCTTGGTGCTGTCTCTGGAGCTCCCTCCTACCTTCCCGAACCCACAGAGGCTGTCCTGACCAGTTGACATGGAAGATAAATTACTCCAGAAGAGATTTCCTGGTAGATAGCTCAGGGTGGGGGACCAATGAGAGACTCACGGGACCTTTCTTGACGCTCTGGGCTCTGTTCTCCTTTGCATCTCAGGACACCCCGAGGTCTCAGAGCAAAAGCCCTTTTCCCCCGTTTCTTCAAACGTCCACATGCCATTGTTAGCTGGGCCCATTCCCTCTTGAGGACCATTACCACCTTCATGCCGAGTCTGATGATATGACAGAGATACCCCCACCCCAAGACACGTCCGACTTTCAGAATCAACTCTGCAACCTTATCTCTTGGCCACGATCAGCCGACAGCCACAGCTAAAACCCACTCCAGCCCCTCAGATCCCTTTCTGTTACCCCAGAAAATCCTCCCTCACCCACAGCCTCAGAGCAGATTATCAGTGTGAACTGAATCATGGATTTTCGCACAACCACCCAGCGGGGCTCACAAACACGACTGTGTGTCGCAGCACAGCCCCGGCGTAGAGGCTGCACGTCATGCACGTCCAGAAAGGCAGGCCCCGTCACCCCCTGGGCCACCTCCTGCTTTTAACTCTCCAGGCTGGGGGATTCTGTTTGGGCACACTGTAAAAATTCACGCTCATCTGAAAGCCCGTTCCATGCACATGTTATTTATTGTGAGATCAGCGTGCAATTACAACCCAGCCAGCTGTGTTCGGAGAACAGACAGCTTGCAACCTGAGAGCCGCGCCGTGAAGCCCATCACCTCCTCACCCACGTGCGTTTCCCGTCCGATCTGAAAGGCGACAAGGGGAGAAAGACAAGCCCATCCATCAGCCTGCAGCTCTGGGGCCTATGTCGCCTGGAGTTCTCTGAACTCACCCAGTGTCCACAGCCCAGCAATACCATCAGGGCTGAAGAAAGAGAGAAATACTGTTCCCTGGGGCAGCAACGTGGACCGGCCCCACCGATTCCCTCGCCGCCCGGGTAACTCACTCCATGCTGTGTCCTTGGCCTCCTCTGACGTTACGAAACCCAGCCCTGCGCTTTTTTCTTTACTGCCTTTTAAAGACAGAAGAACAGCTGACACTTCCCTTTCGGCCGGCACCGTCCTGGCATGGGGAAAAGGCAGATGTAGGCAAGTCAACTGACATGTTGACAAACCACTGGATCGGAAAATAAATCTATCCTGATGCAAGTCACAAAAGCACAGGGAAGGAGGCGCAGGGGCAGCATGAAATCCCGGGCACGGCTGCCTCCCGCCCCACACCCAGGACCGGGAAGGGCCACGCAGCTGCGATGTTTCTCTCTCCAGAGGGAATTAATCATTTCCAGACGCCGGCCCAGCACCTGGTGCCCAAAGCCACAGGCCTGGGAGCTGTGCAGGTCTTGCAGGCAGACGACACCACTTAGCGGACGCGATTACTTCCCTGGTCCCACTGCCTGGTGCGTGCAGAGAATCTGCTCCCAAGTGGGAAGTGAGTGGCTCTGTCGAGGCTTGGGACAAAGCTCGGGGGTGTCCCAGGGGAACCCCCTTCTCTAAAACAAGCAGGTCCCTCCCTGCTCTGATATTGAAATGACATCACAGGGCGCTGAGGACGTGGGGCCTGTCCCCGGCCGCTGCAGTGCAGTGCCACCTGCAGGCCGTGTGGCCTGAGAAGGCTGCGTCATCTCCAGGCCGGGCTCTTGTCTACAGGAAGAGGGTGATCAGCAGCCAGCGTTGGAGGTTTGTGCGGGGGAAATAAACCAAGTAACCAGGGGCGGGAGCTTAAAGAGTGGCTGCACCAAGCCACACTCTATGGGTGCCAGGCCACGCTGGGGCCCGAGTGTTTGTGTCCCTCCATGCTCACATGTTGAAATCCTCACCCTCAAAGTGATGCGAATAGGAGGTGGGGCCTTCAAGAGGTGATGAGGTCAAGGGGCAGAGTCCTCATTAATGGGATTGGTACTTTATAAGAGGCCCTAGAAAGCCCCCGGACCCCTTCTGCCGTGTGAGGGCGCAGCGAGAAGATAACCGTCTTTGAGGAAATGGGCCTCACCAGACACCGACTCTACTGGGATCTTAATGTTGGCCTTCCCAGCCTCCAGAACTATGAGAAAGAAACCTCTGTCGTTTATAAGCCACCTAATTTATGGGGTTTTCTGGGTTTTTTTAGAGACAGGGTCTTGCTCTTCACCCAGGCTGGAGCACAGCGGTGAGATCATTGCTCACTGCAGCCTCAACCTCCTGGGCTCAAGCCATCCTCCCACCTCAGCCCCATGAGTAACTGGGACCACAGGTGCACACCACCACACCCAGCTAATTTTAAACCATTCTGTAGAGATAGGATCTTGCTGTAGTGTCCAGGCTGATCTCAAACTCCTGGCCTAAAGTGATCCTCTAGCCTCAGCCTTCCGAAGTGCTGGGGTTACAGGTGTGAGCCATCACACTTGGCCTCCAATTTACGATATTTTGTTACAACCACCCAGATGGACTAAGACAACTCTCATAATCAATATCATCTTGCTTATCATTGCCACCACCACTGTCATCATCACATCATCATTATCACCACCATCACCACCATCACCGCCATCATCATCACCATCATCATCATAACCATCATTATCACCACCACCATCACCATCACCACCATCATCACCATCATCATCACCATCATCATCATA
>NW_012121376.1:2051302-2077573 GCF_000951035.1 Colobus angolensis palliatus
ACCATCATCATCATAACCATCATTATCACTACCACCATCACCACCATCACCACCATCACCATCACCACCATCACCACCATCACGATGACCATCACCACTACCACCATCATTGTCATCGTTGTGGGATGAGTCTCAACACTGTCCTCATCACGTGTGACCTGGACTGTGGACCAGCCCCTCGGGCTCTGCTCTGCTGACCCACATGCTTTGTCTCTGGTTCCTGAGGAGCTGGGAGTTGAGACCCAGTAAGGTGTTGTAGAGATGCTTGTGACCCCAAATTCCACAAGAAAGAGGACCTCCCATTTTCTTTCCTTGTTACAGCATGTCATCTTCCCACACAAAGTGGACAAACCTTGACGTCGGTCTCCATTTCCCAAAAGAGTTACCAAAGGGGGCGCTTTCCGAACTACCTGGCTCAGACTTCTTTCCCAGCGTGGCCTGGTGAGTGCCAAGGAAAAGAAGCTGAAGCTCTACCAGCAGCCTCAGACCTGACACGATGTCCTTGCTCCATCTCCCTGCAGGAGCCATGCCCACCTTGAACGCGTCCGCCAGCTCAGACTGCCACAGCAGAATGCCACAGGCTGCATGCATTCAACAAGAGGAGTTTGTTTCTCACACAATTCTGGAGGCTGGAATTCCAAGATCAAGGTATGGCTGACTTGGCTCCTGATGAGGGCCCTTCCTGACTTGCAGGTGGCTTCCCGGCTGCCTCCCCATGGTGTCCTCACCAGGTGAGAGAGGGAGCTCTAGTTTTTCCTCTCGTTGTAAGGATCACTTGTAACCGATCCCATCATGGGGTCCCACCTTCATGGCCTCATCTAAACCCAATCACCCTCCAAAGTCCCCCACACTGGGGAGTCAGGGCTTCAATATACAAATTTGAGAGGGAGACGATTCTGTCCAGAGCAGGTCCTGGGGTCCCCATCCCAGCCAGAGTAACTCCACAGAAGCAACCAACAAATCTCCAAAGCCACCACCATTGCCCACCGAACATTTCACCTCTGCCTGTGTTCTGAGAGCGGCACTTGTTCATTGTGCTGTTTTAATTCTCAGCAGGGCCTATGACCATGCCGGATGTTGAGGGAACGAAGGAGTGAAGAAAGTAGGAAGGAAGAAGGAAGGAAGGAAGTAGCTCCAGCAATTGGTTCCCAGGCAAGAAGCTGGTGGGGTTCTGACTTCTACCCCCATTCACACCCTTTTCTCCCGCCCTCAGAGTGGTCCTTCTCCTGCTCTTGTTCATTCATCCCCTTCAGCCCTTTTGTGTTCTCTTCTGTAGCTGAACCACAAACAACAAATACATGAGAAGTGTTTTCCGAGCGCATCAGACGCATTGTGTCAATTTCCCTGCCCCAGCCCAGTGGGGTGGGTGATGTCTTTGCAGCCCCCACTTGCCAGGGGCACCTGATGGACATCCAGATCTCCAGACCACAGAGCCAGGGCCCACCCAACTGCATGGTGCTGTCTGCTCTGTACACATTCCGGGAGCTCCGGGGCCTGGCCCAGCCCCAGTTGGAACCTCCAGTGCCCTTCACTCTTCCAAAAGAGGTTGTTTCCTTTCAAAGAAACGAGAGAGTAGAACTGCAGACTGCATTTGGCTACACAGCCTGAGACTCCTGGGAACAAAATAACTCACACAAACAAAATCCACAAGGAGCCCCAAGCCTTCACTTCAATCCACTTGGCTTTCAACACCCTCCTGGTCTCCTATTTTCCTTTCTGTCCTTAGAGGAGGGTAGCTAGTAAGACTTTGTCTCTCGCCTCTGGTAATTGTTTCCTAGTGCCCCTAGCACTGCTATATAACAAATGACCACTGACTTAGCGGCTTCCAACCACACACGTCTAGTCTCTCCCAGTTCTGGAGGTCGGAGGTCTTAAGGTCCAGGTGTTGGCAGGGGCTGGCTCCCTCCAGACACTCCTGGGAAGAGCAATGATGAATATCTATTGTTCTAAAGTCCACTTTGTGGTAGTATGTTCCAGAGGCAACAGGAAACTGATACTCCATAGAAGTCAGTGGGAAAGTAAGACTACAACAGATCATAGCACTCCTGTTTACACAACATACTTCCCTAGTTCAAGCCAGCACCCTCCTCTGCTGGGTTCTCCAGCAGCCTCAGCTCAACCTCTATCTCAGCCCACCAAATGCAACAGAGATGCTTCTAAAACACAGTGTTGCTTCCAGCCTGGAGTCTTCAATAGCTCCCCATTGCTCTTAGTACAAACACTGATCTCAAGCATCCACTGTGAGGCTGTGGCTGTGTGTGATCTCTGGATTTACTGCTCCAGCTCATGCTCTGCTCCCTCTCCTTCCTGTCCTCCTCCACCTCCTGAACACAAACCTCCACTACTTTCGCAAACACACCACCTGTTCTGTTGTGCCAGTTCAGAGGGTGAGTGCCTGGCATGGTGCCAGGTGCATGGTGGGGCTGTGCTGGGACTGAGCAAGGCGTCACCTCTGGTTCGGCCACTACCCAGGCAGGTGCCCAGGGATTCCACTTTTCTCCTCTAAAAATGACAATATTGGGCCTGAAATTAGCCTTAATGGTCTACCCCACTCTTGTGAGTTTATAACAATCAAAACAGTTTGGGCCAGGAAAAAAATTGCCCAGAAAAATGAGAAGGTTTTGGCCTCGTGTATCCAGATTAGCTGTTTGTGTGGATTGAGACCCACCCGCTGGTCTAAAGCCCCCAGCCCCATGTATGGGTACCCATTTTGCAGCACAAAGGGTCCAGACAAGGCAACAAGAGAGAGAAAACTGGAGGAAGTAACAGGGTGGGCGGGGTTGGAAATTGGGTGGGCGGGGTTTGGAATTGGGTGGGTGGGGTTGGAGATTGTGAGAAGGATCTTCAAAGTTCCCCAGAGTCTGGTTGCTTCCTGGTTGGTTAAAATTTCTGTGCCTTTTTCTTTTCTTTCCTTTTTTTTTTTTTTTTGAGACACAGTCTTACTCTGTCACCCAGGCTGGAGTGCAGTAGTGTGATCTCGGCTCACTGCAACCTCTCCCTCTACCTCCTGGGTTCAAGCAATTCTCCTGCCTCAGTCTCCCTAGTACTTGGGATTACAGGTGCCCGCCACCACACCCGGCTAATTTTTTATATTTTCAGTAGAGACGGAGTTTCATCATGTTGGCCAGGCTGGTCTTGAACTCCTGATCTCAGTTGATCCACCTGCCTCAGGCTCCCAAAGTGCTGGGATTACAGGTGTGAGCCACTGTGCCTGGCCTGTGCCTTTTTCTATGGCAACAATTAGCACAGAAAACAATTCCCCCCTAGGGGCATTTCCCCAGCACCCAGCCCAGTGCCTGGCATACAGTAGGAGCACCATAAGTGCATGTGGCATGGGTGGATAAATGAACATGCCCAGTGCTTTTCTAGAGGGCAGGTCCCAGGGGCATGCAGACACACATGTCCAGGTGTCCAAATGCCCCTCCCCAACTCCAGTCAGAGAGAGACCATGAGCAACCCCGGCTGGGAGGAACTGTCATGTCCCCCCACCAGACCTTTGCTCCCCCTCCGCTTTGTGGGACTGACACCCAAGCATTAGCATCCTTATCCCGTCAGCTCTTTCCCCGGTGCTATCTGGAGACATGCATTTGGGTTGTTATGATCAGAAATGACAGTGGCAATTCGCACTTGGGAAGGTCCAATAGAGGTATAACTGAGTCAGTGCAGCCGACTGTGTTAGGAGCTACACTTCCTCAAGGCTCCAGAGGCTGTCTCTACAAAGGGCCAGTGCATAGGCGATGTCCTTTCAGTGTTTTTAATGAGACATCCTCCCCTCATTGGGGAACATGCTAGACACAAGGTTTGAGAAAGAAGGACCTTCCTTTCCAAAAGGGAAAAATGAGGCCACATTTAGCTTACTGAGCATCCATTCTAAATGGCATTTGAGGTGCCTTCTATGTGCAGAAGCAGGTAGTGACACAAATGCCTGAGTGGTCCATGGTCCCCACGCCAGGGACTAGTATCGAAGGCTGTGCTTCTCAGACTCCAAGACAGGTGCACCCGGAGTCTCGTTGAGATGTAGATTCTTGTGCAGTGAATCTGGGCAGGGGGAGGGTCTGCTTTTCTAACGGGCTCCCGAGGGCTACAGAGGCAGCTAGCCTGGTCCGGGATCCATATTCCCAGCCTGGAGGCCGGTGGCACTGGCCATCCCTGAGAGCTTGTTTGATATGCAAATTCTGGGGCATCCCAGACCTCCTGCCTTGGAATCCCTGGGAGTGGTGCCTGGGGACCTGGGTTTATACAGGTCTCCAAGAGATTCAGATGCCCTGGCAAGTGTGAGCACCATGGGGGCCAGACCATGGCAACGGCCCAACCAGGAGCTGCACTTTGCCCTTCCTACACACTGTAAGATATCATTAAGCAGCCCATGCCGTCCACTAGGCCAGGCGCAGCCTCAGCACCCTCCGGGCAGCAGTCCAGGCCCCCAGGATGATCGTACGACACCCCGGGTCTACATAGACACCAAGCAGACAGCAGAGGGTCCCCCAAGATGTGTTAGATGCTACCCAAATAAGATGTGAAGTTACCTGGGTGCTCGGTCTGGGGAGGGAGCAACCTCTGGTGCTCTAGGGGAGAGGCGGTGTTGAGGTGTCACAGGAGAGGTGAGACGTGATCTGGAGCTTGGAGGGGAAGGAGGAGTCGTCCAGGGCAGCAAGGGAGGGCACTCCAGGCCGAGGTCACAGCACGGGCAGAGGCACAGAGGTGGGAAAGCTCGTTGCTTGGAAACTGCGTAAATCAGCTTAGAGCCAGGCCCTGAGTTCCAAAGTGGAGATGGGGTCATGGGAGGAGAACCAGGGAGCAGGGGAGCCAGGAGGCTGGTGTGAGAGACAGGGCCCGGGACGCATCCCGGGAAAACCCCTGTCCACCCACTTTTCTTCCCAGGCCCCTTTCCTGAGACCCTGCTGGGAAAAAAAAAGAGACGACAGCACAGGAGGAGGAGAGAGGGGTCGACGTGATTTCAGACACTCCAAGATAAACAGGGAAACTAAGAGTTGAGACTCGTTACATTAGCCATGGGAAAAATCACCATTAGGCATCGCATTTTAATACAGCATTCTGTCTGGTTTTGATTTCACAGATGTAAAAAAAAAAAAATTGCAGGCAATCTGTAATTAAGTTGGAGTACTTCAAACTGTTTCTATAAACCACATTTGGGATTCTTCCAGTGTTTCTGAGATTCAATTTGCAGAGATTTCTTCAAGTCAAAAAAATAAAGAAAAAAGAAAGGAAAAAAGAACTAAACACGCTCCGTGGGCAGCAGCGGTCGGGGTCCCAGCCGGTGCGATGCTCCCACAAGCGGCCTCCCTTTCCTAGTGTAATTGGCGTAATTCACATTGTTCTGATTACAGAGGGCCTCTGAGATGCTGCCTTTAGGAGACATTCCAGAGGTTTTCCTTCCTTCGTGCAATTTCATCCGCATCTTTATCAGCGAGAATTTTGCTGTTAATAGAACGTGTGTTCTCACGCTAAGCGTGAAACTGAAGTCACACACCTGGGCAGGTGCTGGGCCCACAGGTGCCAGGTTCTGCGGGGTCCGGTCGGATCTGGGAGACCTAGCTTGGAGGCGTCCACCCCAGGCAAAGAAGGGCTGCCTCAGAGTCCCCAGCCTGCACCACCCTCTCAGGGCTCCCCCAACCAGGTGAGCTGGACCCTGGGGTCTTCACAGACACCTCAGCTAGTCCTGACCTGCTGGCCAGATGCCCACCGGCCCTGCCTTCCAGAGGGCCCTTCTGCATCATCTTCATACCCTAGGGCCTCCCAGCCGCCCCACCTGCAGGGCTGCTAGAACTTTCTCCCGAGACAAAGCCTGCCATTGTGCCTCCCTGGAGCCCGTCTCCGCAGTGGGGGGACAGGGTGTGTTGAGCGTCCCGGGTCCAGTGTCCCTGGCGTGTCCTGCATCTCGGGAGCCAGCTCCTCTGCAGCTGAAGCCCCGTGAGTCACAGCAGCTTCCTCAAATGCTTTGGCTGGCCACATACCCCCGCCCCGCCAGAACCCTGGATGCCGGAGCCCTCCCAGCGAGAGCCGTGTTTATTTTACTTTACATACATTTTCCAACACGGAGCAGCTCGAACACACGCAGCTCTTACGCCCAGGCCGCGCATCTCAGAAGCCCCGTGTGCGACTCTGACTGCCTTACGATCCTCTGTCGGGGAAGGTGGGCCCGCCTTGCTCTGGGGGGACCCACGCCCGACACTGATGTCTCAGTGCTGTCTTCTGCCTCTTGGCCCCTGCTGGTCCCCTCTGGGAGCAGAGGCGGTCAGAAAGCCCCGGGGCCGACATGCAGGCTTCGGGAGGAAGCAGCCTGCCAAGATCGGCTCCCGGCACGTGATGGGAGCCTGGCTCACCTTCCCCCAGCACACGATGGGGCTGGAGCCTCCCCGGTCGGCCTGGCCTGCTGGAAAGGAACGGCTCTGTTTCCAGAGGCTTCTGGCGAAGCCCATGGCCTCCCACTGTTGGCTGATTTATAAGGAGGGGAAAGGCCAAGTGTGGATGCCATTAGCATAACCTAATCCAGATTCCACGACAAGTCCAGGATCCCCCAGGGGAGAGGGCATCCTTGGATGTGAAGGACTGGGTTTGGAAACTTGTCCTACCGGAAGAAAGGTCTCCGGGCCCACCCACACCCCCCTTCTGGATACCCCCGGAGTCAAATACACCCCTCAGTAAGATGGACCATGAACAGCAGCAGCGTCTGGTGTGGGCCCAGCGAGCTGGAAGCTCAGAGTGTAGGTACCTGAGGGCTTGACTCGTCCCCAGGACAAGGCCTGTGAGCGGGAGGGGTGCTCTGCATGTGCAAATGTGTGAGAGCGTGTGTCTGTGGGTCTGGGCACACGAGTGTGTGTGTGTGCATGTACTATATTCACATGTGTAAGTGTGCGAATGTGTGTGTCTGTGGGTCTGGGCACACGAGTGTGTATGCGTTTGTGTGTGCATGTACTATATTCACGTGTGGAGTGCGTGAATGTGAGAGTGTGTGTCTGTGGGTCTGGGCACATGTATGTATGCATGTGTTTGTGTGTGCATGTACTATATTCATGTGAGTGTGCAAATGTGTGAATGTGAGTGTGGGTCTGGGCACACGAGTGTGTATGCATGTGTTTCTACTGTATTCATTTGAGTGTGTGTACATGCGAATGTGTGTGTTCTCTGTACACACAAGTGTATATGCATGTGTGTGTGCATGCATTGTATTCATGTGAGTGTGAGTGTGCGAATGTGAGAGTTTGAGTGTGCAAATGTGAGAATTTGAGTGTGCCTGGGTGTCTGGATATGCGAGTGTATGTGTGTGCCTGTGTTCATATCAACGTATGGATATGCCCGTGGTTATGAGTATGTGTCTGTGCCTGGATGTCTGGATATGTGTATGCCTGTGTGAGTGTATATCTATGTCTGGGTGTACCCGTGGGTGTGAGTGTGTGTGCATGTGTGTCTGGATATGTATGTGCCTATGTGAGCGTGTATCCATGTTTGGGTGTGGCCATGTGGGGGTGTGTCTGTGCATGGGTGTCTGGATATGTGAGTGCCTGTGAGTACCTGTGTGTGTATCCATGTTTGGGTGTGGCCACGTGTGAGTGTGACTGTGTCTGCGCATGGGTGTCTGGATATGTGTGTGCCTGTATGAGTGAGTACCCACTGGGTGTGTCCATGGGTGTGAGTGTGAATGTCTTGAGTGTGCATGAGTGTGTTCACATGAGTGTGAGGGTCTGTGCCTAGGAGCCTATTGTGTGAGTGTGTGCATGTGGATTGCATTTATGTGAGTTCGTGTCTGTGTGCACACACGTGTCCCCGCACAAGCCAGCCCGAGAAGGAGCGTCCCCTGAACACACCCTGACAGCACTTGCAGCGTGACGAGGGTGAGGGAATGTGTCGCTGAGGTCATAAATGCCTCTCGCACGTCCCAGCACCCTGGAGCAACAGCGGCCCGTGATGCCGGCCGTGCAGCCGTGAAGTCCGTGGAGTGTCCCTAATCACTGGGGGTTCTGCTTTGCGGCGACCGCGGTGCCACTCACAGCTCTAGAACTCGGCAGCCTCCCGCCTGAAACGGGAACGGGAAGGGGAATGGGGAGGTGGCGCAGGCATCCACACCTCGAGCCACAGCCGGCGGGAGGCACAGGCTGGCAAAACGGCCTCTCAGTAGTGAGAAGAGACAAACAAACCCAATGCCAGGAGCAGAGGAAATGAAGACCATGTGGCCAAGAAAAATTGCATTTTTCTTTCCAGTTTTGCTAAAATAGGCTTCTCATTGGCTGTGGCTTTGGGGGTGGCAGAAATCACACATTTAATCACGGCACCCTCCTGCTTGCCAAGGGCCTGTCTTCAGCAGGGGCTGCACTGCTGTGCCCTCCTGTCCCTGGAGGCTCTGGTGGCCCCGCTCCCCACACTGCCAGACTGGGGATGGTGCCACACTGCTGTCACCCCGGAATGGCCTGGGGTGATTGGTCTTCCTTAGCACAGAGCTGAGTTAGGAGCTCTAGAATCAGTCCCAGCAACGTGAGGCTCTCCCTGTGGTGTGAGGGTCGCCTTGTCTGCTTAACAAGATGGGGCCACAGTGCAGATCCCAGCCCGGGCAGGGGAGGGGCAAATCTATGCCCACTTCAAGCTTCCACTTCTCCTGTGCGCCTCAAAGTCGACGCTTCCTCCAACGCTGCTTGGCCGGCCCTGACGCCTGCAGGGCTCTTTTCCCCACCTCTTCTTCCCGCCTCTAGCCCTTGCTGAGTCTTCTGGCCACCGCACCCGGCCTGGGCACACCAGCATCACGCCCATTCCCACATGCCACCCTGGTGGGCCAAAGAGCTCCGCCATCCAGAGTGGGAGGGAGGGTAGGCATCTTTGGGAAAATGAAAGTTTGCTTCACAATGGCTGAGCTCTAAGTAACAGTGAGATAGATGAAGACACAAGTGCCTGGCTCCTTCCCAAACGTTGCTGAGCTCCCCATGCTGGTGAGCCTTGTGTGGAAGTGAGGCCAGCTGCCACCCTTTGGAGTCCAGCACTTCCGTGTCCCTCTTTCCCATGAACTCTGGCACGTCCCTGTCCCTCCTTCCTGTGGAGTCTAGCACCTCCATGTCCCTCCTTCTCAGTAGGAACAGAAAGCTGGGAAAGCGCCAGGGTGACAAGAAAGAGCCCCAGGCAGACGAGCTGGAGGGGAACGGGTGCTCTGGGAAGAGGCTGGAGCAGTGAGGGGCCGCACCCCTCAGCAGGTGTAGGCTGGGAAACCATATCATGGCATCTGGTAAGATGGACACCAAACATCGCCTCAGAGAAAGCATGGCGCCTCGAGAGACTGGCACCCAGGCGGGCAGGGGGAAGAGCTGGAGGGTGAGGGCGGGCAGGGGCGGGGCGGGAATGTCCCTGTGATAAGTCTCTGTGTCCCCGCTGCCCCTGACCACACCAGTTCTTCCCCACCCATGGTCCCAGGGGCTTGGAGCTCCCAGTAGCACAGAGCTGGGACCCCCTTCCACGCTCTGCTCACCCAGCTGTCGCCTGCCCTCGTTCCCGAGCAGTCCTAGCAGGCCTGGAGACCTGTTTTCCCATCCATGACAAATCCAGAGGAGGGGCCAGAGGGTCTCTGATGCACCAAAGCAGTTGGGGCCTGTGGCAAGCACGGGGAATCTCGGCTCCCAACGAGCTGGCCTGTGTTAGGGCTGCTGAGACACCGCGGCATGCCCATCGCACGCAGGAGAGGGCTTGGGGATGTGTCTGAGCCACAGCAGTGTTGCCTGAGGAAGATAGACAGCTCAAGCCTGTGGCCGGTGCCCACAAACCTCTGCTCCGACTCCAAGTGCTTCCCACAGACCCCAATCTAGACCCCTGGCCCACTGCCTGCCACCACAGTGGGCTCACCTACATTTCGCCTCTCCGCAGGAGGCCCACCTCCCTCCCGTCTCCCAATCCCCAACCTCCCAGCCAGCTTCCACCTCCCACCTTTGGCTGGGCTCTCCCCACTCCCTAGAGGACCTCCCTCCCCCAAGCCCATGGGCCGCTTTCTCCAAGGACGCCTCCCTGTCCCACCCACCAGGCAAGGTGGGCCCAGCAGGGTCTCCTTTTCACTGTGCACATCCTCCTGTGGCCGGGTCCTGGGCTAATGGCTTCACATGCTACTTTTACAAGTCAGGTTTATGGACGTATCATGTACACACATAAGGCTCACCCCTTTTCAATGTACAGCCGACGACTTGGTAAACATTCAGAGTGGGGCACTTCCGCCCCGATAGAAGCAGCCCACATTTTGCCCCTCTGCCGTCAGGCCCCTTCCCAGCCCCCAACAACCACCTATCTCTCCTCAGTCCTACAGCTTTGCGTCCTCTAGAATTGTCCTGTGAGTGACTCCTACAGGATGGAGCCTTTTGTGTCTGGCTTCCTTCACTTTGAAGCAGGCTTTGGAGGACCCGTGCGGTGGCACCAGCATCCTGCCCTCGGCACTGCTGAGTTGTAGGTTGTGGGACAGCTGGAGGCACCACAGTTGTTCACGTGTTTGTCTGTGGATGGGCATGTGGGCTGTTGTGAGTGAAGCAACTTTAGACATTCGCATGCAGGTTTGGCGGGGACGTGAGGTTTCATTTCTCTGAGAGTGGGATTGCTGGAGCCTGTGTTAAGGGTATGTTCAACTCATCAGCTCAACTGTCTTCCAAATGGCGGCACCGTTTTCCGCTCCCGCCAGCAATGCCCGTGACTCCAGACACGCTGCATTTTCATCAGCACCTGGCATTCTCCGTTTTTCTTTTATTTGTTTTTTCTTAGGTTAGCCATTCTAGTAGATGCGCAGTGGTGATTCATAATGCTTTAAATGTTAATTTCCCTCATGACTAGTGATGTTAAACATCTTATTAAACATCTGAGGTATGATCTCATGTGTTATTTCAAGTATTTTACCTGCTTTTGAGTGGATTATATTTGTCTTCTTAGTATTGAGTTCTAAGAGTTAAATATGGAGGGTACAAGTCCTCTATCGGAAATGTGTTTTATAAACACTTTCTTCTGGTCTGTGGTTTGTCTCTTCATTTTCTTAAGTATGTCTTTAAAGAGCAGAGGCTTTTAATTTTGAAAAAGTTCAGTTTGTCCATATTTTTTATTTTAGGGTCATGTTTTTGTATGCTATCGAAGAATCTCTGACTATCAAATTATCACAAAGCAGTTTTTTGTTTTCTTCTAGATGTTTTATGGTTTTAAATTTTACCTTTACATCTACAACCATTGTGATTTAGATTTTGTATTTAATGCAAGGTATAAGTTGAGATTCGTTTCTCTCTGTTTTTGGAGACTTATGTCCAGCTATTCCAGAACCACTTGTTGGAAAGAGTGTCTTTTTTTTTTTTTTTTTTTTTGAGACGGAGTCTCGCTCTGTCGCCCAGGCTGGAGTGCAGTGGCCGGATCTCAGCTCACTGCAAGCTCTGCCTCCCGGGTTCACACCATTCTCCTGCCTCAGCCTCCCGAGTAGCTGGGACTACAGGCGCCTGCCACCTCGCCCGGCTAGTTTTTTGTATTTTTTAGTAGAAATGGGGTTTCACCGTGTTAGCCAGGATGGTCTTGATCTCCTGACCTCGTGATCCACCCGTCTCGGCCTCCCAAAGTGCTGGGATTACAGGCTTGAGCCACCGCGCCCGGCCGGAGTGTCTTTATCCCGTCAAGTTACGTGGGCACTTTGTTGAAAAAAATCTATTGACCGTATATACGTGTGTCTGTTTCCAAGACTCTATTTTGCTTTGTTGACTGACACGTCTGTCCTTATGACAATATCACACTGTTTTGATTACAGGGGCATTATTGTACCTCTTGCAAAAATCAAGTGTGAATCTTCCAAGGAAGATTTGGAAGATTTTCTCTTTCAAACTTGTGTGAGTTATTTAAGTACCTTCACATTTTCGTATAAGTTAAGAATTAGCTTGCAGTTTCTAAAAGGAAAAAAAAAAAAAAAGCCCGATGATTGATCATGATTCCATTGGACCTATAGCTCAGTTTGCAGGGATTTACATCTTAACAATACTGAGTCCTTAAATCCATGAACCTGGTACATCTCTCCATTTATTTAGGTCTTCTTGTATTTTTTCTCATCAACATCTTAATAGTTTTAAGTAAACAAATTTTGCACATATTTTGTAAGATTTATCATTAAGTATTTCATGTTTGTGATGTTATGGTGAATATTGCTTTTAAATTC
Organism: Colobus angolensis palliatus; assembly: GCF_000951035.1. Taxonomy (NCBI): domain Eukaryota; kingdom Metazoa; phylum Chordata; class Mammalia; order Primates; family Cercopithecidae; genus Colobus; species Colobus angolensis. The sequence continues at coordinate 2,063,457 of NW_012121376.1, forward strand.
AATTTTGTATTGTCCACTGCTAGTATATGGAAATACAATTGGTTTTCATACATTAACCTTATGTCCAGCAACTTTGCTAAATTTATAAACTCTCACATATTTTCTGGTAGACTGTTTAGGATTTTCTACCTAGATGATCATGTTGACTGTATATAAAGGCAATTTTATGTCTTATTTCCAACCTGCGTGCCTTTTACTTCTTTTCCTGGCTTTATTTCAGTGGCTAGAACCTCTAGCACAGTGTTAATAGGAGTGACGAGAGTGACATTCTGACTTTGTTTACAGTCTTTCTGCTTTGATCATTATCATATTCTTCCTTCTGCTTACTTTGAATTTACTGTGCTCTTCCTTTTCTAGGATTTTAAGGGTAGAAGCTTATATTACTGATTTGATAACTTTCTTCTTTTCACATATGTACATTTAATACTATAAATGTTCTTCCAAGCACTGCCTTGACAGCACCTACAAATTGTCATGTGTATTTTTCTTTTTTGCTCAATTAAACTTTTTCTAATTTCTCTTTGGATTTTTTGATCTATGAGTCATTTTAAAATATGTTCTTTAACTTCTGAATATTTGAAGAGACATACTATTAATTTCTGGCTTAATTCTGTTGTGGTCACGTATTTCACATAATTTCACTTTTTAAAATTTCTTGAGATCTGTTTTACGGCCTGGAATATGGTCTATCTTGGTGAGTGCTCCATGTGCATTTGTGAAAAAAGGCTGAGGCAGGAGGATCACGAGGTCAGGAAATCGAGACCATCCTGGCTAACATGGTGAAACCCCATCTCTACTGAAAACACAAAAAATTAGCTAGGCGTGGTGGCAGGCGCCTGTAGTCCCAGATACTCGGGAGGCTGAGGCAGGAGAATTGCTTGAACCCAGGAGGCGGAGCTTGCAGTGAGCTGAGATCCCGCCACTGCACTCCAGCCTGGGCGACAGCGAGACTCTGTCTCAAAAACAAACAAACAAAAGTGTGTATTCTGCTAATATTGAAAGTATTGCTTAATAAATGTCAAAACAGTCAATTTGGATGATATTGTGATTCAGGGTTCTATATCCTTACTGGTTTCCTGTCTGTTTGTTCTATAACTTACAGAGAGGAGTATTGGAGGAGTATTGAAGTTTCCAGCGATACTCAGCGATTTTTCCATTTTTCTTTTACTTTGTGATCCATGTGTTTTGAAACTCTGCTGTTAGGTGCAAGCATATTTACAATTTCTATATTTTTCTACAGAATGGCACTTTTGTTTATTTATGTTTTATTTATTTGTTTATTTATTTATTTATTGAGACAGAATCTCACTCTGTCACCCAGGCTGGAGTGCAGTGGGACCATGATGGCTCACTGCAACCTCCATCTCCTGGGTTCAAGCAATTCTCCTGCCTCAGCCTCCTGAGTAGCTGGGATTACAGGTACCCACTACCATGCCCGGCTAATTTTTTCATATTTTTAGTAGAGACAGGGTTTCACCATGTTGACCAGGCTGGTCTTGAACCCCTGACCTCAGGTGATCTGCCCGCCTCAGCCTCTGAAAGTGCTGGGATTACAGGCATGAGCCACTGCACCCAGCCAGAATGGCACTTTTATGATCATATAATGTATCTATTCATCTCTGGTAATATTCCTTGTTCTGATGTCTGTTTTATCTGATATTAACATCTCTGCTGCAGCTTTCTTTTAATAGTTCAGAATATAACTCTTTCTGTCCTTTTACTTTCAATCTACTTATGTTTTTATGTTAATTTTTTTTTTTACAGACAGCGTTGAGTTGGATCTTGTTTTCATACCTACCCAACCTAAGAATCTGGATCTTTTTATCGGAAAGTTGAATTTAAATCTACCACCTTGATACTTACTTTCTATTTGTCTCATCTGTTCTTTTTAAATAATTTTTCCTATTTTCTTCCTTCCATTGGATTTTTTTTAAGTGAAAGCCAATTTATTAAGAAATTAAAGGAATAAAACAATGGCCACTCCATAGGCAGAGCTGCTGAGTACTTTTTTAAATTTCCTTTTATCTTCACTATTGCCTTATTTGTTATACCTTTTAGTGTAGCCCTTCATGGTTGCAATAGAGCTTATGATAAAGTTACAGCTTTAGCTTCTCGGTCTGTCATGACACGATGTTCTACCACTTCACATACTTGTAGGAACCTCACAGCAGCATCTGCACTTCCTCCCTCCCATCTTTGGTACTGTTATTACCACAGACTCGCTTCTGCATGTTACAAACCCCACAATACACTTTTCCCATCTTTGCTTCAGGTAGTCAATTATCTTTTTGTTTGTCTTTTGATATCTTTTTAAAGATAGAATCCACATACATAAAATACACCCATTTAAAGCATACAGTTCCAAAGACCAGAGATTCTCAAACTCTGTATGGGAATCACACAGGTTCCTGGTAAAAGGCAGACTCCCAGGCCCCTGCTGGAGTTTCTGATTCAGGAGGTCTGGGTGGGGCCTGAGAATCTGAATTGATGGCAAGTTCACAGGTGTCCATGTGTGTGGCTATCAAGGGACACCTGGGGCCGGGTAATTCCTAAAGAAAAGCGGTTGCTTTGGCTCATAGTTCTGCCGGCTGTACGAGAAGTATGGCATCAGCATCTGCTTCTGGTGGGGCCTCAGGCTGCTCCCACTTAGGGTGGAGGGCGAAGGGGAGCCGTGTGTGCAGAGGGCACAGCGGGAGAGGAAGCCGGAGGGAGGGGCTGCGCTCTTTTAACACCTGGCTTATGTGGGAACTCATCGAACAAGGGCCCGCTCATGACTGGGAGGTGGGGTCAGCAGGAAGCCATTCCTGAGGGATCTGCCCCTTGACCCAAACCCCTCTCCGTAGGCCTCACTCCAACACTGGGGACACATTTCAACATGAGACGTGGAGGGGACACACGTCCAAACCACAACACACTGCAGATCCAGGGCCCACTCTGAGAATTACTGCTCCGGACAAAATTACACACACGGGCCACGCACCCACCCACAGGATCACACGCCCGTCTTAGGGGTGGCGGTGCAGGGAGGATGGGTAGAGATGTGTTGGGGTGCAAAGGAAAAGTCCTCATGGCCCACGTACGGGCTCTGACCCAGTGGCTCTGCAGAAACCCATGAAAGAGGATCCTGAAAGCGCAAGGGCCTCCAGGGGAAGGGGGTCAGCACCCTGCCTTTGGCCAAGAGGAGACTGCGGTTTCAACTCAAAGATGATTCCTGAATGAATGAGTGACTGCGTCTCTCTTCTCCTCACCCCAGGTGTGGTTGTGTCTCCTCTTCCAGAAAAACCAGTATGTGGGAAGCCCTAAGTCTGCACAAAACAAACATGTATTTCACAAAATATGATTTTTTGCTTTTCCAATGCAACAAGCTTAAACTTCCTTAAAAACAAACTTCTGGATAGAGGAAAACGAGGCAAGATACTGAGAAAAAGTCATCTCCCACTCTGCCCTTCTCTGGCAAATCAAAGTGTCCTCTTGTGGGAGGCGGTGGGCAGCGACGCTCCTGTTGGACGTCAGTGCTCTCGGGAGGGGCCCGGCCACCCTGGAGCAGAACTCCCTTAGGGCCGGGTGCCCTTGTGCCCAGTTCTCAGAACGCCAGAGTGCCCCATTCATAACCTGCAGCCCCGTTCATAACCTGTCCCTTTTCATAACCTGCAGCTCCCCTCCTTCCCCTCCTCCTGGTCTTCAGGTGCTTTTACCAAAGCTCTCCTCAGCTCCCCTCCCCACTCTCAAACCTTCCTCCTCCTCCGTCCCCTCTCTCAGTTCCGTTTGCAGGATCTTCTCCTGCCCACGCTCCAGCCCAGGTCCTCCCCCTCATCTCCAATTCTGCTTCACAGGTCATGGCAGCAGGCAGGCCTTGGACTGCTCTCAGCAGTTTGATCAATGGACTAAGGATAGCACTCCTATGAGACTGAAAAAGTCAAATGTGCCTGAGATTTGAATGGGGAGCTTACAAAGCTACAGATTGCAAGAGTCAACACCGCCTCAAAAGTACGAGGCAGGCCGGGCGTGGTGGCTCACACCTGTAATCCCAGCACTTTGGGAGGTTGAGGTGGGTGGATCACCTGAGGTCTGGAGTTCAAGACCAGCCTGGCCAACATGGTGAAATCCCATCTCTATTAAAAATACAAAAAAAATTAGCCAGGCATGGTGGCGCATGCTTGTAGTCCCAGCTACTTGGGAGGCTGAGGCAGGGGGATCGATTGAACCCGGGAGGTGGAGGTTGCAGTGAGCCAAGATCACGCTATTGCACTCCAGCCTGGGCAACAGAGTGAGACACTGCCTCAAAACAAAAAAAATTACGAGGCCCGGTTTAAATGCAGGAGGAATCTGGTGAGCAAGGTTCACTCTGATACAACAGAAAAGCCAGGCCAAGCCTTGGCTGTGCCTGGTCTTGGCCGGGGAGCCACAGGCAGGGTCTGCTGGTTTTGGTGTCAGGGGAACATCCCCAGGACCATGTTTGGGATGGGAAGTGCCTTGATGGAAAACTGATACCTTTTTCTTTCCGAGTAACTTTAGAACATGCCACTTCAAATATAACTAATATCCTGATTTCAATGGACTTGCATGGAAGGAAAAGCAAGTTCATTTGCCAATAGGGGGTGAGGACTGGGAGAGTCGGGAGCAGGGTGGGGAGGAGGGGAGCATTTCACAAGCCACAAGAGCCTGGACACCTCCAGCCTTCAGTAAATAGCATTTGGATTTGTTGTGCCTGATTCAACCTTGCATTTGCGTGGTGAAAGTCAGGCCTGCGGTGTGTATAGTTTGGCACACAAGTTCAGCTCCGGTCCCCTTGATCCGCTTCTATTTTCTCACTCTCTCCCTCCCCGGCACACCCCTGTTTTTCTATCCAGATGAGCGAAGGGGTGAATTAGTCCAGAAATGTTTCTGCTCCAGTCAAACATTATCACCCGTCAGTCAAACATTATCACCTGTCAGTCAGTCACCAGAGACGTGCACGGATGCCTTCTCCTTTGCCTCGAGGTTTCTATGACCTGGGAAAAACCCATCCCATTCCCGGGATGCCCCGCCTTTGCCAAAACTTTCAAGGTGGGACGAAAGAATCCGTCATTTCAGCATTTATGATCCCATATGTGTTCCGTGCAGCATCTGTTTGGGTTGGGCTGTCTCTTTTCTCAAGGCCTCTTTTGACCCAAACTTACTGCAAAGCAGATGAGTGAGCCAGAATCTGCGCTGGGCGTTGGGGGTTGTGGCAGAGGCCACGGCTGTATGTGGGTCGGCAGGCCATGGGCCAACCCACCACAGGCAGCTTAGCAACCTGCCAGGGACAAACGTGGTCATCCTGATAACAACTTTCTCCACCTTCATTTTTTTTTTTTTTCTATTTCTTTGAGTTTCAAGATTGAGACTTTTTGTAGCAGCTCTTTAATCATGGGAGAGAGGATGGTGTGTGGAGGCCGCCATCGCCTCTCTGCTGTCCAACGCCCTAGTGAAGAAGCTCCTGGCAGGGGCTGGAGGCATGGCCTGGCCAGGCCTGGCCAAGTTGATGGAAAGCACGCGGGCGTCCTAGCCAGCTCCCTTAGGCCCAGGTCCAATCCATCATGTTCCCTGTACTGCACATCTCTGGGTGGATGGCCTCGAGGAGCAGTGCCAGTGATGTCAGCTCGCTCTGGCATCTCCCAAGACAAAAGCATCCCAGGGTGGAGAGCAGGAGGCCCTGCGTGATGACGGACAGAAGGCTGGAACTTGTGAGCTCTGTGCAGTCTGGTACTAATAACTCAGGATCCCCATCTAATGGAAGCATTTTATGAGCTATGGTGGGTGCAGGGTGCCAGATGTCCTCAGGCTATCAGGCTGAGATCCCCCAGCCCTCTGGGAGTGGAGTAGCCCTGGTGTGGCAGAAGGCAGGTGGGAACTTCAACAAGCAAGATGGCCTGTGTTTGAGTCCTAGCTTCACCACACACTAGCTACCTGGTGTTTCTGAGCCTATTTGTCATCTATGACTTAGGAAGGATAATCATATAAATTTAGGTAAGATAATTCCTAGATCATCATATAGATCAGGGTAGCATCCTCCAACTCCGGAATTAAAAGGACCAGTGAAACGGATTTCCTCTGTTTCTGCTTCATTGATTCTTCCTTTTATTCTCTTCTCCTTTCTGGTTGTTGAGTTTCATTTGCTCTTCTTTCTCTAGTTTCTCAAGGTGATAATTGATTTGGGACCTTTTTCTCTTCTAACGTAAGCATTGAATGCTATGCATTTCCCTCTGAAGTGCGGCTTTACCTGCACTGTACACAGTGTGATGGATTGCATTTCCATTTTCATGCAGTTCCAAATATTTTCTAATTTTCTTAGTGATTTATTCTTTGAAACATGAGTTATTTAGAAGTGTGTTCTTTAACTTCAAATATTTAGGTGGTCTCCAGACATCTTTCAGTTACTGATGTCTAGTTAAATTAACCCTCTTGTGGTCAGAAAACATATTTTGTGTGATTTTAATCTTCTTAAGTGTATTGGGATCTATTTCATGGCCCAGAATGTAGTCCACCTTGATGAACGTTCCATGTTTATTCTGTGGTTAGAGGAAGTTTTCTGTAAGTGCCAATTAAGTAAAGCTGATTGGTAATGTTCTTCAAGTCTTCTACACGTTACTGACTTTCTGTCTCCTGATTCTATCAGTTGTTGACAGAGGGCTGTGATGATTTTCCGATGTATCTGTTGGTGAAATTACATTCCCAGTCACCCAGTCAAAATCTATTCTAGGTGCTGCTGTGCAGGGATTTTGCAGGCATCGTTGAAGTCTATAATCGGTCCGTGTTAAGTAGGGGAGTTATCCTGGGAGGGCCTGACTTAATCAGTCAGAAGATCTTAAAAGCTCAGGAAGCCTTTCCCAAGGGAAAGAAGAAATTCCTCCTATGAACTACAGCTCCGGCTTGTGTCTGTCATGTCAACCCCTGTTCACGCTTGCAGACAGCCCTCACAATGACATAAGCCTACTTCATTTACACACACGTGTACACACACACACACATGGTTGACCCTTGAATAATGCAGGGGTTGTGGTGACAACCTTTGTACAGCTGGCAATCTGCAAATAACTTTTGACCCCCCGGAAACTTAACTATGAATAGCCTACTGTTGACCAGTAGCCTTACCAATAACAGAAATAGTTATTAATACATATTTTGTATATGTATTACGTACTATATTCTTACAATAAGGCTAGAGAAAATTATTATAATCATAAGGAAGAGAAAAGCTATTTACTATTGGTTAAGTGAAAGTAGACCATTGTAAAGGTCAACATCCTCATTATCTTCATGTTGGATAGGCTGAGGCAGAGGAGAAAGAAGAGGGGACTGGTTTTGTTGTCCCAGGGCTGGAAGAGGTGGGAAGAAATCAACCTATAAGAGGACCCTGCAGTTCAAACCCATGTTGTTCAAGGATTAACTACAGATAGATGATAGATTAGATAGATAGATAGATAGATAGATAGATAGATGCATAGATGGATGGACGGATGGATGGATGGATAGATAGACAGATAGATAGATGTATGTATGTATGTATGGATGGATGGATAGATGGATGGATAGATAGATAGATAGATGCATGGATGGATGGATAGATAGATAGATAGATGCATGGATGGATGGAAAGATAGGTAGGTAGATCAGGTTTTGCTTCATGTAAGTTGAAGCTATTATTAAGAATGTACATATTTAGGATTTTGTGCCCCCTTCATGAACTGACCCCTTGATCATTATGAAATAACTGTCTTTATCTCCACTAATATGCTTTGCTAGCAAGTCTCTTTTGTCTGCCATTAATAGAGCCCCTCTATCTTTCTATTGATTAGTGCTAGCATGATATATCTTTTTTCTACCCTCTTACTTTTAACCTACTTGTGCTTCATGTTTACATTGCATTTCTTGTAGGCAACATATACTTGGGTCTTTCTTCTTTACTGTATCTTACAATTGTTGTTCATAATTTGGAGGTTAATTTACATTTAATGTAATTATTGATTACGTTTGATTTAAATTTATCTTCTTGTAATTGTTTTCTATTTGCCCCCATCTGTTCTTTCTTTCTTCTTTCCTTTTTTCATGCCTTCTTTTAGATTAACCCAAGGTCTTATCTTTAATGATTCTCTTTTATCCTATTATTGAATTATTAGCTATCGCTTAATTTTTTTATTGAATGTTCTAGAGTTTATAATATGTATTTTAACTTATCACAGTCTACTTTCAAATGATATTGTTCCACTTCACACAGAGTGTAAGAATCACTGAGCAGTGCACTTCCATTCCCCCAGCCTCATTCTTTGTGCTATTATTGTCATAGATTTTACTTCCACATATACTATAAACCCCAAAATAAATTGTTTTAAACAGTGAATTATTGAGAAAAAAATGCATTTATTTATCTTTTGCATTTACCTCTATAATTAATCCTCACTGCTTTGTGTCACTCTAAATTTCCATCTGGAATTATTTTTCTTCTGCTGAAAGAAGAAAAATAAAGAAATGTTGAAGAAAGCCTTTAACATTTCTTGTAGAGCAGATTTGCTGACAATGAATTCCATCAGTTTTTATTTGCATAAAATAATCATTATCTCCCATTTTGAATGATATTTTTACTGAATTAAAAAAGTCATTCTTGGCAGGTTCTTCCCACCAATCTCCTCCTTAGCACATTAAAGATGTCTTCCCATGGCTTTCTGGTTTGCATGGTTTCTGTCAAGAGATCTGCTGTCTCTCATATTTTCTTCCTCTATACACAATATGTCTTTTCTTATCTGGCTGCTGCTAAGATTTCTCTTTATCACTGGCTTCCAGAAATTTGTTTATAATATGCCTTGATGTGGTTTTTCTGGTATTTATTCTACATGGGATTTATCAAGTTTCTTAGATCTGTGGGTTTATCCTTTCCAATAAATTCAAAAAATGTTTGGCCATTATTTCTTCAAAACATTTTTCTGTCCCTGCCTCTTTTCTCTTTCTAGATCTGCAGTTACACATAGGCACAATGATATTATCCCACAGGTCACCCATGTCCTGTTTTTTGTTTTTCTTTTTCTTTTCCACTTGTTTTTTTTTTTTTTTTTTTTGAGATGGAGTCTTGCTTTATCACCCAGGTTGGAGCACAGTGGCGTGATCTCAGCTCACTGCAAGCTCCGCCTCTGGGTTCACGCCATTCTCCTGCCTCGGTCTCCCAAGTAACTGTGACTACAGGTGCCTGCCACCACACCCAACTAAGTTTTTGTACTTTTAGTAGAGACGGGGTTTCACCATGTTAGCCAGGGTGGTCTTGATCTCCTGACCTTATGATCCGTCCATCTTGGCCTGAGCTACTGCGCCTGGCCTTTTTTTTTTTTTAAGACTTTTTTTCTCTGCTTTGGTTCAAATAGTTTCTGTAGCTATAGCTATAGTTTCTCTAGCTTCAGACTCAGTGACCTTTTCTTCTATTCTGTGAATCCCATCCAGCATATTTTTCATTTCAGGTATTCAATTTCTATCTCTAAAAGTTTCTTTTGTGACCTTTTATATGCTTCGTTTCTCTCCTTACATGACCACGTTTTTTTCCTCCTTCTTGAACACGTGGAAAATATTTTTAGTAGCCGTTCAGCATCTTTGTCTGTGAATTTCATCATCTGTCGCTTATGATTGATTCTCACCCCCACTCCCACCTCCAATTATGGAACTTTTTTTTGCATATCTGGTTATTTTTGACCAAATGCCAGACGTTGTGAATATTCATTGTTGATTTCTGGCTTTTGTTGTACTCCTTTGAATAGTGTTGGACTTTATGCTGGTGTGCAATTAAGCTATTTGGAATCAGTTCGATCTCTCTGAGGCTTGCTTTTAAATGTTGTCAGGGTGGGTCCAAAGCAGCCTTAGGCTACGGCTAATTTACCACCATTTCTCAGGCAACACTCTTCTGAGGATTCTCATAGTATAAAGTCTTTCCACCCTGGCTGGTGGGAACACAAGCTGTCCCCCACCCTGTGTGAGCTCCAAGTATTGTTCTGCCTGTTCCTTTCGGGTGGCTCTTTCCCCAGCCTTCAGCAGTTTCTTCACACGCACACACAGATCAGTGCTTAGCCAAAACCTTGGGGGCCCTCTCTGCAGATCTCTGGCACTCTCTCTGGGCAGTGCTTTCCTCTCCAGTCCTCTTCCCTCTGGTTCTTGCTATTTGCCCTCCCTGAACTCATTTCTATCTCCTCTACTCAACGAGATGGCCACCTTGATCTCCTCTCCCCTCAGTGCAGTGAGCTGGCATCTCCATGGGACACTTGTGTCCTTTCTCACAGGGATCACAGTCTTGAGCTATCTGTTGTCCAATGTCTGAACATGATGCTCTGAACACTTCATCCAGTTTTCTAGTAGTTTACAGCAACAGGAGGGTAAATCCCCATTCCTGTTACCCCATATTAGCCAGAACCAGATGTCCAAATAGCAGTAAAATTTTGAGTTTTTTTGAACAGACTCTTTTTTTATTTCCACATTTTAAAGACTAACCCCAACAAATACATCACCCTCTACTGTCACTGTCATTCTGTCAAACAGCAGGAAGGACATGATCTCAGGAAAAAGGCCACTTCTCCCCAGGGTAATGCAGTGATGGGTCTTCCACACGTTTATAAACTCTCTACAATGTCCACATTTAACCACAGAGTCTGCGCATTTTTCATAAGCTAACATTTGGGACTATTCATCGGAGATCATGGAGACACAGTACCTGATAATAGGACTTAAGAATGTGATTATTTTTGTGTGTGTGTATCTGAAGCCAAGATTGTGAGCCTGACACTCTTTGCATGTGTCATCCTGGCAGAAAGGTAGGGTTCCTGCTTCAGGAGCTTTCTGAGATGCAGCAGGGCAGGCTGGGCCTGGGGTGGCACCGTCAGGAGCAAGTTCTCACACTGAGCTCCTGGGGTGCAATCTCTGAAACACGCTCCACACAACTCCAGGTGTTCCTAGGCAAGCGCCTGGGGGTAGCCATCACTTCGAATTCTCAACATGCTCCTGAAACAGGTCGCAGATGGACCACCACTACCTGGGGTGGAGCTGAGGCTGGAACAGGCCAAGGCACTTGGCATTATTTCAGGGATTCCCGAACCTCACTCACATGTGCACCCTCGTGACTTTTGCCAAATCTCCATCATGCCTACCTTGTTAAATGCCTTCCTCGGTAAATGCCTACCTTGTTATTCATTTAACGTATTTCTTTAAAATTAGCTTCTCTCTTGAATTTAGATAAATGTATGTTTAAAAGACATTTGTGGCCAGGCGCTGTGGCTCACATCTGTAATCCCAGCACTTTGGGAGGCTGAGGCGGGCGGATCACGAGGTTAGGAGATCGAGACCATCCTGGCTAACATGGTGAAACCCCGTCTCTACTAAAAATACAAGAAATTAGCCGGGCGTGGTGGTAGGCGCCTGTGGTCCCAGCTACTCGGGAGGCTGAGGCAGGAGAATGGTGCGAACTTGGGAGGCGGAGCTTGCAGTGAGTGGAGATCGCACCACCGCACTCCAGCCTGGGAGACAGAGCGAGACTCCATCTCAAAAAAAAAAAAAAAAAAAAAAAAGAGACATTTGTACTCCTACTACGCTGAACTCCTAGAGACTGTCCTGGGGTGAGTGTTGAACTGCGACACACTTCCCCTCCTGTGCCTGGACCCCAGCCTTCGCAGCAGCCCGGGGAAGTGTGGCTGTCCCCCGCTACCCCTGGCACTGGCTGTGGAGCGGCAACACTTGCTCACAGTGTGGGGAAGGTCAGTTAGCACAGCCTTCAGGGAGGACAGTATGCAGGTTTCTCAAAACATGAAAAATAAGACCACCATATGATCCTGCAATCCCAACAGCGGGTACCTATGCAAAGGAAAGGAAATCAGTACATCATCGAGACGTGTTGGCCCTGCTCACAACAGCCAAGAAAGGAACCATCCCAAGGGTTGCTCGGCAGACGAGCAGACAAGCAGGGTGTGGGACAGACATGACAGAGCACACTACAGCCTTTAAAAAGAAGGCAGTCCTGTCATCTGTGATGACGTGGAGGAGGCTGGAGGACGTCATGCCAAGCAAAATAAGTTAGGTGCAGAAAGACAAACACTGCACCACCTCACTTACATGTGGAATCTAAAAAAGTTGAACTCACTGAAGCAGAGAGTAGAGCTGTGGTTGCTGGGGCTGAGAACAGGGAGGGAACAGAGAGGTGTCCATCAGTGAGTGAGAACTTTCAGTTGTACAGTGAATATGTCCTGGGGATCTAATGCACAGCCTGACTCTAGTTCAGAATAATTGACTGTGTATGTGAAATTTGAGAAGAGCAGGTCCTAAGCGTTCTCACCACACAAAGGTCACTGTGGGGCGATGGATGTGACAATTAGTTGGATTGTGGTAATCATTCGGCAGTGTATATGCACACCAAAATTTCACATTGCACGCCTTAAGTCTATTCAATTTCCATTTGTCAAATATACCTCTTTAGATAAAGGTAGAAAAGAAACACAGTGATAGGAAGTGAGGCTGAGAGAGGTTAAGTGACTCACCCACAGTCACACAGCCAGTCAGCAGCCACAGGTGGGACTCGGGTGCTCTGTCCTCCTCCAGCCTGTGCTCTCTGCACCACGCCCCCCATAAATGCATCCTAAAAACAGCAGCTGAAGTCCATGGAAGGTATACAACACCACTAGTCACTCGGGAAATGCATCTCGGAACCCCAGCCAGGTGCCACTGCACCCCACTGGCAGGGCCAATCCCAGAGAGACTGGTGGGCCCATGTGCCAGAGGCTGATGAACCACGGGAACCCTCATGCACCAGTGGTGAGAACGTGGCACGGCCATTCTGGAGAAGGGTTTGTTCAACATGCACATGCCAAAGTCCTTAAAAACATTCCTGGAACACTGGCTGGGTGCTGGGACAGAGGGGCAGACGGCCAACGTGAGCATGAAGGACCTGGGCACAAAGGCACACAGAAGCTCTGTGTCCAATCGGCAGACCCAGAATCAGTCCAAACGTCCTTCGGCAGGTGGATTGACCACCACAGCTGGTGCCTCTAAACCCCGGGCTCAACTTAGGACTAAGCAGGATGGAGACAGGCTGCAGCCTGGATTGCCAGATGCGCTGTGGTAGGTGAAAAGTTGCGTACTGGAGAACTCCACCTCGATGACGTTCTGGAACAGGCAAAATCGTCTCCAGGACAGAAATCAGAGGGGGGCTGCCAGAGGCTGGTTCAGGGGAGGGGCTGACTCCCAGGGCACCAGGGAGTCTGGGGGAGTGACAGAGCATCCTGCACCTCCATTTCCATGTTGTTCACACAACTGTACACATTCACCAAAACTCAGAGAGCAGCAATTGAAACTGGATTTTACCAACGCAGATTACATACCAGCAAACCTGACTTCAGCATCAACAACGGGTACATTCTCCTGCACCAACGTCACCTCATCCCTCTGCCACATGGCAGTCATGCGTGAGCTGGGCCCTGTCCTCCTCCCCACGCTCTTCACGGCTGCCCCTCCCACCCACAGCTGCACATACTTCTGGCCCATCCCCTGGTGTCCCAGGGACCCTAACACTCTGTCCCCTGACCTGAATGTTTGTCCTGTCCCCCTCCCCACATCCTTCCAGATGGCATCCTCCCTACCACACATGAGGAGGCTCCCTCCTGCCCTTTCAGATTCTAATTCTTATTTTTTGTAGAGGTGGGGTCTCACTGTGTTGTCCAGGCTGGTCTCAAACTCCTAGGCTCAAGCGATCCTCATGCCTTGGCCCCCCAAAGCTCTGGGATTACAGGCACAGCCACCACAAAGCCCAGCCTCAGAGTCTTATTTTTCTGCTTAGCTGTCAGCTCCCACGTTGCTCTGCAGAAGGCCTCCCATGGTGCCGTATGCTAATCCCTGAAGCCCAGCCCTCGCCCCGGTGCCTGCCAAATGGCAGGTGTGCAATACAAATGATTAAAGAAGCCGGTGAATGAATGCACAGATAAACAGACTGTTCTGGAGAGGAGACGTGGACAAAATGACTTCTCTAAGCCCCATTCTTTGGCAGGAGAAAAGGGACTATTAAAAAGAAAGAAGTTGCCCGGACATCTCTTGAACCTGCACAGGGTCACAATCACACATGAGTGACCCCACACAAGGTCACAATC
>NW_012121376.1:2078468-2085120 GCF_000951035.1 Colobus angolensis palliatus
CACATGAGCGACCCCGCACAAGGTCACAATCGCACATGAGCGACATCGCACAAGGTCACAATCGCACATGAGTGACCCCACACAAGGTGACAATCACACATGACCGACTCCACACAAGGTCACAATCGCACATGAGTGACCCCGCACAAGGTCACAATCGCACATGAGTGACCCTGCACAAGGTCACAATCGCACATGACCGACCCCACACAAGGTCACAATCGCACATGAGCGAGTCACAGAAGGTCACAATCGCACATGAGCGACCTCACACAAGGTGACAATCGCACATGAGCGACCCCGCACAAGGTCACAATCGCACATGAGCGACCCCGCACAAGGTCACAATCACACATGAGCGACATCGCACAAGGTGACAATCGCATATGAGCGACCCCGCACAAGGTCACAATCGCACATGAGCGACCTCACACATGGTGACAATCGCACATGAGCGACCTCACACAAGGTCACAATCACACATGAGAGACCCCACACAAGGTCACAATCGCATATGACCAACCCCACACAATGTCACAATCGCACATGAGCGAGTCACACAAGGTCACAATCGCACATGAGCGAGCCACACAAGGTCACAATCACACATGAGTGAGCCCAGGCCCACAGCAGGCAGGTGACAGAGAGGCCACGGAATTCCCAGCTCAAGGCTGTTGTCAACCTAGAAAACGTGGGGGAAAAAAACCAGTTAACTTTGCCTAGATTCCAGCGTCTTTCCTAACTGCCTGGCTTTGCTCAGCCTAAAATCAGCAGAAAATGTTGGGCCAAGTTCAGTACCCCTCAGACACCCGCACTCAGAGTTTCGGACCATACTTCAGTCTTTTGAAGTTGAGGTTCTGTTAACGCTTGGCTCAAAACTAGAGAGATGGCAAAAGACTTATAAAAAAGATTTGAAAGGCTACCCCGGCGCCAATTAGCTCTTACAAAGCTGTGTTTTGATGAACGGAGTGTAAATGAATCAGGGACACATGGCTCACGTCTCCCTGGAAACGCACATGGGGTTCATCGCGAAGCGGGCGGAGGGGGACCCGCCGGCCAAACTGCATGACAGGTCGTGCCAGATTCCAAATGTGTGGTGGGGGGGGCCGTGTCCAAGACGCCTGGCTGACATCAAAACACTGCTGGATTCTTCCTTCCTCGACGCCAACATTATTCTCATTAAAACCTAATCAGATCATCCCCTGTAAGGAGCGGTTTGTCCTGGGAAGCAGTGTAGAGAATCCCTCTGTTACACAATAGCCAGTCTTCCAGCAGCCGGAGGAGGGGGTTTGGTGGCCACACCCACCCCCCATTTGCAGCTGTGCCCCGGATGGGTGCCCCCATGACCGGAGAGATGAGGAAACGCAGCAGAGCGGCTCCTGAGACGGACTCAGGGCTCCCCCGGGGCTGGGTCTCTGGGTCCTGCCCTCCCCCACCTGGAAACCTCCCCACCACATCCCTAACCAGGGCCAGGGCAGGAGGTGGCAACTTGCAGGCATCCAGTGCAGGAGGGAAATCTAACATGGCACTCGGCGGGCTGGGGCAGCGGCGGTCAAGCAGCAGCCTGGACACCGCGGTGCGGATGCCAGGTGGACGCGGTTGGCATCAGCAACCAGCTGCCAGAGGCAAGGAGATTCTTCTTGCAATGCGGGGACCCATCTGGTCAATGGCAGGCCTGAAGAACAAACCTGTGAGCTGGGCGCAGGGGCTCACGCCTGTAATCCCAGCATTTTGAGAGGCTGAAGTGGGCGGATCACCTGAGGTCAGGAGTTCAAGACCATCCTGGCCAACATGATGAAACCCTATCCCTACTAAAAATACAAAAAATTAGCCAGGCGTGGTGGTGTGTACCTGTAATTCCAGCTACTCAGGAGACTGAGGCAGGAGAATCGCTTGAACCCGGGAGGCGGAGGTTACAGTGAGCCAAGAACGCACCACTGTACTCCAGCCTGGATGACAGGCTCAAAAAAAAAAAAGAATAAACCTGCAGTTTTCCAGAGAAGAGGGAGTTGCTCCTGAAGACCACAGCATGGATTCCGCCTGAGTGTCCTGCCTGCCAGCACCTGCCATCATGAGCTTGCCAGCCCCTACAGTTGCAAGAGAAAACTCCTAAAAATCATACATATAGGCTGGGTGCGGTGGCTCACGCCTGTAATCCCAGCACTTTGGGAGGCCGAGACGGGAGGATCACGAGGTCAGGAGATCGAGACCATCCTGACTAACACAGTGAAACCCTGTCTCTACTAAAAATACAAAAATTAGCCGGGCGAGGTGGCGGGCACCTGTAGTCACAGCTACATGGGAGGCTGAGGCAGGAGAATCGCGTGAACGCGGGAGGCAGAGCTTGCAATGAGTGGAGATCACGCCACTGCACTCCAGCCTGGGCGACAGAGTGAGACTCCGTCTCAAAAAAAAAAAAAAAAATCACACATATAGAAATGATTTTACAGATATAATGCTATCTGTTATCAATGCTGTGGATTTAGATATATAATTATTATATATTTACATATTTTATATACATTTATATGTATTTTATATATGTGTCTGTGTGTGTATTTATGATTCGGATTCTCTGGAGAACCCTGATCCACAGAGTAGGAAAGGCGTATCGGTTCTGAAACCCAGCCCTTGAAAAGCGCCTTACCCAGTGGTGCTATCAATGGGTGGTTTCCAATGCAGGCTCTGGCTTATATGCAGTTCTGGGACTAAAAAAACTATTTTTGATGAAACAGTTAGGACAATGGTTGCCTCAAGGGGTGGAGGAGGGACAGGGATGGCCGGGAAGAGCGGAGAGGGAACTTCCTGGGGTGGGAACAGTTCCATGTCTTGACTGGGGAGGGTGCTGAGCGGCGCTCACGTTTGCCAAACCTTAGTGAACCGCACATCTAAGGCTTGTGCATTTCACCGCATGGAAATTTCACTTAAAACATAAACAACGATTGCACTCTAGTTAATGAAATTGAGCCAAAAGTGTTTAGAGTGAATCATGCTTGTGTCTGCAGTTGTTTTCTGAAATGGATCCAAAAATAAGATGGATGGAGGGAGGGAAAGAGGGAGGGAGGCAGGAATGGAGATTTGATCAAAGTGAGTGTAGTTCACTGTTAATGGAATTTAGGTGGTGGGTGTGTGGGTGTTGACTGCAAAATTATTTCAACTTTACTGTATGTTTGAACTTCTTCATAATAAAATGCTGGAAAACAGAATGAATGCAGGCTCTGGGCCAGCCTGTCTGTCATGAATCTCGCTCCGCACGCAGTAACCATGGACGCGGGTCGGCCTCCTCACCGGCGTGTGCCTTAGTGGCCCCAGGGTGTGTGACAATAGTGCCTGCTTCTGGGGTTGTGCAAGGATTTAAAAGTTAAAAAACACTACTCAGCCTTAAAATGGAAGGAGATTCTGACACACCCCACGTGGATGAGTCTCAGGGGCTTTGTACAGACTGAAATAAGCCAGGCACCAAAAGACAAATGCCGCAGGATCCCACTTACACGAGGTTCCTGGAGGTATCAGACTCAGAGACAGAAAGGAGGAGGCGGGGCAGGGCTGGGGCAGGGAAAGCGGGGAGTTGGGGTTTAGTGGGGACACAGTTTCAGTTTGGAATCAAATAAGTGCAGGAGATGGATGCTGGTGAGGGTTACACAGCATAAAGAAAGTACTGAGTCCCACAGAACCGTACCTTAAAAGTGGTTAAGATGGTATGTCTTACGTTACTACAATTTAAAAATTGGAAAAAAGTTAGTGTGCTGAAGCCCTGACCCGCAGAGAGGGCGCAGCAGTCCCCAGAGATTCTTGCCAACTGTTTCATGCCTGAGAGCCCAGGAGCCCAGAGGCTGAGCAAGGCCTCAGACAGCAGAGCCCTGTGTTCCCACAGTTTCTGGAAGCTGAGCCCGAGTGAGCCCTCCTGAAATGGTGCCTAGGAGAGAGCAGCAGACCCCGCAGCAATGTCCTCCTTCAACGGCCTTTCACAGCCATCGGGGACACCAGGTTGAGGGCACGAGGGCTGGGAGGCACCAGAGAAGCCTCAGCTCCCTGGGGTGGCGTGAGTCGGGCGTTGGGAGCCAGGGCAGGCAGCACATGCTCTTCACGGGGAGGCAACAGGCAGCCTTTTGGGGAGGTGACTCCAGGGAAATGCACATGGTGCCAGACAGGCCCTGCTGGGTGCGCTGAGCCCACTCACAGGAACCCTGCTGCCTCTGCCTTTGGGCGAGGCCACTCTGGTTTGAACACAACTGAAAGCCACCCAGGGGATGAAAGGCACACTTGCCCACCATGACCCTCCCTGCCGTCCCTTGGGACCGTCGGCATGGCGGGGCACACCACCTGCGGGAGGATAAAAGACACATGAGCCCACGATGGCCCTGCCCTCCCTTGGGACTGTAGCACGGCGGGGCACACCACCTGCCACCTGGCCCTGAGCCAATCTGGAAAGCACGTTTGGTGTAGACTGTGATCCTGCCCCGCAGAAAGGGTCCCTTACTGGTCCTGCCTCCAGTGGACTCATGCATTATTCAGTCACAGGGGATACTGCAGACCCACTGCCCAGAAATCCAAAGCCCAGCTGCTTCCCTGTGGGGGTTTAAGGGCTGTATATTCTGACCTCATCCTGCTTTCTCACCCACTGCCCTGATGGCCAGACCCTGTGATCCCCACTGGCAGAGTCATAAAGAACCATGAAATCATCTGGCCAATGAAGGCATTGTGCTGTCATGAACCAGAACCCATGCCAAACATAGAAAGGAAAAAACTCAGAGTATCAACAGTGCCCTCATCAACAACGGGGTTCAGGCGACATACCCACCCCATCTGTCCATCCACCCACACATTCGTCTGCCCATCTAAACATCCATCTACTCATCCAAGAATCTGGCCACCTGTCTATCCATCCATCCACGCATCCATCCATCCATCCATCCATCTGCACCTCTACCATCCCGGCATCCATCCACCCATCCATTCACTCACCCATCTGTAATTCATCCACCCATCCATTCATCCATCTACTCATCCACATATCTGCCCACCTATCTACCCAACTATTCATCCACTTATCCCCTCATCTGCTCACCCACTCATCCATTCATCCATCCACCCACTCATCCATCCACCCACCCACCCATCCATCCATCCACCCATCCACCCATCCAACTATTCATCCACTTACTCCGTTCATCCACCCACCCACCAATCCATACATTCGTCCATACACCCACTCATCCATTCATCCACCCATCCATTCATCCACCCATCCATTCATCCATCTACCCATCTACATATCTGCCCACCTATCTACCCAACTATTCATCCACTTATCCCCTCATCCACTCACCCACTCATCCATTCATCCATCCACCCATCCATCCATCCACCCATCCATCTACCCAACTATTCATCCAATTATTCCGTTCATCCACCCACCCACCAATCCATACACTCATCCATACACTCACTCATCCATTCATCCATTCATCCATCTACCCATCCACATATCTGCCCACCCATCTACCCAACTATTCATCCACTTACCCAACTCATCCACCCACTCATTCATCAATCCATCCATTCATCCATCCATCCATCCATTCATCCACCCACCCACCTATCCATCCACTCATCCATCTGTACAGCTACCATCCCTGCATCCATCCACCCATCCACTCTTCCACTTACCCACCCTTTCATGCATCTATCCACCCATCCATTCACTCACCCATCCATCATTCATCCACCCATCCATTCATCCATCTGCCTATACACATATCTGCCAACCCATCTACCCAACTATTCATTCATCCATCCATCCATCTACCCATCCATCTACCCTACTATTCATCCACTTATCCACTCATCTACCCACCTACCCATCCATCCATCCATCCATACATCCTTCCTTCCTTCTATTCGTCCATCCTTCTATCTATCCATCTACCCATCCATTCATCCATCCACCCATCCACACAACTGCCCACCCATCTATCCATCTACTCATCCACTTATGCCACTCATCCATGCACCCACCCACCCATTCATTCATCCATCAACCCATTCATCCATCCATTCATCCATCCATCCATCCTCCCACCCACCCACCCATCCATTCATCCAGCCACCCATCTATCCACACATCCATCTACCCATTCATCCACCCACCCATCCATCCAACACCTATTTCCTCACCCACCATCCAGCCATCCAACTTTAAAGGGCCTTCTTTGACTATACTCTTGCTGCATGCTGAGTTTACAAAGTTCTAATACCCGGCTTAGAGTAGGCACTAAGGATTTTTTGGATAGCTGAATTGAGTGAATAATTAACACAAAAATAATTAAGATATCATTTGTACCTTTAAGAAGAAAGGGCAACAAAAGTGAACAAAATAATAATCATGCCACAAATGTGATGTATGACACACTGCCAGGGTGTCAATGGAACCTGTCAAGCAAACCAAGACACTGAGAATAAAAGGCGGGAGAGGCACTAAAAAGAATTGTTAAGATAAATGCTTTTTTGAAATGTCTATTTATTTTCTAACACTTTTATGTATTTGTTTCTATTGGCAGACTTATAAAACAGTTCTATTTAAAATCTATTGTCAAAAATAAATTATTTCAATAGATCTATATATTGAAGCAAAATGGTTTTTTTGTGTTTT
>NW_012121376.1:2085918-2129990 GCF_000951035.1 Colobus angolensis palliatus
ACTAAAAATACAAAAAAATCAACTGGGTGCGGTGGCGGGCGCCTGTAGTCCCAGCTACTCGGGAGGCTGAGGCAGGAGAATGGTGTGAACCCGAGAGGTGGAGCTTGCCGTGAGCCAAGACCGCACCACTGCACTCCAGCCTGGGTGACAGAGCGAGACTCCGTCTCAAAAAACAAAAACAAAAACAAAACAAACAAACAAAAAAAAAGCAGAATAATTATTCTTGCTACATATTTACAAACTTCATTTCAGTCTTCAAGCATTTCTGGCTCTAACAGTGTGTCATTGATGTGGTTTTTTGTTTGTTTGTTTGAAAAATGTCTTTTTTCATTATTTATTACTTCTATTTTTTCATAAAATATCCTCCAATTTTTTTTTCAATATTGTATTTTGTGATGGATAAATTAAACACCGTTGACAGCTTTGACTCTACTCTGTAGTGTGAAATATTTTATTGAAAAACCACCCTTCCTACAAGTCTGAGAGACCCAGGAAGCTCAGGGCAAGTCGGCTAAACGGAGGATTTTCTCAGCTCTCATGTTTCTGCGTGGAGATGTGTGGCTCTTTCAGCCTGGCTATTTGTGTACGTACCATCTTTTTGTCTCCATTCAGAGAACTTTTCGCAAACAAAAAACATTGGACAAATCTTCATGCAAAACTCTTCCAAAAAGTCGTCTCTATTTACGATTCTTTCCAACGTTTCACTAAATTTAAATGCTCTAAAATCATAGGCTGTCTCAACGGCATTCCATTTGGGTCCAGAATATAAATATATCCAACTTAAAAATGTGGACTCCATCAGAAGACTGTTGCCCAAGTACAGGACATTCCGCAGTGAACTGGAACACTGCACGCCAAGTCCATGAGCCACGCAAGCTCACGTCATCTGGCTTCCTCAGCTGTCCCTCGGTTCTGCAGGGAAACATTTATCTCAGCTTCTTTTCTTTCCTTGAGCTGGTTTTTTGTTTTTGTTTGTTTTTGTTTTTTTCTTTTACAAAACTGATGTTTTCTGGCACAACGTTCATTGAATAATTGCAAGCTTCTCATGAAGTCCAAATAAAATGCAACCAAAGTTTATAGAGCACTCATGTACGAAAAGGTTCGATGCGATCATGAGCCACTTTGATCTACAGAGGCAAGGACGTTTTCTCTAAATGCTGACAGGTGACAGGCGACAAACAGAAAGCGCTGACTGAGCTGATGTTTGTTTCGTGTCTCCGTTCAGCGTCAGTTTTCTCACACGCATGCTGTGGTCTGGTCACTCTGCACCCACTGAAACCTCTGCTTTCCACTGCGTTGGGGTAAGATTCTGAGGAGCACAGGCCTGCAGGCAGCACCATCAGTTCCAAGCACATTTCTGCCCCACAGATCATCGCCATTTAGGGAGAACATTGTTTTCACCGTGATATTATGCTCCACCAGAATTGGTATTTGTATTATCACTGCAAAGATAAATCAATGTACCTTTAAGGCTGGACTTTTCAATGGAATTAATAAAAGCCTTTTTTTTTTTTTTTTTTTTTTTCCAGCCAGGCTGGAGTGCAGTGGCACGATCTCGGCTCATTGCAACCTCTGCCTCCCAGGTTCAAGTGATTCTCCTGCCTCAGCCTCTTGAGTAACTGGGATTACAGGTGCCTGCCTCTGGCTAATTTTTGTATTTTTAGCACCTGGCTAATTTTGGTATTTTTAGTAGAAACAGGGTTTCACCATGTTGGCCAGGCTGGTCTTGGACTCCTGACCTCAAATGATCCATCCACCTCTGCCTCCCAAAGTACTGGGATTACAGGCATGAGCCACCATACCCGGCCTTTAAAACACTTCTTATTTCCTGTGCTGCTCACTATTCCTGCCCACTGGCAGCTGGGTGGTTCAGTGCATCCCTGAGGCCGCCAGGTAGGAAAAGGTGCAATGTCGGGGGCCGGGCAGCAGGTGCCACACCTCTGCCACCACCAACGGGAGGCGAGGCGGTGCCCCAACCCCACCAACAGCGGGAGGCACAGTGGTGTGGTGCCCCAACCCCTTGTTCTGGACCCACCTGACACCCCAGAGGGAAGATTTTAGTTAAGTTGTTGTGAAAAGAGTTGAGAAAAGGGAAAGGGCTGGTAGCTCCTGTCAGGCCTCGCCAGGCCTCTGCCCACGGCCCACACGCCTCCCGCATCCACAGGAAAGACCGCGATGGAGCCAGGAGCATGAGGTCAGAGTGCAAAGTGCGCAGGCAGCACCCCCTGCTCCCCAAGCACATTCCAGTGCAGTGACCAACAGCAATGCCGCGTTAAAAATGCCACTCTCGGACAGATGCCGGCCCTAACAAGGAAACCAGCATCTCTTGCTGTCAGCAGTGAGAGGTCACTTCGAAAATAAAATCGTTTAAAAACCTGTTACATTCTAGAGAGATCATCTTGCCCACCAAAGTCTCTGGGCCTGATACTTGCTGTCTCTTTGCTCCAAAGGGAGATTGGCAAGCGACAGCCGTGGCTCCTTGGCCCCAGACCCGGTCTCCTTCCTTGTTGCAATCACAGGATTCGGAAGAAATGGCACGGGGGTCAGCACCCTTCCGTGGGTTCTGTGTGACTGATGAAGGCTGCGTGGGTAGAATCATCCATATAGGATAGCAGAAAAGTCGGCAGAATTCACGTTTCAGGAAACTGAGTCAGAAAGAGGGAAAACAAGCTACCCGAGGTGATCCAGGTAGCCTTGGACCCAAATACCAGCCACCTCCCTCTGCCATCAGACAGGCTGCCAGTTCAGACGGGGGAGGCAGCTTTTCTGCAGGATTCTCCCCCGAGCCTGTGCTGTCTCCTCACAACCCTCACTCTCTTATCCCTCAGGGGCCATCCTCGCTCTGTGGGATGACAGCCTCACTGCTCACTGCTGGTGACAAGGGACAGAGATGGCTGCCCATGTGTCTGTGATGACGAGAAAGTTGTTGCACAATGGGAGGTGAGAAACAGCCCCGAGAATGCGGCAAATAATTTTAAATTATAGGAAAAGCGTTAATATAAACACTTAGAGGCTTTGAAGAAACGCAGCTCTGTTTCAGAGGAAAATGCAAAGTCAGAGAAGGAGGCTCAGCTGTTGTTTTTGTTTCAAGAAGCTGATTTAGAGACGAGAACGCGCGGAGGGGCTGCTCCCTCTCACCCCTCTGTCCATATGCCGCGCTCCACACTCACCCATCCGGGCCTGCCTTTCCTAGATCCCTGAAGCATTTCCATGCACCACATGGACATGAGATCCACAGAGCCGTGGACTGTCCCCCAGGACTCTAAGAAGATGGGAGCAGATGGACCCGTGAGCCGTGGCACAGAACAGACAGCTCCCCTGGGCACTGCACACTGCACGGGACACACACAGGCACCATCGCTCTTGATCTTTTCCACAGTCTGCAGTGCCCTGAGACCACATGGGCAACCTTGAGGAAACCAAGGGTGCAGGGGAAAGAGCTCACGCAGACAGACGTTGCCCAGCAGGACCGGGCCACTGGGAGGGACAGCGGCAGGGGGAGTTGAGCAGAGGGGCTTCTGCCTGATTCTGGGGAGCCGGACTGCATTCCAGAGGATGGAAGAAGCCAGAAAGCCTTTCTCTGCCAGTGAGGGACGTGCTCAGATGCTGGGAAAACCACCGAGAAGCAGAGGGTTGGTGCCTTTAGCACACAGGGCTCCCACGCAGTTCCCTTCATTTCCACGTGAGTGCTGAGGTTTGCATGAAATTAGGGATGGGCCTCCAGCTCCTCCAAGGCCATCTCAAGCTGGGTGGGGCAGGGGGCACCCTAGTGAGCAGCCGGGTTGTGGGGCCCCCACCGGCTGGGGAGTCCCGAGATGTAGCCTGGACACTCTGAGGCTGGAGCACATACAGAAGCACGGTGAGTCTGAGTTCTCCCAGAGGAGGACGGCGAGAGTGGCCCACACAGGCCTGTGAGCATCCTGTGACCAGGACAGTGAGAGTGGCCTGCACGGCTGTCTGAGTATCCCATGACCACGACGGTGAGAGGGGCCCGCATGGCCAGGTGAGCACCCGTGACCAGGGCGGTAGTAAGAAATCATCTCATAGGCCACAAGTTCTGTACAAACTGACCCACCCCAGAGGAAGCCCCTCTGGCCCACACGTGTGCACCTGGGGAGCTGAGGTCCCTGCCCCAGCAAAGTCCGGGGAAGGAGGATGGAGGAAGGCCCCAGTAGGTCTGGAACCACAGCTCGATTCTGGGCCCCAGGAGCTAGAAACGAGTCTTCCTGCAGAGCTCTGCCCCCTGCACCACCCGGTGCCCCCCAGACCCCAGTCCTGTCTGTGCTCTGACTCGGCCTGATTTCCTGCCATGGAGGGCGGGAGCTGCTGTCCACAGGCCACAGATCCACTTTAGAAGAGAGTAGTGGAGCTCCCCAAGCAGAGGGGCAGCGGCAGCCACGTTCTCCCATCTCTTCCCCTGCAGTTTCCAGGCTCACGGTCCTGCCCTGCCGACAGCGGGCTTCAGCCAGGTTGTCCAGCCCTGAGTCCTGACCAAGAGGCTGCCGGGGACAGCAGAGACGAGGCCAGGCTTCTGCACAGAGGCAGGCACGTGCCCAAGTTCAAGATATGGCAGGTGGTGCTTCCACTGTCGGAGTCCGAGGCCCACAGCCTGAGCTCTCCCACCCTCCCCATAGGGTCCACAGCACCCCCAGATGGCAGGATGTGGCCTTGCAGCTCTGGCTGGGTGGGGTTGCAACCTGGACACCCTCACCATGGCCTGCCCCGGGGCCTCCCCATGCCCCCACCCCACTCTCCAGCAGCCAGAGCACAGAGCCTCGGCTTTGTCACAGCTGCCCACGCTCCCCAGCCTCCCAGCCCCTACCTCCCACTTCCCGCCTCCCTGCTGCGTGGCACAGAGGCTGCCTCTAACCAGGGTTCTCATGGTGGGGCCCCAGTAGCAGCATGCCGGGGGACTTGCCAGAAGTGCACATTGTCAGGTCCCACCCTGGACCCTGAGTCTGTAGGGCTCAGGCAAGCAATAAGGCATCCCCTGGGGGGTGGCGGAAGCTCCGACAGCAGACCCCGGAGCACCCCAGCAGCAGGACCTGACCACGTTGCCGAACCAGGTGGCCTTGGCCTTCAGCAAAGCACTTAGTCTCAGAGCCTCGTGTGTCATCCAGGCCTCAGAGCTGCCTCTCAGGGACAGGAGAGGATGAGGAGCCTGTGAACCCCAATGCAGGATCCCTGGTCATTCAGCAGAGACCTAGGCGTTTTCACCAGGTGCCAGCACTTTGCATGGGCATGGCACCCAGCAGTGGCGAGGATGGCACGGTCACATCAAAATGACACGCACGCAGCCCCGACACGGAGCCCTGGACCCAGACTCCGGATGGGGGCCTTGGGGAAGGCATCTGGGGCCCAGGAGGCCACCAGGAGTGGGGAGCTGGGCATTTCTTCACCAGCCCCACATCCAACCAAATAAACTCATCTGCTATGGCACTTCCAGCCCCTGAGAGGGTCTGTCGTGGTGCGGTGGATGAGAGCAGGTTTGGGGGCCTTGGGAGGGGTTGGAGGAGACAGGGGTGCTATCCCACCCTCACCGTGGCTGGCAGACAAGGTGTGCTGCCCTCTGAGCCGCAGTGACACGGAGGAGAGCCCCCACCAGGACGCGGCTCGAACTGTCTGCATGCGATTTTGCACAGGAGGTGGAATTGGTGCAAATGGATTCCTGGAATAGGAGAGAGGCTCAGAGTCCAGGCATCCCTGAGGTGCATCTTGTGTGGAAGAAAGTGGGTCCTGCGCCTGAGGCTGTAGGGCTCCACTGAGTCCAGCAGGCATTGAGTGTTCAGGGAGAAAGGACATCGAGACAGCAGGCCTTCCTGAGAAGGCCTGTGGCGGGGGACGGGGGGGTGTCGGCTTCAGACCTGAGAGAGCAACGAGTGCATGTCCCTCGGTGGCACCAGCTGCCTGTGCACCCTGGTGCTTCTGAGTGATGGGTGCAGAGCCTCCAGGACACAGGAGCACTGCAGAGGGGAGGGGCAACCCTGCATCATCTACATGGGCCATGGGGGCCCAGTGAGGAAACCCAAGCGCTGAGGCACATCTAGAGACGATTGTTGGGGCTGTGTTTTCTTCGAGGCTTTGTTACCAAGGACGTTTTGTTCCAAATCCCTGCCCCTCACCTGAGATCATCGTCCATCTCTGTGAAAAGGCAGAATAATTGTTTCCATCCCTGCTGGCCAGGTTGGGTGTTCATGGGCCAGGCTGTTGTTGGCATGGCAACAAGACAGGGCTTGGAGTGGTGAAGCCTCTGCCTGCACACCCAGCTGGGTCATGCTGCTTGCTCCCCACCAGCAAGCCCCCAGCAGCACCTCAAGTCCCTCTGGGAGAGAACATCCCTGTCCTTCCTCCTCACCTTGTCATCACCTGGTACTCTAGGGGTCTGTGGGATGCCAGGGCATGAAGAGGACACCCCTGCTGTGGATTATTTCATTCAACCCTTGTAATAGCAATATGATGCAGGTATTAATTTTTATCCTGATTGCAAAGATATAAATCCAACACTTCAACCTCTCACATGTAGGTTCAATAGATTTTCAACAAAGGCACCAAGACTATTCAATGCAGAAAGAATAGTTTTCAACAAACGGTGCCAGGACACCTGGATATCCAAGTCCAGTAGGATGGAGCTGAACCCGTACCTCACACCACACACCATACGCTCACAGTAGATCAAGGGTAAATGTAAGAGGTAAGACTATAAAATCCTTAGAAGAAAGCAAAGGTATTAATCTTTATCGCTCTGGGTCAGGCAATGGTTTCTTATACATGACACCAAAAGCACCACAAGAAAAGAATAAATAAATTGCATCAAAATTAAAACTTCTGTGCAAAGGATATCATCAACAAAGTGAAAAGACACACAATGGGAGAAACTACTTGCAAATCACACATCTGATAAGGAACTTGTATCTGGACTATATAAAGTACCTCTACAACTCAATAATAAAAAGACAGATAACCTAATTAATATGTGGGCAAAAGAACGAAATAGGCATTTTTCCAAAGCAGATACACAATGGCCAGCAAGCACATGGAAAGGTGCTGAGTGTCATCAGCCACCAGGGAAGTGCAAGTCACAATCATGCAAGAGGCAACTCACACCTACGAGTACGGCTGTGAGAAGAAGGCAGACAGCAGTGAGTGCTGATGAGAACATGGCGATGATGGGGCCCTCACGCACTGCTAGTGGGAACGTCATGGTGCAGCTTCTCAAGTTAAACACAGAGTCACCCTGCAATGCAGCAATTCCATTCCTCCCTGCACACCCAAGAACCAAAAGCCGACGCCCACACAGAAACTGATGCACCAGTGTTTGCAGCAGCGTTACTTGTAATGGCCAAAAAGTGAAAATGACCTAAGTTCCCACCAAATTCATGCATAAACTGTGGTCCATCCACACGATGGAATATGATTCAGCCATACAAAGGAATGGGGTTCTGGTCCATGCTGCAACACAGATGAACCTTGAGAATGCCATTTGGAGTGAAAGAGGCCAGAGCAGAGGCCACGTCGTGTGATCCCGGTTCTGTGAAACATCCCAAACAGGCAAATCTACAGAGGCAGAAAGCAGAGGACTGGTTGCCGGGGGCTGGGGGATGAGAGGATGAGAGTGGCTGCTCAATGGGGACAGTTTCCTTTTGGGGCAACAAGAATGATCTAAAATTGATTTGGTGCTGTCTGCACACCTGTGTCTATAACCAATCATCACTGACTTGTACACTTTAAAAAGCTGAATTGTATGGTAGGAAAATTATGCCTCAATAAAGCCGTCATTCAAAACAGTGGAGGTTTAGTGGGGTCAACCGGTGGCTGCGCGCACACCAACAGCAGAAGCAGGACTTGAACTCAGCCCTGCAGGCCGGCACTTGCAGCTGGGCTCCATGGCCCACTCTGGACTTGGAGGCTCTGTGTCTGTGTCCCCAGCTCTGCATCTCCTCATCTGTGCCAGCCTAGCCCCGTGCCCTGTGGAATGCGGTCTATGAACCAGCAGCATTGTGGTGCCTAGGTCTGCTGGTGATGCAGAATCTCCAGCCCCGCCTGGACCTGCGGACAGGATCTGCATTTTGTCTGCCGCACAGGTGGCTCATGTCTGCGTTAAAGCGCCGGTTGAACCCTGCCACCCACACCCCACTGCCCAGAAGCACTTGCCAGCTATTCCTGGATGTGGATGAGTCACATGAGTCGCCAGCTTAGTGAGGAAAAAAGCCCACGATCTGGAGCGAGAAGACCCAGGCTCAAATCCCGGCCATGCCACTCCTATGCGCCTCCGTGCCTACGTTCACCGTCCCCTTGATGGCATGAGCAGCTGCCTGCAATGTGGCAGATGCTGCTCTAGGGACACAGACAGTGACGGACAAATGAACAGAATCCGCCCCATGCAGCTCACAAAATAGCACGTCTAAGCAGCCCTTACAAACAGGAAAGTCAGCAGCCAGCCCTTCTCTCTGAGCCCTGGTTCCTCAGCAAATGGTGATGGGGATATGCTGGCCTTGGAGGCCAGCGAGGCTTCAATCAGGAAACACAGGGACCTGGAAACGGCAGAGCTTTCTGTGATGGCACCGTGGCTCTTCCTGGAAACGGCAGAGCTTTCTGCAATGGTACCATGGCTCTTCCTGGAAATGGCAGAGCTTTCTGTGATAGCACCATGGCTCTTCCTAGAGTGTTTTTCAACAGCAGCAATGGGGCAGGCCGGGTGTGGTGGCTCACACCTTTAATCCCAGCACTTTGGGAGGCCAAGGTGGGTGGATCTCTTGAGGTCAGGAGTTTGAGACCGGCCTGGCCAACATGGCGAAACCCCGTCTCTACATCTCTACTAAAAATACAAAAATTAGCCGGGCGTGGTGGCCGACACCTGTAGTTCCAGCTACCTGGGAGGCTAAGGTGGGAGAATCGCTTGAACCCGGGAGGCAGAGCTTGCAGTGAGCCGAGATCGTGCCACTGCACTCCAGCCTGGGTGACAGAGCGAGACTCCGTCTCAAAAATCAAAACAAAAACAAACAAGAAAAAAGAGGCTTAGAAAAGCATGAGGGCCGGGCAAGGAGTCATTGCACACCATGACAGAGACTGACCAGAGGACCAGAGAAGCTGGAAGCACTAATTCACACCTGGGTGTGTGGATTGAGCTGTGTCCCCGAATTCATACCTTGAGGCCCTAGTTAGGCCCCAGTGTGGCTGTATTTGAAGATGGGGCCTTTAAGGAGGTGGGTCAGGATAAATAAGGCTTTGAGGGTGGGGCCCTGATCCAATGGGGCTGGTGCCCCACCTAGGAAGAGGAGGAGACACCGGAGATCTCTGTCTCCCTTTCTTCTCTCACTCTTGTTCTCCCCGATGTATGCATAGAGGGAAGGCCCTGTGAGGACACCGGGGAGGAGAGGCCCTCTGCGAGCCGTGGAGAAAGGCCTAGGGGAATCCAACCCTGCAGGGCCCTTGACCGTGGACTTGCAGCCTCCAGAACCATGAGCAGCAAGCACCTGCCTCAGGCCCCGGGGCTGCGGGCAGCCTGGGCTAACACGAGACCTCCCGCACTCCACGGTCAGCCACCCTGCTGAGGGCTGCTGTGACCTTCTCACCTGCACATGCCATTCGTGTCCCAATAAGCAAAGCTCAACCTCACCCTGTGGCGGGCAGGTGCATCCTTCTACCCACTTGGGAAAATCCTCAGGGCAGTGGGTAAATTCTACCTTATTTTCCAGCCACTTTTTTTTTTTTCCCAAAACACCAGGTAGCATCACCGACACCAAGGTGTTAGCATCGGAAGAGACAACGGAGACTCTTCTAGACCAGCCCACTGCTTTACACGTGAAGGGATTCAGGGAATAGCTGGGGTTAGGGTGCTCAGTGTGGAGCCCGGCACCACCGCAGGCCCCCCCCACGAAGGCAAGGGGCACCCCAGAACACCCTGCTTGGAGCCTACACTGTGGTGCAGCCACTCAGCCCCTTTACCTGGGTCCCAGGGTTGCAGAGAGAACTAGACTGGGCTGGAAATGGTACACCCCGTCCAGCCCATGCTGGGCACTGTCCACACCCCCAGCCCCGCCGACCTGCCCAGGGCAGCAGGAGTCCAGAAAGAAATATCCTGTCATGGGAGGGAACCCTCACGCCTCCGCCATCCTGCTGTCGTGGGAGGGAACCCGCACGCCTCCCCTATCCTGCTGTCGTGGGAGGGAACCCGCACGCCTCCCCCATCCTGCTGTCGTGGGAGGAAACCTTCACGCCTCCCCCCATCCAGTACAGAGCGTCACCACAGCAGCAGACGCCAGCCAGAGCCAGGGTGCTGGGGGCGCGCCCCGCTGGAGCCCTTCATGGCCAGTGGGGCGGAGGAGACGGCGTTTGGAGCAGATCCCCTTGACAGAAACTTGCCCCAGCTCCAAAACCATTAATGAAAATGCAAACGGTTTAAGTCTGAGAAATCATTAGACGGCTGCTTGTGTCAGACACACAAAGCAAATCACCAGGGCCGTGGCCTCCCTGGCAGCTCTGCAGTCCTTCTGACCCTTGCCTTCCCAGAAAGGGACAGTTTCTCTGGAAATGAAGAGAGGGAAGCGATTTAGCAACTGCTATGTAATGCTTACATTAAAAAAAAAAAAAAACCACCCACAGGCCCAGGTAGAGGCAAATGGTTTTTTCCAATTAGCACAGATGTAGGGATAAAGCACTGCAGAGACGGCCTGTGGACGCCGGGATGCTGTTAGGGCTGGCACAGGGGGGCCCGACAGAAGACCCAGCCGGGGACAGATTTCATGGAGAGGCATCCAGTGGGCCAGGCAGACATCAGCAGCGTGGATCCGGGACCGCGGGGGCAGCAAAACTCCACAGCTGCCAAGGCCCCGGCCCCAGCCCTGGCCAGCACCGTGGAGGGAAAAGGAGTTACGCTTCCCCAGCCCCAGAAGAAGCCTGCAGAGGAGTATTGGAGACCTATGGAAACCAGAGCATGCCTGTGGGCTGCTTGCGGCCGCCCATGACTTTTCCAACGCCAAAGCCCATCTCAGAGGGCTATGCACTAGCGCCAGGGCAAGGCGGAGCCTGGTGCAGAATCTTAGCCAAATGGTGATTTTTTTCAACACATTGAAAACGAAATCTTCCTTTCGCTACAGTTCTCAGAATTGTTTTTGCATCCACAGCCTGAGACGCCTGCCCTCCTCCGCCCGCGGCCTCACCTCCAGCCCATCTTCTCCAAAGCCAGCTCTCTCCGTGGGGCTTGCCCCACACCCTGCCCCTGAGAGCTGAGAAGCAGGCGTTTCCATCTCTTCTGTGTCAGAGGGGGTGTCTATTGCTGGTGTGAGAACATCCGCTCCTCCCAGAAACATCTTTTCCACAAGTATTTATTTATCAGAAAACGGTTTTCTGAGTTTCTGGGTCCATGACTTTGTTGCTCAGAGTAATTCTGCACTTCTGCTGTGATGGATGCGGGGACGTCCTCACTAAGGTGCCTTAAAAATTGTTCGAGGCTTCCTGCCAAAGCCTGGGCTCAGGTTCTCAGGAACTGTAGCTTGCAATTCAGAAGTGGCCGGAACGAGGATCCTTCTCCACCAGCAGGTTGGGTTACAGGGAACACTTATTGCAGCAGCCAACTGAGGGTGCACACAAGTACTGTTTGGTTTTAAAAGAATGATTACGATACTAATGGTGCCTACCAATCCACGCGGAAGACACTAGAAGCGGTGGTGTGATGCACACAATTATATCGACAGCAAAGGACTGCAGCAGACGCCACCTTGGCAGGGGTCTCACCCAGAGCCCTGCGCATCTGTGGACTTTTCGACAATTGCTTACAGGTGAGTACCACAAAGTGAAATTGGTTGGAAGCAGGAGAGTCCGCGGCCATTTCTGACCCGTCGTTCCATTGGGACACTCATTCCGTGACATGCAGCCGCCCAGCACTCCCCAGCTTCCGTGTTTAAAGCTGTGGCTGAGTCACCGAACACTGGCTGACCACATGGACGCTCCCGGCTGACCACGGCCTGCGTCCGTGTGATCTGGGGTTGTCCCGGCTGACAGTCGAGGCCTGGATGAAGCTCGTCTGCTTCCTGAAGCCCATGTGACAGTCAGCACCAGCCCCCGGGCGGCCCCTGAGGGTTCCTGTTTCAAAAGAATGAGACTTTCTTTGCAGAGGGCCTGCCCTTGGACTGAGCCGGCGGAGCAGCTCGCTGAGGTCCCAGAAAGCTGCCCGCTGCAAGGCTTCACCTGGACGGCCACTGGCCCTGCGGTCGCGTGTTGCTTCTGTGCCATTTTCATTAGCGGGTCGTAAATGACACATAAGCACTTTCCTCCCGGACGTTTTAGGACGATACTTTCAAACTCCATGGCTCCAAACCCCTTCCCGGGACCTGAGGAATTCAAACCCCTGCCTCCACCCTCAGTTTCCCCACCGTGTCAACTCACAACGGTGAGCGACGAATGACGTGGCGCGGAATTCCACAGCCCGCCTCCCGGAACCCCACGGCGCTTCTGCAGCCGGGCCAGTTTCACGTTCTTCTTTAGAGGCTGCTTCCTCAAAATTAGCGCCCTCCCCACCCCCATCTTGAGTGCTGCCTCCCAGAGGCCTGAAAGTCGAAGCTGGAAAACCCAAAGCTCCCGAATCGGCCCCACCCAGTCCTGGTGCTTCCTGTGCACGGCACTTTTCCCAGAGGCCGGCAGGATTTTCACTGTGAGGTCCAAAGACCACCTGCAGCCAGTCGCCTGAAGGGCTGATTCACAATGCAGATTCCTGGGCCCTGTTCCAGACACTGAGTCCACCCAGGGGAGGGGGAGCTGCTATTTGCTGTCAGCAACCCTCCAGATGACCCTAACACCCCCCTAAACATAGAGGCAGCTCAGAGGGCAAGTCTAGATTTGACCCAGATGCTATGGATTGCCCTTGGAAATATTTATACAAAAAACAAAAACCAGCTCTAACTGAATCGGGAGAGGAAAATGGCTCTAAATTGATTTTTGTAGCACATTTTGTAGTTTATTTGTTTGGTTTTTTGTTTGTTTTTTTTGAGATGGAGTCTCGCCCTGTCACCCAGGCTGGAGGGCAGTGGCGCAATCTCGGTTCACTGCAACCTCTGCCTCCCAGGTTCAAGTGATTCTCCTGCCTCAGCCTCCTGAGTAGCTGGGATTACAGACATTTACCACTACACCCAGCTAATTTTTATATTTTTAAAGTAGAGATGGGGTTTCACCATGTTGGCCAGGCTGGTCACGAACTCCTGACCTCAGGTGATCCACCCGCCTTGACCTCCCAAAGTGCTGGGATTATAGGCGTGAGCCACCGCACCCAACCAACAAATGTTTTTTGAACCCAGTGATGTGCTGCAGGGCTGTGCCCCTGCCTGACAGAGGTAGACAACACCTGGCCAGTTCTGTGGGGAGCACAGCAAAACCGAAGGATGGCAATGCCTATCTACCTGGAGAGGAGAGGCATGTGAGCAGGGCTTTGAAGACTAAGTAGGAGTTCACTGGGGACAAAGGAGTTTATAGACCAGTTCCACAGCCTGTTTTCTGAGGAGAAACCTGAAACTGAAAGAGGGAAAGACAGTCTGCCCAGCACGGGTTGGGGTAAAGCTGCATCATCCGTGTCTCCGGGAGCTGCTGGGGGTACAGGGAGTTCTTCAGGGGTGAGACCAGCTAACAAATCAGTCCCCTTGCTACTTTTGGACTGAGTGCAAGACTCACCCACTGCTTACTAAACTCCACTCCCCAAGCCGGAGCCCTGCAAAGGGTGTCAGGAGAAGCAGAAAGGGTTGTTCGGGGATGCGTCCATCTCTGCACTCAGGCTGCAGTTGCACGGAGACAGGGCGGGAGAGGCAGGGCCGACAAATGGCCTCTGCCAGGACACAGACACCGGCCCGACAGATAAGGGGCGGCTGGACGGCTTTGGTCTTTTCTGTGAAAATGAATCCATGGAAATCTCCCCCACCCAGCACACACCAGGGTAATTATCTCTGGCTGGACGAAGGCCGAGAGCCCACAGAGGTCTCCCATGCGGCCTGTGCACATCTCTTTCCAGGAATAGCACAAAGAAGCGGGCCTGGCTGCTGTCCTTCAAGGAGAACGTTCCACAGTATCAGCTGATGTGGTACCAGGAGACCTTGTGTGACCTTGGAGGAAAGACTGTGAGCTCAGCTTCTGACTCTGAACAATGACAAATGAACCAGGCCCAGCCCCTCCTGACCGCAGGGAGCACAGGTGGCTTTGATTTAATAAATGGGGCAGGCACAAAGACAGCCACAAGGGCCTGACCTCACCCTTGAGGACGTGCTACAGTGGCCCGCAGCGAGGGTCCCTGCCACCCAGCCATGGCCAGAGCACCTGCCACGTGCCAGGCACTGTCCGAGTCCTGAGGACCCTGCAGCGTGTCCCATACACGACTCCCCCCGGCACACGAGGTCATGGCCACACGAGGGAATGCTCTGCTCCATGCCGGACTCAGGCCAACGGCCCAGTGAGAACAGAGTTGGCCCCAGCATGGCGCCTCCCACCAGCCCAGCCCCAGAGCGATGACAGCCTCACCGCCATCAAGGCAGGGTGGCGGCAGAAGCCCGAGGCACAGTTGCCAAGCCCAGAGGGAGGAGCCCATCCGAGTCCCGGATCCGCTGACAGCTCCTGAAGGGCGTTTGCCTCAGGGACACCAGTGACCTGGGAGCTCAGGGTCCCCGGAGAAAGGAGCTGCGACTCAGAGACACTGGTGCCATAGCCAGGCTTCCACATCGCCCCTCCGGCCAGTTCTGCCCCACAGGAGACAGCCTCCCTTAGGACTCATGATTCAAGAAAAACCCCCCAGAGTGGGATGCTGGCGGCAGGCACAGTGCTGGGGCCAACTCCACTCTCGCTGGGCCGTTGGCGTGTGTCTGGCATGGAGCAGGACGTCCTCTTGTGTGGCTGGACCACGTGCAGAACACACCGCAGGCCCCATGGGGGTGGTGGACCTGGGAACGAGGCCCCGAGGGAGTCTCTGAAGGAGCAAAACACCGTCCGCCTCTGCCCCTCAGAGAGGCAAGTTGGTGAGTGAACACACATTGATCTATGGGAGGAACTGGGGGAAGGCCCCACTGCAGGCTGCAGAGCGGGGTGCAAAGACAGGTGACCGCCAGCGTACACACAATAACAAAGGAAGCCGCAATGGCTGCTGCCTGGGGACGCCAGGCTGTGGTTTCTCTTCAACACTCAGATTTCCTCCACGTGGGATATTCTCTGAGCTCGGCCACCTGGTCAGCTGCACATGGGCTGTGGAGGGCAGGAAGCCTGTGACGACCGGGAGGCCAGTGTGCATCCAACACGCTCACAGTCTAAGGACTATATTGGAATGGCCCAGGGCTGAGCAAGCAGCTGCCCGGGGACTCCCTAGCTGGCAGGGGGCACAGCGTCCTGTGACCACACCGCACCCAGTGGGTGTTCTGCGCACCAGCCTCGAGGCCCCCACCTCCTGCAACTCAGAGGCCCCTCCCTGAGAGTGAAAGCAGCCTGGCCTCTCCTCCCAGCACCGACCAGAACCTCTCCCGGCTCCCACCCACACTCCTGGGGGCTGGG
Source organism: Colobus angolensis palliatus (assembly GCF_000951035.1). Taxonomy (NCBI): domain Eukaryota; kingdom Metazoa; phylum Chordata; class Mammalia; order Primates; family Cercopithecidae; genus Colobus; species Colobus angolensis. Next base: position 2,101,432 of record NW_012121376.1, read on the forward strand.
ACTCCATTGGCCTGAATTCGCAGCCCTGGACTCCAGCAGGTGCTCCCCACCCAAGAGCTTCCGGTGTCTCCCGCTGCTGCAGGAAGATGACCACAGTCTCCGTGGCTAAAACAACACAGATGGACTTTGACTCTGGAGGTCAGAGGTCGATGTGGGACTCCAGTCTCCCTGGGCTACGGTGAGGGCGTGGGTGGGCTGGCTGCTCCCGGAGGCTCCAGGGGAGACTCTTCCCACATTTCCAGCTTCCGAGGCCCTCGCATCCCTTGGCTCGTGGCCCCTCCTCCTCCATCAGAACCAGCTGCGTGGCAGCTCCAGTCTCTCTGTGGCCTCATCTGCCTTGTTCTTCCAAGGACTTGAGAGGACAGGGAATCCAGCGTCCTCTCTCTGGAAAGGGAGCCTCAGTCACATCTGCAAAGTCTCTTTTGCCACATCAGGGCACATGTTTGCAGGGTTCAGGGATCAGGACATGGGCGCTTCTGGGGCCATTATTCGGCTGACCCGTCCTGACGTGCGGACAGTTTCCTTGAGATTGGGACACCCCCAGGAGGCCACCCACGCTGTACCGTGGTGGAAGCCCCACTGCCCTCTCTTCCAGTGTGCTCTTCCGGCCCCTTTGGCCTCAGTCCACCCGCTGGTCACGTTCAGCCCAGGGGTCCCTTCCATCCTGGCAGCCCAGTGAGTGCCTTGGAGTCCTGCAGGCCCTTCAGACAGCAGCCCCTTCTCTCAGGTGCAAATGGATCTCATGGGCTGGAAACCACCCTTGTGCTGTCTGGAAGGCCAGGGAGAGGCCTAAGGAATACCCCCCACAAATGCGCAGCACACGGGAGCAGCCATCCCCAGGGTGGAGGCCGGAGATGGCGGGAGAGAAGAGCTGTCCCCATCCCTGGGATCTCTGCTTCAGGCCCTGGCCGCCAGATTCTTTCCCAGGAACCCAGAAAAACCCATGGGGGCTGAGACTGGTGGAAGACGGCCGCTCTCCCCGGGCCTCACCTTAGCTCCGTGCTGCGCCTGGGGGCATGAGGCCCCGGTCCACAGGGAGGAAGGCTCCACCCACGGCTGCTGCTGCAGGTAGCGTGGCCCTCCAGTCACCCGGGCCCGGGTGGGCCGTGGTGCTGCTGGCGCATGGATGCCTGAGCAGCCTGGACTGTGCCCAAGGAGCTGGTGCTTCCAGGATTACAGGCAGCAAGGAGGGGTGCACAGCCAGGGCGAGCAGGCCGGCCCTGCGCCGGGCGCTGTGTGGAGGGAGGCTGCTGTTCCTGTTCTCAAGCCCAGAAAAGACAAAGCGGCTCAATCTCCCAGCGCGTGACCGCTAGGCCTGCTGGGAAAATTCCAGCTTCTCGGCTGCTTCCCAGAGGCCGGACCGCTGGGCTCTGGTCTGAAGGCCCCGTCAGGACACTCACCACTGATCACCCCCACGTCTGCCACCCACTGCCCTCGTGGCCTCGGGTGGCCCCAGCGGCAGGGGGAGCCCGTCCATCTCCCAAGCATCCTTCTGCAGAGCAGTTGCCTGGCAGTGGGGGCTGGGGCCGCACCCTAAGCCTGCAGTGAGGGGGCAAGAGGCCCCCTGGCATCGGGAGTGAGGAGGACGTGAAAGCCCGGCCAGGACCCAACATCCAGCTCTGGTCTTCACTGGGCCCTAGGGGAGCCGGAGAGGGGAGCTTTTCCAGAAGCAATTAGAAGACATTTGGAAGACCAGACCTGGCAGCAGAGCCGCTGCCCTGGGCCCATCGCAGATGCCTCTGCACCAACAGCGGCAAACCGAAGAGGGCAGCTCGGTCTGGTGAACAGCGGCCAAGCACAAGGCTCGCAGGGGCTGGATGGCAAAGCTAGTGCTGTGGGATTCCAATGCATGAGTTTGAGAAAGGCATCCAGGATTTGCCACCAATAGCCCAGTGGGAGGGGAGGTGGGGGCAGCAGAGACAGCACAAGGGGCTGTGGTGCTGTGGCCGAACCCCAGGTGGCGTGCATTCATTATGTGTGTGTGTTTGAAATGCTCCAAAATAATTGCTTTCAAAATGCTAGTTGGTTGACTACAAAGCTATTTCCTTGAACATGACACATCACCCTTCCCTGGGACTTAAGGTCACTTAAGGTTTAAATATTTTTTTTGTTTTTAACCGTTAAATAGGCAACAATGGGCCAGGTGCAGTGGCTCATGCCTGTTTGGGAAGCCGAGGCGGGCGGATCACTTGAGGTCAGGAGTTCGAGACCAGCCTGGCCAACAGAAACCCTGTCTCTACTAAAAATACAAGAATTAGCTGGATGTGACGGTGGGAACCTGTAATCCCAGCTACTCAGGAGGCTGAGGCATGAGAATTGCATGAGCCTGGGACGTGGAGGTTGCAGTGAACTGAGATCACACCACTGCACTCCAGCCGGGGCAAAGAGTGAGACTCCATCTCAAAAAAAAAAAACAACGGCAAAAACGAGGCATGTAACTTCCCAAGATAAGAGACTCTAGAATATGGACATGTCTAGAAAACAAGGTGAAAACAGCTACAAAGCCTAACATGTTGAACTTCTAACTTCACTCTCTGAGGCTGAAAAGCAAGGGTAGAGCTTCACCTTCTCCTTACAGTTCAGGATTTCGCTGGGCCACACGGGTGATGACAGAAAGAACAAATGTCTTAAAGAGGCTTTGGAATCAAAGGCAAAAAATTAACCTAAAACATTTCAAATGCAGCACGCACTGTGTCTTTGACCTCATCTGTCCTTGAAAATCGAAATAGAAAAATGTGCCTCAAAAGCAAGAAAAATCTTTAAATGTCACGTGCCACGGGCTGGGGTGGCGGGAGGGACGTGATGTCCTCCGTCCTCTCCACCAGGGCAGAGGCAGCCGCCGTTAATCACACCAGCCGCTTATCTCCGCGCTGCCTCCTGATAGGACGCGAGACAGCTGCGTTGACGCCAGGCAGAGTCCTATTTTATTCTGGTTACGGCATCTCATGGCCAACACTGTACATGGTTCTTGAAGTTAAGCATGACCCGATCAACAAACAGATGCAGTAGTGGCTAGCAGCTCTGTGGGGACCAGAGAGATGCCCCCCGCCCTCCCCAGCACACCTTTGGCCTCGCTGTGGCCTCTGTCCTGCAGGCTGCTCACTGCCATGGGCTGGACCAAGTCTCTGCCCTGCTCCAGGATGGCCTGGATGTGCCTCCTCCGTCCCCTCCACTGGGGTGTGAGGCCACTCCCCACTCCTGTCTCCCCAGCAGGAGGGCTCTGCCTCTGACCCTGCGCCGTTTCCCCTGCGCCTGGCACGTGGCAGGCCCTCGTAAACACTGGTGGTGGGCGGGAGGAAGGGCGCATGGGAGGCCCAGAGCCAGGGGCTCTTGATGGCCTTGGGAAGAGGAAGGCAGCGAACACAGGGAAGTAGCGGCGGGTCCTTGGTCCGGCGCCACTGGCCGTCAGCCAGGCAGACAAATGAAGATGCAGGAGACACAGAGCCGGTGCATGGCCGGGGCGGCCACAGGGAGGATGCAGGCGGGAGCCGCTCGGAGGACACAGACAGCTGGGACAGCTCCCCTCAGGGAGGACGCGGGTGGGGACCGCTCAGAGGACACATCCAGCTGGGACAGCTCCCCCCAACTGCGGCTTGTTCACGGCATTCCCTTAATTACAGCAAATGTGTGTGATGTTTCTGACAAGCTGTCAACATTTAACAGCAAGAGACAGACGTCAGACATGAAGGCAACATTTTCACCGTGTCTGACACATGTCAGCCCTGGGCCTGGGCCACCTCCTGGCTTTCTTCTCCCACTGCGGGGAGACACATGGCCGTGGGCCATGCATGGGGGGGAGCAGAGGCCCGTGGGTAGGGGTGATCCCCACTTCCAGTTCCAGGCTGGTGGTTGCGTCTTAGGGGGAAGGAGTTGGGGAGCATCTGTATCCCACCAGAAACAAGGAACACGGCCTCGGTGCTCCACCCCACTCTAGGCAGTGCCTCCTTAAGACTGGAGACGGCCCTGAGTGCGTTAAGCATGTTAACCTATTCCATCTTCATGGTGTCATACAGGTTGGAACTGCTAAAATCTCCACTGACACAGGGGGAAACTGAGGCACAAAACAATCAAGCACTTGCCCCAATCCCATGACTGAAGAAGCCCAGGTGGGTGTCCCGTGGGCAGGCTGCTGCGCCCCCACCCCCCAGGGCTTCTCCAGGTGAGGATTCGGTGAGTGCTCACCAGGTGTTGGTGAAGTGCCTGGGGCCCTGTCTCAGGCTGTCTCCTCCCATCCCAATCACAGGCCGGTGAGGTGGGGATTCCCACCCCCAGTTTTCAGGCAGAGAAACTGAGATCTCTGCTTGCCTTTATTCCTGAGACTCTGACTCAGCCACAGGAGCGCTCCCTGAGGGGCCTGTGCGTGGAAGGTAACGATGCCATTCGTCCCACCCTCATGGGCCATGCTGGTCCCAGGCTGCAGGTCTAGGTGAGGCTGGGGATTAAAGCCAGCACACAGGTGTGACCCACAACAGGGACCCTCGGGTGGGATCCTAGTAACGCAGCTGCTGCCGGCTGACTCTCCACAGTTGTGAGCTGCTGAGCCTCCCCGAGCCTCAGTTTCCTCCTCTGTAAAATGGGGTGGTGACAACGAGTGCTTTATAGACCAGGCAATAGAGTTCAAGCCCCAGGGCCACACCTGGCACATCACACGTGCTCAGTAAACAGAGGGAGTTTTCCAGCTCCTGAGACTCGAGGCTCACGCTGAGCTCTGTGCTGTTGATCAGGACCCGCTCAGTCCTGACGCTGGAGTGCAGCACTTGGGGCTCACACCGGGCTCTGCACTGTTGATAAGGACCCACTTAGGCATTCCTCTGGGCTTCTCAAGGTGCCTCCTATCTATTTCCACCTTCGAGCCTCAGGATAACGCTTGGAGGATTCTGGCCTGCCAACATCATCTGCCCAGCCCGGATGGCAGGGCCAGGGCCAGGGCCAGGGGGCAAAAAGGTTTCAGATCCACTTTTCACAGGATATGCAGTTCCTTGGGGCTCTGAGCCTCTCGGCCAGGCTCAGTCCCAGCTTCCAGCCCGTGGGATGAAGAGTGGTCTCCGCTCCGATCCTTGTCACAATTCTCAGGGTCTCCGAAACACCCTCTCATTTCACTCTTCATTTCTAGTCCTGAAAACTTTCCTAGTCTTTCCTTCAAGCTTGTCTGTGGATTTAAAATGTTGCATGTTACATTTCCCCCACAATGTCTATGTGTTTACAGTGTAAGAGGGTCCCCCTTGTCAGCACAGCCTAGTGTTTCACCGGAGGCCTCCCTCTAGCATTTTCCAGGCAGCCAAGTGGTGAATAGCCATGCTTATGCTGCTCATTTCTTTTTCTTGTCTTATTCCTTTGGCGATGACCTCAGATACAACATAGAAAAGTAGCAGCAAGGCCGACACCCTTGTTTTGCTACTGACTTTAGTGGAAATGCTTTAAATGTGTTTCTGTTAGGAATAATATCTGATGCAAGTTTATGAAGTTAAGAAGGCTGCTTTTTATTTCTAGTTTACTGAAATCAGGAAGAGGTGACTTTGGTCACATGGCATTTTGAATGGATTTAGAGGTTTATCTGGTGATGGTTTGTTATGTTCCTTTGCAGAGTCAACCTTGCATGACTGCAAATGTCCCTTTTATTCAGACACTGCCACATAAAGTTTACTAATATTGTGTCTAGCTGCAGATTCCTTTTAAAAAGATTACTTTTCTACTATTCAATCAGGCTTATGTAGAAGGAAGATGAAAATTAGGAGGTTTATGTGTTGTTATTCCAAGAGGTAAGGAAGCTGGGGCTATGACTCTGTGTAATCATCCCATGACAACCCACTGGGCATTCCCAGGCAGGCACATCCCCTGCCAAGACTTTGGTGTGGCATTTGGGAAAGTGGGGTGAGGGCAGGGGAGGTGCCAATCCCAGCACTAGGACATAGTTTAAACAGGATTGTGATTAGAAGACAAACAACAGTGAACTCTTGCCAGTGAGTAATGATTCGCCAAGTACTACAAAATTATGGCTGAGTGTGGAATAGTAAAGTCCCTGCTCTTGGATGCCGAAAGAGTCCATGGAACATTTTAGGATGGTTGATAGTTTCAACACACCTTGATAGTTTGTGTGTCTGATTCCAAGGTTCTGCTGTCCAATGTCACAGACACTGAGTGAGACGGGCACTCCCTTGGACCAGAAGTGGTGTTGATGAAAACAAGGAATGCTCCGTGACGGAGGCCATGCCAGCTCCTCTCCAGGCTCTGCTGTTGCCTTAACCCGGCTCTATGGTCTTGGTTAAGACAGCGCCCCTAGAGCTTTCCAATCTCGTCTTGTTCTTTCCACCCCCTGTCTCCCTGGGCTAGCCATGGTCTCCCAGCCAAATCTGCAAACCCAGGACTCTGCACCTCACATTGCTCCCTGAGCCTTGAACCTGCCTCATATCAAACATCTTTCTCCTCAGTTGTAAAGAAGCTCTTCCTCTAAAGACTACAATAACTCCTTGGCTGTGTTTCCCTTCCCTCTTGCAATGAGCTACCATGGCTCATAGCAGTTATATACACACAGTCACATGCACACATAGTGGTATGCATACAGAGCTGTGCACACCCCCCGGTGGTATGCACACATAGCTGTATTCACGCACCGATGTATGCATGTGTAGCTGTACACGTGCATGGTGGTGTGCACACATAGCTGACACATGTGGTTGCATGCACGTGTGGAGGTATGCACACATGGTCATATGTGCACACAGCCATATACATGCATGATTTCATGCGTGCATAGCTTCACACATGCAGTTGCATGCACATATAGCTGTCACACTTTTGGTTGTATGCACACATGACTATATGTACACATGGTGGTATGCACACATGACTGTTTACAGCTATACATGGCTATATGCATGCATAGCTGTACACAGGCATGGTTGTATGTATGCATAGCTGTATGCACACACGGTCTACACACACAGGGTTTTACACACATACGGCTCTATGCATGCGTGGTGGTATACATGCGTAGCTGTATGCACACACAGTCTACACACACACGGTTTTACACACATACGGCTCTATGCATGTGTGGTGGTATACATGCATAGCTGTATGCACACACGGTCTACACACACATGGTTTTACACACATGCGGCTCTATGCATGCGTGGTGGTATACATGCATAGCTGTATGCACACACGGTCTACACACACACGGTTTTACACACATACGGCTCTATGCATGTGTGGTGGTATACATGCATAGCTGTATGCACACATGGTCTACACACACATGGTTTTACACACATACGGCTCTATGTGTGTGTGGTGGTATACATGCATAGCTGTATGCACACACGGTCTACACACACACGGTTTTACACACATACGGCTCTATGTGTGTGTGGTGGTATACACGCATAGCTGTGTGCACGTGTATTTGTATGCTCACATAGCCGTATGCACACATGGTTGTATGCACGCATGGCTATCTGCACACACAGCTGTATGTGCACATGACTGTATGCATGCATAGTTACATACATGCATGTCTGCCCAAGGATGCTGAAATCTTTGAATGTGGAGGACAGAACTTACCTTTGCATCCTCCCCTCCCAGTGGCCAGGCTCAGTACAAAGCCCTCCACAGTCATCACTCAGGTACAGACTGCACCAACCCAAGCACTCACCCCGTGCCCTGCTCTGTACTGGGCACGCTCAGTATGTGAGAATCATCTAATCTTCCCCACAAGGAAGGCAGAGCTGGCAGGACAGCAACTGGGGACAGACTTGTAATAGGCACGAGGAGATCTCTGGATGAGATGAGCCACCAGATGTCCATCGTTCAGGCTCCAGGCCTCCTCTTTGACTAATTAGCAAAATGTCAACTGGTCTCCACAGGCAGGGCCCACGCTGCATCTGCTAGCTAGGTTTATTTGTGAAGGACACATGATACGGCAGGTGCTGCTGACCAGGAGCGCACAACTCATTCATCTAAATGTTCAACCCAGCCTGGGGTTACGAATAGCCAGAAATAGACCCTGCTGCCGCCATCTGGACCCAGCCTCCTGGCCAAGCTGGAGACAGTTGCAGCACGCCATCCTCAAAGCTCCAAACAGCTGCATGCCTTGAACATGCCTCTGCTTTATCCCAGCAATCTGAGTTTACAAAATGAGAATCAGAGTAGTGAGAAGGACATCTGTGCCTGTAGGGCGGGCCGGATGGGATGAGGAGGAGGAGGGCAGAGGCCAGGCTGGAAGACAACGCCAGAGGTGACTCTACTCCTCGCAGCCTCCCCAGCGCAGAGGATCCTGACTTAACAGCAGTGGTTTGCATTTCACAATGCCTCTGGCACTGCTGTCCAGCTGTACTTTCTTAGGTCCATGAACTAGGACGTTGACGACTGGGGGAACTTTGTCCAGCTGAACACATAGAATAAAACATGGCCGGCCGGATGCAGTGGCTCACGCCTGCAATCCCAGCACTTTGGGAGGCCGAGGTGGGTGGATCACAAGGTCAGGAGATCAAGACCACCCTGGCTAACATGGTGAAACCCCGTCTCTACTAAAATATACAAAAAATTGGCTGGGTGTGGTGGCGGGCGCCTGTAGTCCCAGCTACTCGGGAAGCTGAGGCAGGAGAATGGTGTGCACCTGGGGGACGGAGCTTGCAGTGAGCCGAGATCGTGCCCCTGCACTCCAGCCTGGGTGACAGAGTGAGACTCTGTCAAAAAAAAAAAAAGAATAAAACACAGCCAGCTTCACAGTGAGATCCCTGAAGACAGATCTGTGCCTGTGGATCACAGGTCCCAGCACCAAGCCAAGGTTGCTGAGGAACCGAATGCCCAGGAATGAGGGGCCCTGGGTGTGGGTGCTCCCCTGGGCATTGATGCTCCTCACCAACAGCTAACGTGCGGGGCCTTCCTGTGCACCAGTCAAGGTGACACGAATACCCCAAGTTTTCACCCCTCAGGCACCCATGAGATGGCCCCTGCCTGGGAAGCAGCCTTGGGCTGGCACTGTTGGCCCAGATTGACCCTGGCCAACCCTGTCCATCTGGAGTCAGCCCCGTCTGGCGGTGTCACTGACAACAGAGTCAACCAGCCCCAAATTTTCCCCAACAGATGACTTCTCAGTGAGCCTGGAATTCCAAACATTGAGCAGCAGAACAAAGCAGACGACAAATGATGTGTGCCAGAGAGGATTCCTCAGGGGAGACTGGGCTCGGCCAAGAGGCCTTATGAGATAAAGGAGGGGAGAAATGAGGACACTAAAGATTTACAGAGATGATTCCTCCACAGCCCTGCCCCACGGAATGCTCGGGTCCCCAGGCCAATAGCCTTCCATTCCAGACACCAGCAGGGAGTGCCCATTCTTCCCAGGTGGTCAGAAGCCCCTGCTGCCCGGGGCCTCATGCTGGCTGCATCGGTGAGGCACGCGCATGGAGGTGGACTGATCCCTGTCCAGGAGCTGCCTGCAGGGAGGAGCGGCCTAGGGACTTTCTTTTGAAAGAAGATGAAAACTCTGATGAAATGAATCAGTCAACAGAGAGAAAAAAGGCAATGGGTATATGGCAAGGAGTCAATATCCTCCATATAGAAAGAGCTCTTATAAATCAATAAGGAAAAGACAAATCCATTTAAAATTTTAAAATAATATACACTGGCAATCAGCCCAAGAAAAAATGCAAACAGCTGTCAATTCTAACTCACAATCAATGACATCTGCTTGCTTGAGGCACAGGCCACCCGCCAGGCGGCAGGGATTTACAAGCATGGCAACGCCCTGCTGTCAGGGTGAGAGGGGCAGGCACACCCACACAGGGTCGGCAAATGGAAATTGATGCCTGCTTTTTAGGAGCTACTTGTACATCGGCCTGGATTTTAAATGTGCTGATTCTTGATTCTGTAATTCCACTTCCAGGAACTTATTCTAAATAATTAATAGATGCATATGCAAAGACGGATAAGTGAAGACATGCATTGCAACATGGCTCGTTGCAGAAAATAACTACACGGAATGATCTAGACCCATCCATAAGGGGTTTGTGAAATGGATGGTGGTGCATCCACGTAGACCTCTGTCCTCCTCACTGTGTCCCCAGCTCCCACTGTGTCCCCGGCACATGGTTCCAGCATACAGCACATGGTTCGTAAACATTTGCCCACAGAGTGAGGACAACAGTACACCATGCAGCCATGAAAAGGAACAAAGCAATGTGTCCCGACGTGGAAGGATGGCCACAAAATACCACTGGGTGGAAAAAGTGGCTGTAAAGCTAAATGCGACGGGCAGCCCGTTTAGATAACAATACATTCAGGAAGATGATACTCTAAACGTAATGACTGGGATCACTGTGTTGATTCCATTCATCCATCCATTCATTCATTCATTCATTTATTCATTTATTGAGATGGAGCTTTGCTCTGTCACCCAGGCTGGAGTATGGTGGCATGATCTCAGCTCACTGCAACCTCCACATCCTGGGGGGTTCAAGTGATTCTCCTGCCTCAGCCTCTCGAGTAGCTGGCACGACAGGTGCCTGCCACCATGCTCAGCTAATTTGTGGTATTTTTTGTAGAGATGGGGTTTCACTTTGTTGGCCAGGCTGGTCTCAAACTCCTGACTTCAGGTGATCCACCCGCCTTGGCCTCCCACAGTGCTGGGATTACAGGCGTGAGCCACCGTGCCTGGCTGGTTTCCATTTTTATGCATAATGTACAGTCAGAAAGCCAGGTCAAGGTATTTCCAATATTCAAAACACAAGAATTTTATAACTTTAATATCCTATGAATGTTAATTTAATAATTATTTAATTTTATTTCTATTTATTTTATTGTTTTAGTTCTAATTTATTATTTTATTAATGTATTTATTGATTGATTTATTAAAATTATTGAATAATTTGTTGCTTGAATGGTTGAATTAATTTATTGTTTAAATCTGTTGGTTTTATTTATTTTTAATAATAAATTTAATACACAAATTATTAAATTAAATCTTCCTGTGAGAATCTACGTCCGGCCTGGACTCAGAGCCCCAGGTGGGGTCTGCCATTCCCACCATCTGTGTGAGCTGCGGTTTCCTCAGCCCTTCCCTGACAGGCCCCGGGGCTGCTTGACAGGGAGGGCTGCAAAGCAAAGATGCAATCCTGTATGCAAAAGACGTTCTCGAGCTGCCAAGTGCTGGGAACGTGCAGGATCACCAGCAGTAATGATTTGACCACAGGAATCATCAGAAGTAACCCTTTATTCTTAGGCTATCAGAAACAATACCAAGGGTGAGGGCAGAAGGAGCCCTGGCAGGGCCCATCTCAGTGCCCGCCTTCCGCGTGAGGTGCTGTGGCCGGTGTGCTGCAGCACAGCTGGTGGGTGATGCTGTTCGCAGGCTGCACTTTGCCTCAAAGCCAAGCTGCACAAGAAGGGCGGCCCCCCTGGCACCCACCTCCGTGTGTGGTGACCCTCCCATGGGAGCTGCCCACGGGTCTCCCTGCACTCCTCCCAGCGTGCCCACCGCACCTGTGCCTACCTGGAGTGGCATGCTTTGGCTCTGTGAGCCCTTCACCTGTGGCAGTCAGCTTGGGGTCCACAGTGCTGCCCAAGGCAGCTGCTCTGTGCAGGGCCCTCAGCTGACCTGTTTATGTCCAAATTTGCTTCACCCTCCTGTCATTGATGCTCCACTCTGACTTCACTAAAGAGAAAGCGTGGGCTGACACGGCGGACGGCCACTGCCCCAGGACACTCAGCCACATGCATGGCCACCAGGCCCAGGAGAGCCGCACTTAGGTCTCCGTTTAGTTTGGAAACTTGACTCTGCTCTCGTAAGATGAAAGTGTATCACCACCGAGAGCACAGGAAAGAATGTGACGTGGATTCTTTAAACAGTTCTGAAAATGTTTTGCTGATGGTAGCAGAGCTGGGGCCAGCGTGTGTCTCCAAGACCCCAGGTTGAGTGAGTTCAGATGAGTTTGTGACACTGGACGGCCACGTCCTGTTGGGAAAGACTCAGTCTCTCAAGCTGCATGGAGTTGGAGAGATGGGGCCAGTCCCAGATCCAACCCCCGCCCCCCGACTACGCGGCGTGCCCTGGGTGGGCTGAGCACCAGGAGGGAGTGATGGGGACGATGGAGCTGCAGCCTCTCTCCTGGGCAGCCAGTCACCATGGGGAGCCAAAGGCCAGGGCATGGGGAGGAAAGACAGAGTGTCGGTCCCCGAGCACCTAATGACTGGGATCACTTCCTCGGTGCAGGAAGGTGGGGGTCGGGGGCTGAAAGCAACCTCCCCTTCCTGGGCAGGGGCGGGGACTGGTGCTGTGGCATGACCCCAAGTGCAGCCTGAGCCAGCTGAAGTCATCGGTACGGCCAGGGCCACAGACGGCGATGTCCAACACATGGGAAGGAGAGCGGCCACGAAGCATCAGAACTCCAGGCCGTTCAAAGCAGATGGAGAGGCCAGGAGTGCCATCCCACCAGTGCCCAGTTTCCCACGGGTGGAGCACCGCTGCCCTGTCCTCAGCAGCCCCAGAGATGCGCTGGCTGGGCGGGAGTCATTAGGAGCTGGCAAGGCAGCATCCCACCCAGAGCAGGCAGGTGGGCGCAGGCCTCTGGGGGCCCCAAGCCACCCACCAGAGGGGAGTTCCCCACAGGAGGTCACAGAGCTGACCCCAAAGCACAGCCGTGTCCCAGGGAAGCATTTAGCCAACAGCCAAACCCATCCCTGACCCCACCCCTGGAAAGAGTGTCCACCAAAGACACGGACGCCCTGTCTTCTGTGAGCGGCCCGTGCACCGGCACATGGGGTCAGGAGCGCCCCAGCCTGCCTCGCCTCGCGGTCCGTGCACCGGCACATGGGGTCCAGGAGCGCCCCAGCCTGCCTCGCCTGGCGGTCCGTGCACCGGAACATGGGGTCCAGGAGCGCCCCAGCCTGCCTCGCCTCGCCAGCTCTGTGAAGTTAACTGGACGCCCAAGCCCGAGGGGCGTTCGGTGTTTTTTTCAGAACTGGGGAGAGATAAGACCTTCTCTGCCTGACTATGAGAAGCCCGGGGAAGGGGTGGTTTAGGAGAAGTCCTGGGCCCCTGGGAGGGGAACGCCGAGAGGTTCTAACAGGCCCCTGGGAAGGGAGCGCCCAGCGATTCTAACAGGCCATCCTGTCTGCATCCAGACAGGGGTCACGAGGGCTTAGGCGACACGCCAGGCTTTGTTTTGTTTTGCCTTCTTTTGTTTTGTTTTTCATTTATTTCAACAGTTTCTGGCTGAGAAAAGCAGTCACTTTTGAAATTTATTCAACGGGGTGTGATTCTGCGCGTTATTCAACATGGAATGGCCCAGACAGCCAGTTCTGCCGCACGTTTGTTTTGAAAATGCCAATTGGTTCCGAAGCAATTGATTTGTAGGAGACGATCTGAACACAATGCAAATCTCTGTTTGCCTTTGTTCAATTTCACCCACCAGAAATGCCAGGCAAATGCTGCTGCTGCCCGCCATGGAGCCGAGCCACGTAGGAACAGGAGAAGCACACGCCCCTTGCACCCCCTGCCCCTGGCTGCCCGGGCACCTTGTCCTTATCAGGGCATGATTTCCGCCTGTCTCTGCCGACACCCCACGGCCACTTCATACCCACCCTCCGCTGGGCCTTCCCACGTGCCCGCCATCCCAGGCAGCGTCACTTCCCAGCGCCGGTGCTGTGGTGAGACCAGCCTAGGCAACACCTGTATTGCCGTCTTTGTGTGTCTGAACCACTGAATGTGTGCGAGGCTGTGCTGCCATTTTTATTAGGTGCCTCTCTCTTTTTTTTTTTTGAGACAAAGTCACTCTTATGGCCCAGGCTGGAGTGCAATGGCACAATCTCGGCTCACTGCAAGCTCCGCCTCCCGGATTCCAGTGATTCTCCTACCTCAGCCTCCCGAGTAGCTAGGACTACAGGGGCACGCCACCACGCCCGGCTAATTTCTGTACTGTTAGTAGAGATGGGGTTGATTCTCTCCGTTGCCCAGGCTGACGTGCAGTGGCGCGATCTCGGCTCACTGCAAGCTCCGCCTCCCGGATTCCAGTGATTCTCCTACCTCAGCCTCCTGAGTAGCTAGGACTACAGGGGCACGCCACCACGCCCGGCTAATTTCTGTACTGTTAGTAGAGATGGGGTTTCACCATATTGGCCAGGCTGGTCTTGAACTCCCGACCTCAGGTGATCCACCCACCTTGGCCTTCACTCCCTTTGTAACCTGGTGCTGGTGAAGTCCTTGAGTGCTGCACCCTTGGCTTCCCTTCCCCACACGCCTTGTGGTTTTTAACTGCGCCGTTCTGCCCACGTGGTGGTTTCCAGGAAGGCAGATGTCATGTTTTGGCAGAACCGACTACGCCTGCTGTGTGTGGCATGCGGTTTGTCCAGAGCGTACAGCAAGACCTCTCTGAAGACCCCCAGATGGCCTCGACCCTGGCTTTTGAGGGAGGGCTGGATGGCTCAGCCTTCCGCTTCCTGCGCACGCACCCCAATGCCGCAAGCTGCCGTCTGGGAGGCTTGGCATTCGGGTTAGAGACAAACAGTGCCCGACGGTAATGGTCCTCGAGCCCAACTCCATCGACCCCCGCATTTGGTTTAGTCCTCTTAATGCAGATCTAGAAATGTTGTTCACTGAAGAGAAAGCTACAGAAACCACTCCCACTGCAGGACCAGGATTTGATCACAAGCAACAAAAGTTGAGTCTGAAACTGGTAACTTTTCCAAACCAAAGACCAAAGCATGCCAGGATTCCCTCAGAGGGGCTTTGGTGGCTGGTGTGGCAATAGCTTCCTTTTTCTTTTTTTTCTTTTTTAGACAGAGTCTTGCTCTGTTGCCCAAGCTGCTGAAGTGCAATGGTGTGATCATGGCTCATTGCAGCCTTGATCTGGACTCAAGTGATCCTCCCACTTCCACCCTCCTGAGTAGCTAAGACTGCAGGCGTGCGCCACCACACCTGGCCAATTTTTTGCATTCTTAGTAGGGACGGGGTCTCCCATGTTGCCTAGGCTGGTCTCAAAATCTTGGGCTCAACCAATCCTGCTGCCTCAGCCTCCCAAAGTGCAGGGATTATAGGCATGTGCCACCACACCCAGGCAGCTTCCATTTAGCAAAAATATATTTAACAAGAATAACCTATTGAAAATACATTTAACAAATAACCTATTGAATTCCAAGCACTGTATTGAAAGAGGGCAGGACTCCAGATAAAGAAACAGATATTTGCATAAATCAATGCCATGCAACGTAGAGCTTGTCGCAATAAAAAACTGTATGTGCAAAGTACAGAAGCAGAGGACGATGAGTTCTGTCTTTGCAGCTCACAGATTCCAAGTAAGAACAGAGGCAGTGGCAAGACTCACTGAGGGCCTCCTGCCCACCAGACCCCGCCGAGAGCCTGCCGTGATGGCTTACCAGAGGCCGAGACAACCCTAAGGCTAACCCCACTTGAAGATGAGGAGTCTGAGGCTCATGTTAATTTGGTACCTTGCAAGGTGCGGTGGCAGAGCTGGAGAACTCATCTCTCTGACCCAGCGCTCACGGGGATGAGCTCCAGTTGGAATGAATGAGTCAGGTACTTTTTGATAGTCGGGGTTTAACGTTTTATCACTGTATTACTGATTGTTTATCTTAACTCATTTTACATACTCTTCTCCATTAAATGCTGTATCTATAAGCATAGTACCATCATTCAAAGGAAACGTGCATATTTCACACATTCATAGCATAGTGCTGTTTCCAGTCATTGAAGGTTCTCTT
The DNA here is from genome assembly GCF_000951035.1 of Colobus angolensis palliatus. NCBI lineage: Eukaryota > Metazoa > Chordata > Mammalia > Primates > Cercopithecidae > Colobus > Colobus angolensis. The sequence continues at coordinate 2,117,149 of NW_012121376.1, forward strand.
CATTCTTGGTCATTCCTGTGAGCCAGGAGATTTCTCAGCAGGAGCAGATGCTGGCGAGGGGAGTGCCTGCCCTGCGCTCTGCTCTGCCCACCTGCCTGCCCGTCAGATCCTCCCAGCCCAGTGAGCAGAGCCCCTGGGATGCTCTGTCTGGACTGTCCCAGGAAGCTTAGCAGAGGCCTGGAGGGGCTGGTAGGGCTCCAGCTCTTGCCCAGCCAGCTTAGGGAACCCATAGCCTAGTGGGGTTTACGTGACCAGTGCGTCATGGGGAGCAGGCTCAGGGGCAAAGGGAGACCTGGGTCTGGAGGAGAAGCCCCTGACTCTGCTGGAGGGGGTCTCTTGTCTGAGCTGTTGGCTTTCTCCCACAAAGGGAGTGCCCACACCTTTGCTTAGGAGCTCAGGTCCTTCCAGGTGGAGAAACCTCTAAGCAATGTGCAAAGTGTTCTGAACCACAATGGCACCACTTCACGGAGGATCGATTGTATTTGAGGGTAGGAGGGTGAGAACAGCAAAAAATAATAATAATAATTCAACCAGTTGGTTATTACGAACATCATTTTCATATTTTTAAAAGTATGCTATATCATGGAATTCAATGTAAAACTTCAAGAGACGCCATCCTTGGAGAGGGCTGCACCAGCCTGTGCACCAAGTTACCCAGGGGCACCCCCTACTTCTCCTGATGGCCCCCTGAGAAAGGCCTGCATTCTGGGCAATGTGGCCTTCAGGGGCTCAACCTTTGGCCTGGAGAGGGGCCACCCATCCTCAGCAGCTCAGGCATCTGTGCTGATGTCGTCTCCCATCTGGGTCACCCAACAGCTGCCATCCTCTGCCCTTCTCCCAGAGCCCAGAGAGTAAAGGTCTCACTCCCACAGAATTCACACAGACTAGAGGCCAGTGGGCTGAGACCTCAATGAGTGCACAGCCCCTCCTGTGCAGAACCCTTGGCCTATACCCACTGCCATGGCCACTGGCACAGGCAGGTCTCGTGCCTATGTGTCCTGGAGCTTGGTTCTGGGGAGGCGTTTTGGGAATAAACTCTGATCTTCAGTGTTGGGCTGGTCCTGTGAAGTCTCCCTTATTCTGAGGTGAGGAGATAGCAAAACCCTCTGGAAATGTGGAGCAGGTGTTGCTTCAAGAAACAGAGTTTTCCTTCTAAACACAGTTCCTGTTGTCACCAAATCCAACCTCCTTCATCTCAAATACAGAATTCAGATGGAAAGGAGGCCACCCCACCCTCAGCCCAGTGCTCAACTCACACAGCAGCTCCCAAGGTAGAGGGGAGACAGGGCAGCCCCAGGCCCTCCCTGCCGCCTCCAGCACTGGGGCAGGGGCTCATCACACCAGCTGGGGAAGACAGGGCAGCCTCAGGCCCTCCCTGCCGCCTCCAGCACTGGGGCGGGGGCTCATCACACCAGCTGGGGAAGACAGGGCAGCCCCAGGCCCTCCCTGCCGCCTCCAGCACTGGTGGGGCTCATCACACCAGCCTTTCCACTCTCAACAAATGGTTTCGCCTTATCTGAATACCGCCTTCCTCCTCCCGCCCCAGAATGCTGTTCACTTCTTAGCTTTCTTTAAACAGATTTGCTCATAAGCTGCAATGCACGTATTGAGAAATCAACCTTGATATTGCTACTGTGAAGGAAAAATCAGAATCGACTGACCAAATAGAAAGTCACCATAAAAACAAAAGCAATGAAATCAAGGTGATAATATTCTATTCTAGCGAGATCCTGGAAGCCAGATGGATTTGTTGCTGAATTCTATTACACATTTAAGGAAGAGAATGATGTCAAACTCATACAAACTTCTTCAGAAAGTGAAGGAGGAGGAACTGTTTTCTCATCTGTGTTATGAGGCCTGTGACACAGACAACACTGGAAGGAACCTGCAGGCGACAGTGGAGCAAGGCCCTCGTGAGCACAGCAACATTTCTCAACGAAAATGAGCAAATCCATCCCAGAAAACACGAAAATGGGCCAGGCGCAGTGGCTCACGCCTGTAATCCCAGCACTTTGGGAGGTCAAGGTGGGCGGTTCACCTGAGGTCAGGAGTTTGGGACCAGCCTGGCCAACGTGGCGAAACCCTGTCTCTACTAAAAATACAAAAATTAGCTGGGCGTGGTGGTGCATGCCTGTAATCCCAGCTACTTGGGAGGCTAAGGCAGGAGAATTGCTTGAACCCAGAAGACGGAGGGTGCAGTGAACCGAGATCGTGCCATTGCACTCCAGCCTGGGTGACAGAGCAAGACTTTGTCTCAAAAAAAAAAAGAAAAAAGAAAAAAAAAAACCATGAAAATAACATATTATCGCCAAGTGAGATTCATCCCAAAAATGCAGAGTTGGTATTCAAAAATCAGTCAACGCAATTCACTACATAAGCAGAATAAGGAGAAAAACAGTAAGATCATTGCAGAAGATGTAGTAAAGTCTTTGGCAAAACTCAACAACCAGTTATGATTAAAAACTCCAAGCACAACTGAGATAGAAAATAACTTCCTCAACTGATCAAGAACATCTCTGTAGAGTCTAGAGCTAACATCATCCTTAATGGTGAAATACGAGACGTTCCCCTCAAGGCCAGGACGTCTCCACACATCCCTTCTATCTCACATTGTACTAGGTTCCAGCCAGTACAGTAAAGACAGAAACAAACAATAAAAAGCATGCAAGAGAGGAAGAAGTAAAGCTGTTTTATCTACAGACAATGCAAATCTCTACTTGGATAATTCCAAGGATTTTTTTTTTTTTTTTTTTTGAGATAGAGTCTCGCCCTGTTGCCCAGGCTGGAGTGCAAAGCTGCAATCTTGGCTCACTGCAAACTCTGCTTCCCAGGTTCAAGCGATTCTCCTGTCTCAACCTCTCGAGTGGGATTACAGGCACCCACCACCACTCCTGGCTAATGTTGTGTATTTTAGTAGAGACAGAGTTTCACCATGTTGCCCAGGCTGGTCTCAAACTCCTGAGCTCAGGCAATCCTCCCAAAGTGCTAGGATTACAGATGTAAGCCACCGCGCCCAGCCAGAATTTTTTAAAAACTTACTAGAACTAGAACTAAGCAGGGTCTCAGGATAAAGGCCAGTATGCAAATATTAACAGTATTTCTGTCTATAAGCACAAGCAATTGGAAATTTAAATTTTTAAAAAATACCATTTGCAAAAAAGTAAAATACCATTTACAAGTGAATCATGAAGTTCTTAGGGGTAAATTTAACAAAATATGAGCTAGTATACCCTGATTTGTCTTCAGAGCATATACTTCACCTTTTACAAAGTATGAGCTAGACCTGATAGTGAAAACTCTAAAATGCTGCTGCGAGAAATTAAAGGAGACTTAAATACAAAGAGAGGCAAACTATGTTCATGGATTGGACAGAGCGAAGACGGCAACTCTTCCCAAATCAGTCAACAGATTTAACTCATTCCAGTCAAAGCCATGCAGGCTGTTTTTGTAGAACCCGACATGCTGATTCTAAAATTTATATGGCTACATAGAATGACTTAGGGAGGATTCCCTCCTTCTCCATCTTTTGGAATAGTTTCAATAGGATTGGTACCAATTCTTCTTTGAATGTCTCAAATACAAAGGATCTATAATAGCTAAAATAATTTTGAAAAGAACAAATTTAGAAGACGTACTATCTTAAGATATAGTATAAAACCATGGTAAGACAGCATGCCTGTGTAAAGATACTTGTGTGGATCAATGAAAGAAGTCCAGAAATAGACCCACATGTAAATGGTCCGTTTTTAACAAAGTGCGAAAGCAATTCTGTGAGGAAAGAACATTCAGAGTCTTGCTCTATTGCCCAGGCTGGAGTGCAGTGGCCAGATCTCGGCTCACTGCAAGCCCCGCCTCCCGGGTTTATGCCATTCTCCTGCCTCAGCCTCCCAAGTAGTTGGGACTACAGGCACCCGCCACCTCGCCCGGCTAGTTTTTTGTATTTTTAGTAGAGACGGGGTTTCACCGGGTTAGCCAGGATGGTCTCCATCTCCTGACCTCGTGATCCGCCCGTCTCGGCCTCCCAAAGTGCTGGGATTACAGGCTTGAGCCACCGCGCCCGGCCCAGGAAAGAACATTCTTGTCAACAAATGGTGCTGGCACAACTGCAAATCCACATGGAAAAATATGAACTCCAACCCTTACCTCATAGCACACACAAATTATCTTGAAATGGAGCATAGACCTAATTATAAAAGCTGAATCTAGAAAACTTCTGGAAGCAAACATAGGAAAAGTTATTCATGACCCTGGGATAGACACATATTTCTTGGATAGGACACAAAAAGCATTTTAAAAAGACTGATAAATTTAACATCAAAAACTTCTATTCTTGACCAGGTGCAGTGGCTCACACCTGTAATCCCAACACTTTGGGAGGCCGAGGCAGGCAGATCACCTGAGGTCAGGAGTTCGAGACCAGTCTGACTGACATGGAGAAACCATGTCTCTACCAAAAATACAAAATAAGCCAAGTGTGATGACACATGCCTGTCATCCCAGCTACTCGGGAGGCTGAGGCAGGAGAATCGCTTGAACCCGGGAGGTGGAGGTTGCAGTAAGCCAAGATCGCACCATTGCACTCCAGCCTGGGCAATAAGAGCAAAACTCTGTCTCAAAAACAAACAAACAAAAAACAAACACAAAAAAAACTTCTATTCTTCAAAACACATGATTAAGAAATGAAAAGGCCAGTCAGCCTGGGCATGGTGGCTCATGCCTGTGATCCCAGCATTTTGGGAAGCTGAGGCCGGTGGATTGTCTGAGCCCAATTCAAGCCCAGCATGGGCAACACAGTGAGGCCCTGTCTCCACAAAAAATACAAACCTTAGCAGGGTGTGGTGGCAGGTGCCTGAAGTCCCAGCTACTCGGGAGGCTGAGATGGGAGGATCGCTTGAGCCCAGAAGGTGGAGGCTGCAGTGAGCCATGATCTCACCACTGCACTCCAGTGTGGGCGACAGAGTGAGACCCTATCTCAAAAAATAAATAAAATAAAAATAAAAAGCAAGTCACAGACTGGGAGAAAATTTTGGCCAAACAGATACCTGATAAAGGACTTGCATCCAGACCACAATCAAAAGCTTTTGAAACTCAGCACAAACATCCCCATAAAAATGAGTGAAACTGGCCGGGCGTGTTGGCTCACGCCTGTAATCCCAGCACTTTGGGAGGCCGAGGCAGGCGGATCACCTGAGGTCGGGAGTTCGAGATCAGCCTGACCAACATGGAGAAACCCCGTCTCTCCTAAAAATACAAAATTAGCCGGGTGTGGTGGTGCATGCCTGTAATCCCAGCTACTTGGGAGGCTGAGGCCGGAGAATCACCTGAACCCGGGAAGTGGAGGTTGTGGTGAGCCGAGACCGTACCATTGCACTCCAGCCTGGGTGACAAGAGTGAAACTCTGTCTTAAAAAAAAAAAAAGTAAAATATCTGAATAGACACTTCATCAAAAATTGCAAAGAGGTATAGGAAAAGATTCTCAAAATCATTAGTCACTAGAAAATGAAAAATAAATTAGAAAAATAAAAAATAAAACCATAATATGCCACCCACCCCTACATCTATCAGATGGAATGATCCCTTTGGCAAGGGTATGGCGTTGCTGATAAAGTCACACATATACTCATCACGTGGCCCAGCAATTCTTCTCCTGGGCCCTCACCCAAGAGAAATGCAAACCCAGGCACACACCAAGACTTGCTGTTAATCTCCACGGCAGTTTATTCCAAACAACAGCCCAAAATTGAAAACAACCCAAATCTTCATCGATAGGTGCACATGCAAACAAACCGTAGTGCATCCACAAATGAAGCACTGCTCAACAATAACAGGAATGACCTTCTGAGAGGCAACGCTGCGTGGAGAAACCTCGATACTCCACGGGGTGAAAGAACAGACACACAGCCAGTGCATGCTGCCCGACTCCACGGACTCAAACCCTGGAAAACCCGGTCTCATCCAAGCGAGGGAGGCAGACGGGTTGGGGCACAGATGGGGTGGAGTGGGGTCTTTCCAGGTGACGGGTAGTCTCAGCGTGGTGCTGGCTATGTGAGCGCAAAAATGTGTCCCCACTCACCAGCACGTGCCATTGACACCACTAAAATCATTTAGCAAAATACATCAATAAATGTGATAGCCAACAAAGAGGCAATTTGAGTATCAAAAATACAACAACTGCAGCTGGACCCAATGGCAGGCACCTGTAGTCCCAGCTGCTCGGGAGGCTGAGGCAGGAGGATCACTTGAACCCAGGAGGATGAGGTTGCAGTGAGCTATGATTGCACCACTGCACACCAGCCTGGGGGACAAAGTGAGACGCCATCTCTAAAATATATATTTATATATAGGCACACATATACACATCCATAGAGTTAAGCATATATACACATATATTATATACACACGTATATACACAGAGCTAAGAATATAGACATAAAGTATGTATACGTACACACACATAAAACTGTGGTAGACAAAAGCATGCAAATATGTGTACAAATCTTCCAGCTCCTGACCACACTGACTGTGTTTGCCTTTTGGAGGTCACCGGCTCACACAGGGTAAATGCTGACCTCTCCATTTTATTGACCAAGTATCCAAGTGGCCACCGTGGCCATAGCGAGTGACAGAGTGAGATGTGAGTGGCCGCCGTGACCACAGAGAGTGACGGAGTGTCTACACTGTTTATCTGGCTTCTGTGGAAGTTTGGCAAAAGGGAGAGGAATCACTTCGATGACAGGACAGGGATGCCCCATCTCTGTACGTGTTACCACGAGCCTCTGTTCTAGTGGCCAGTGAGTAAAAAAGAAGCATATTTTGACAAATAAATTCCTAATAATAAACAGTAAACTTCAGCAAACCTGAGACCTAGCAGGCAAAAGTCTTTGCACAGTTACATCAGAACTGTGCAGTGCGGCCTGCAACCGCTGGGCCAATTTAGGATTAGGAAGTCAGGGCTTAAAAGTTACTGAACAACACACAAAATGATGTATGATTCCTTAGGGCATTGGAATAAGTTATAGACAAGCTTAAATATGTATGGAATTTTACCTACTCAACCCTCGCAGTGGCCCAGGGCCGGATTTTAGCCTGTGAGCCGGGGTTGTCACGTGACAGCCAGACTTTAAGGGCCCATTTGGCCAAGGCTGAGCTCCCTTCAAGGTCAGTTGTGTTTCTTTGCGAACAATGTCATTCTGGAAGTTCACTGAGCCAGCCCCTCCGATGGAAAATCGATATTGAAATGTTCGGCTGATGACATGGCACTGGTGACAGTGGCTTAGTTTCTCTCTTTAAGTCTCTGAGTATGTGTTTTTTTGTTTGGTTGGTTTTTGTTTTGAGATTTAATAATAGGGTGAACTCCTTGGAGGAATTGGACAAGGACCAAAGTCAGCGTAAGGAGAGTGCCAAGTGCAGTGCCTGGCCCCCGGCCCCCCACCCACCGTGCACGGTACATAGTGGGTGCCTCGTGCCACCACAGCGAAGGAGAGGGTGCAAAACACCCCACACCTATGGTGAGGCCTTTCTAGAACCTCACCCAATGCCGGCAGCCAAGAAAGGCCCCAGGGCTGAGAGCCAAGAAACCACACAGCCTCCCACCCTCGGCTGAGGCCAGGCAGCTCCAGTGGACACAGCCAGCCCGGGCTCACGCCTGGATTCTAATTGCCCTCAACACGGGCGTCTCCTCCAGAATTCACGCGAGACGCCTTCCACAAGCTCCGTCCTCCGAGTTCCGTTTTCCAGCCAGTGTTCTCAGGGCTCGGGCCTTCGGCCGTGCTGGGAGCTGCCACGTGTCCTGACGTGTCCCAGAGCAGTGAGGCCCGGCCGGGAGCCGCAGTCACTCAGGCCTTCTGGTGGGGTCTGGACGCTCCGTGGACAGGACGGCTCTGTCCCTGGGTCGGGGCTGTCGCCTCCCTGCTGTGGCCTGCTGGGTCCAGCATCCGGCAGCCCGCGACCGCCCAGTCCAGGTGACCTTCACAGTAACACCGCCCACGCCCTCCAGCCGCCTGTGTTCTCCGAGGTGGGGCGCGCCATCTCGCTGTTTCCCAGCCCTCTGGCTAATGCGTCCCGCCGGCCCGATGACATCAGGCCGGGAAATGAGCGCCAAGCTCCGATGGAGGAATTAGTTTTATCTTCTGCCATTTCTGTAATGCACATGCAGCAGAAGGCAGGGGCCTGGGCCTCCTGCACGGACCCCAGAGAGAGCAAGTGTCCTGAGGCTCTGCTGAGGCAGGCAGCGGCTCTCCTGGGCCCAGGGCTGCCCCAGAAAATTGCTCTCCTCCTCAACAACCACGGGGTAGTTCCGCACTCCCTGGAAGCAGGGAAGCTGGAGAATGGCTGAGAGGCGATGCCCACCCCTCCACGGGACACATCCACCCACCCTGGCCCCAGCACACTCTCCCCAGTGCGGCCTCCACCCTCCCAGGTAGACTTGGGGGCCTCTTGATTGCATGTGATTCCCCATCCCATTCTTCTCAGAAGAGAGTGCTCTCCTCACAGCGTGCACGGCGGCGGCAGACAGACCCAACGCCAGGACCCCACAGACCGGGATTCCACAGACCGCTCTCGCTTTGCAAATGTGGTCCCGCTGAACCATCCTGTCCCAAACGGTGGGCAGGACAAGAACCAGATGTCCCCATCTCTTCCCTAACCCCACTCCCTACGACACATTCCCAGTTAACCAAGACCAGGCTTCAGGGAGCTGGGCAAAACCTTATCAGTCAGCCCTCGACTTCCCAGCAGAGAACCAGGAGAGGCAGCCGCCTGGGAACGGCCCCGTCCCACACATCCAGAGCTGGGCCGGCTGGCATCCACCCAAACGGCTGGACCCAGTGACAGACAGTTTCCAGCACTTGTGTCTCCATCGCCTCCACCCCACCCTCTGCATAAAACACATCCAGGCTACCGGCCCTGTGGCCCACCAGCAGTGTGGTTAATCAGTGCACGTGGAGGGAAGCATGTGATGGAAACTTCGGTATTTGGTTGCTTCGAGCAATTGGCTTGGAAGGAAAATTGGTGACCGAGAAGAGTGCTGAGTTGCTCCCAGCAGTGCAAGATGATTCTCATCAGGATCCCTTAATAATGACAAATGCCCGGCACAGATGGGCCCTGAAGGTGCACCACAGGCTGAGGACTGCCAGGGCTTCCTCACTGAGGGACGTGGCCTTAAGGAAGAGTGTGGGGATGAAGCAAGGGAGGGAGATAAACCTACAGGAGATCATGAAACAGTGAATTTCAGACCCAGTTCCCAGGGCACCCAGAGCTCACCATGAGACCGCCTTGGCTGATACCAAGAAGCCTCTAGAAGACATTTCTTCACTCTCTTTCTTTTCAAGCTCACAACTCCTCGAGGACTGGACAAACTTTATTTTCATTCCACAGATGGCAAAACAAGCCCAAGAGTTACGAGTGTCAGGGAAAATTGCAAAAGACTTTGAAATGAGCAAAAACAAACAGTGACTCAGTTCCTGCCTAGTGCCCTGCCTCTCACTGTCTTGGGGCTATTTTACAACTTTGTAAATCCTAGAAAAGGGAGAGCAATAGAAACACAGTGAACGGCATCTCCATGGACGGCAGCCGATGACCGCCTGGGGGTAAAGCAGCTCTGCATCTATTTGCAGACTCATCTCAGCATTCCTTATTGCTTAGCCGAGCAGTTCTCGGAATTCTCTTTCAAATGCCCGAAACATCTTACTGGTGCCTGCGTTAGTTAATGAGTCAGATAAAACCTTTGACATGTATGTATTCTGTATTTGTGAGTCAGAATTGTATCTTCTTTTAAAAGCAGTCCTTTGACACCAGGGCCACTCTGCTAAGGAAGCCGAAGAGTGGGGAATCTGAGCCTAGATCAGTGCACTCTGAAGGGAAGAAAAGAGGAAGATGGGCCTCCAGGAGCATCCGGACCCCTGCGCACCATCATCCTCCTTCTGCAGAGGCGGAGGCGACAGTTGAGCTGACACAGAAAGCAGAGAGTCAGCCCAATGGTGGACGTTGCTCCCACGGTTCTCTGGGTCCATGATGGGCAGGACCAGGTCGAGCGTCTGAGAGACTTGTGCCTCCTTTGCTGACACTGGCCCCATCCAAAGGGCTCCCGTCCTCAGGGTGGGGCTGTGGAGAGCCCATGAAGAAACTCAAAAGGCTCCACCAAAACATTGCAAAGAATTCTAAAAAGAACTTAAAAGAAATGTACAGACTTTAAAAGCTGTGAGGCAAGATTTCAATGAAAAGATGGGAGCCGGGTGTGGTGGCTCACGCCTGTAATCCCAGCACCGCGGGAGACGGAGGCAGGTGGATCACCTGAGGTCAGGAGTTCAAGACCAGCCTGGCCAACATGGCAAAACCCCGTCTCTACTAAAAATACAAAAATTAGCCGGGTGTGGTGGCGGGCACCTGTAGTACCAGCCACTGGGGAGGCTGAGGCAGAAGAATCGCTTAAACCCGGGAGGCGGAGGTTGCAGTGAGCTGAGATGGCACCACTGCACTCCAGCCTGGGTGACAGAGCAAGACTCTGTCTCAAAAAACAAACAAATAAAATCACAGTGTGGCGCCTCCCCTCGCCCTCCTCCTCCTGCTCTGCTGACAGGTGCTGTGTGCGGAGCTTCCCTTTGCCGGAGCTGCCACTGACGACACGGCAGCCTCCCGCCTTCACACGGCTTCCCTCACAGTCGCTCCGCCAGGTCCACCTCCCAGGTCACAGGTCCACCTCCCAGGTCACTCGCACACGACTGGGGCTCTGAGAAGCTGGGTCCCAGCAAGAGTGCAGCAGCGTCAAGCCCTTCCCCAGGAAAAGCCCCTCTTCCAGGTCCCTGAAGACATGTGGCACTTCCACAGACGTGAACTGGCCTGAGCCTCAGAGCCCCAGCCCTCCCCGAGCTCTTCTAGGCAGTCAGTGGTTGAGTATTCAGAGACGTGAATTGTCTCTCCAAGTAAAAAAAGATCAAAGGGACAAAACAGGAATTTGCGGTGATTTTTTCTTCATTTTTTTCTTTTTATAAAAAACTTTTATTTTTGAAATAATTAAAGATGCACAGGAAATTGCAGAGAAAGGCAGAGAGAGCTACACACATCTGTCCTGGCTCTCACGCATCCCCAGCCTCACGTACCCCCAGCTCTCACATGTCCCCGGCTCTCACACGTCCCCAGTTCTCACACAACCCCGGCCCTCATGCGTCCCCGGCTCTCACACGCCCCCGGCTCTCACATGCCCCCGGCTCTCACATGCCCCTAGCTCTCACATGTCCCCGGCCCTCATGTGTCCCTGGCTCTCATTCCCACCCAGCCACACCCTTCAGAGCATCAGGTGTGCCAACACAGCAGCATGCCAGGCCATCAGCCTGGCATGACCCACAGGGCCCGTTCAGATTCTCCCAGCTCTGCGTGCCCTGGTGTGTGTGTGTGTGCGTGTGTGTGTGTGTGCATGCACTTCGGGCAAGGCCATTTTATCACACGTGTAGATTCGTGTAACAGCTGCCACCACCAAAGCACTAACCGTTCCCCTCATCACAGGCTGACTCCAGCTGCTCCCCTGCGGCTCCTCCTCCCCCCACCCCCCATCCCCAGCCTTGGCAAACCACCGACCTGTTTTCCGTCTCTGCTTTGATTATGCCAGTTACACAAACAGCATCATGGCATGTACGGCCTTTTTGAGGTCGGCTTTTCCCACTCGGCAGAATTCTCTGGAGATGGTCCGAGTTGCTGCGTGCAGCTGGTCTGTTTGTTTTCACGGCTGAGTAGCGTTCCCCGGTGCGGTCCTATGCGTGTCCACTGAAGGAGGCTTGCGTCGTCTCCACATTCTGCCTGTTACAAATACAGCTGCACCGTTTTTGGCATGAAGATATGTCTTCATTTCTTTGGAATAAACGCCCCAAGAGTGTCATTGTGGGGTTGTACGTTAGTTGGGTGTTTAGTTTTGGGTAAAACCGTCAAGCTGGTGTTTAGAGTGGCCATGCCATTTGCATTCCTGCCAGCAGTGGAGGTCCAGGCCCTGTGCCTACACCGCAGCATCACCGGTTCTGTGCTGGCCGCCCTGACGGGGGTGCGGCAATCCCTGCCTGTGGTCTCAGTGCATTTCCCGACGGCTGCTGGCGAGGGGCATCCTGATCTGCCATCTGCATCCTCTTCAGTAAAGAGCCTCCCCACGTCTTGCCCACGCTCATATCGGCTGGTTTTTTCACGGTTGAATTTTGAGAGTTCTCTACACAGTCTGGACCCCAGGGCTCTAGTCGGACGTGTGTGTTTGTGAATATTTTCTCCTGCTCTGCAGCTTCTCTTTCCATCCCCATCACAGAGCCTTTCCCAGAGCGCACACTTTCCACCTGAGATGGGGAGGCCACCCTGGACGACCACGTATCCTTACACGAGAGAGACGGGGGACGGGAGGGGTTTGCCTCCAAAGATGAAGAGGCCAGTGAGGACAAAGGCAGAGATGGGAGCGAGGCGGCCACAAGCCCAGGAATACCTGGAGTGCCCAGGAGCTGGGAGAGGCTGGAAGGGCCCAGAGTCCCGGTGGGAGAGGCTGGAAGGGCCCAGAGTCCCGGGTGGGAGAGGCTGGAAGGGCCCAGAGTCCCCGGTGGGAGTACGTCTGGAAGGGCCCGCCCCAGAGCCTCTGGAGGGAGTACGGCTCGGCTGGCCTCTTAATTTCCCTTCTGGGCTCCAGAACTAGAGCTGGGAAGTCCAGGAACACGCAGGGCCCCGAAGCCACAGGACTCTGGCACTTCCCTGTCTCCACTCCACCGCCCTGGATAGTGAATACCTTTAGTGGAGCCCATGGCCATCCCAGATAAACCAGGGTCAACTCAGGAGGGGAAGGGGGAGAGGATGGAGTTGTGTGCACCACACAAAGCTGACAT
>NW_012121376.1:2130415-2162647 GCF_000951035.1 Colobus angolensis palliatus
ATAGATATATACATATACATATTTAATATATATCTTATATATAGATATATGTAGATAAATCAGAAACTACAGCAATGCATAAAATAATCCAGCCCCTTGAGAATAAACACAGTGGCTGTTTTTGCTGTGCTTCCTGCCACGTTTCCCCTTTGCACGTTGAGGTTTGGTTTAGGTATTAATTAAATGGAATCACACCCTGAACGCGCAGACCCTGGCACAGAAGAGCAGGCGGCAGGGTTAAGACAGGCTGGGCAGGGGCGGAACCAGCTGCGTTTTCTCACAGAGCCACCGCTCGCTGCCCTGCGACCTGGAGGGTTGGTGGCTATTTTTTAAGTCACCTCTGGGTTCTGTTTCCCCCACCCCAGAGGCATCATCTCCACCAGAGGCCACAGCAAGAGAATGGTGGCTGAAGTTTTTTACAGACTGATAAGACATTTTCCCCCTGGCCTGTTTCCAGTGTCCACTTCCTCCCAAAGCAATGGCGCCCCAGAATTCTCAGTGCGGCGGCCACAAGGAACCAGGCTTGCTGGGCTTGTAGGTGGACAGGGGAGGCACCTCGTCCCCAACAACCCCTCTGACCTCCCTGCCCCTCTGTGGGCCCAGCAAGCAGGCTCACCATACACATGGCAGTGTCTAGGGGCCAGGCCAGCCCTCACCAGGCTGCAGAGAGGCTCAGACAGGGTCCCCAATGCCCAGGGCAACACTCGCAGAAGCTGGAGGCACAGAGAAGGCAGCACCAGAACCACGGCTCCGTCTACCCTGGCTCACGGGCTGGGAAGTCAGCTGGGCGCTGCGCGTTCCCTGATCCGTTCTCCCCTGAGACCCCCACGGTGTGGCCCCTGTCCTTCCCCACCCCGGAGACCCCACAGTGAGTGTGGTCCCTGCCCTTCTCCCCTGAGACCCCCCCAGTCAGTGAGTGTGGCCCTTACCGTTCTCCCCATTCACAGGTGGGCAGACTTGGGCACAGTGAGGTGGAGGGACTTGCAAAGGCCATGAAGCTGTGGTTTGGGGGCAGGACTGGCTGTGGGGTGGGGGAGCCCTTTCCTTAGCCACCCATGGTGCTCACTGGACATCATGGGATCACAGGACCTCCCATAACACGGCCCACAGCCCTGCCCAGTGCAACCCTGACAGCAGCCGGGTGTCCCGTCCCACAGCACTCTCAGTGCAGCAAGAACTTTCCTCACACCCGGGAGTTTCTCCACTCTCTCGACCACACAGTGAACTTTTCAAAGCAAGAGGCTGTGTGTGTATCTGATCTCCCTGCAGCCTGCACTGGGGGGTGTCAAACCAGCTGTGTCAGTGAAATTAAGCAGAAGGGATGCACATCTCACAGCCAGGGTCCTGCGCTGCCTATCCTAGAGGGGCCACTTGTAACCCATTTAAGACAGGCCAGACGTGACCTACAACAGGCCCTTTGGCTGCGAGAGCCTTTGTGCTTTCACCACAGTCTACGGAGGTAACTGAGACCCAAAACGCGTGGCCTTGCCCATGCTTCCCTCGGGGAGGTAAACTGTTCCTCCCCAAGCCGGGCTTCAGCCACAGGTCCTCACGTCCTGCGTCCACAGGGCAGGATCCCTGCTCACCAGGCTCTCCTGCCACCAGACGTCAAAGCGCCAGAAGCCATGGAAACTCACCAGCTGGAAGAGCCGCCCATTACCCACGCACCTACAGTGAACTCACTTTCAACAAAGGTGCCAAGAATGTACATGGGGGAAAGGACAGTCTCTTCCGTAAACGGTGCTGGGAAAACTGGCTACGCATCGCAGAAGAGTGAAATGAGACTCCTAGCTCTTGCCACATACGAACATCAAACCAAAATGGATTAAAGTCTGCAATCCAAGACCTCAAACTATGAAACTACTATAAGAAAACACTGGGGAAAATCTCCAGGACATTGGCCTGGGCACACATTTCTCAAGCAATGCCCTCACGCACAGGCAACCAAGGCAAACACAGACAAATGGGGCCACACCGAGTTAAAAAGCTTCTGCACAGCAAAGGAAGCAAGCCAGAGTCAAGAGACACCCCACAGAATGGGAGGAAATATTTTCAGACTATTCATCTGACAAGGGATTCACAACCAGAACACATACCGAGCTCAAACAACTCCATAGGAAAGCATCTCATCATCTGATTACAAATGGGCAAGAGATCTGAACAGACGTTTCTCAAAGGAGACACACAACTGGCAAACAGGCATCTGAAAAGGAGCTCAGCATCACTGATCATCAGAGAAGTGCCAGTCAAAGCTACCATGAGCTATCATCTCACCCCGGTCAAAATGGCCTTGATCCAAAAGACAGACGATCAAACGCTGGCGAGGATGTGGGGAAAAGGGAGCCCTCGTATCCTGTTGGTGGGAATGCAAATTAATACAGCCACTATGGAGAACCGTTTGGCGGTTCCCCAAAAAGCGAAAAATTGAGCTACCACAGGATCCAGCAATCCCACTGCTGGGTATAGACCCAAAAGAAAGGAATCAGTCTGTCAAACAGATGTCTGCAGTCCTGTGTTTACTGAACTCCTGACCTCAAGGGATCCGCCCACCTCACCTTTCCAAAGTGCTGGGACTCAGGCGTGAGCCTCCGCGCCCGGCCGGCATGCCTATGTTTACTGCAGCACTGTTCACAGTAGCAAGATTTGGAAGTAACCTAAGTGCCCATCAACAGACGAACAGATAAAGAAAATGTGGTACATACACGACGGAAAACTATTCAGCCACGAAAAACAACGAGATCCTGTCATTCGAACAACGCGGATGGAACTGGATGTCATTATGTTCAGTGATATAATCAAGGGATGGAAAGAAAACCAACACGTTTTCACTTATTCGTGGGAGCTAAAACTCAAAACAATTGAACTCATGGACATAGAGAGTGGAAGGAGGGTTACCCGAGGCTGGGAAGGGGAGTGGGGGCTCGGGGGGGTGGTTAAGGGGTACAAAAAAATAGAAGAAATGAATAAGACCTATTATTTGATAGTGCCACAGGGTGAGCACAGTCAACAATAATTTGATTGTACATTTTAAAATAACTAAAACAACTGGCTTGTTTGTAACAGAAAGGATAAATGCTTGAGGGGATGGAGACCCCATTCTCTCTGATGTGATTATGATGCATTGCATGCTTGTGTCAAAATATCTCATGTACCCCGTGAACATATACATCTACGATGTACCCACAAAAATGTCTTGAGAAAAACAGCCCATGGCAGACTGGCCACTGCGGGGAGTGGTTTTAGTTCAAAAGCCCTTCCTCACGCTGGCCACTTCGAAAGTGGCATCACAGCCCCATTGCTGCAGGAAATGGTTTGACGTGGGGCGGTGGGGGGGGGCCCTAACAGTGGGGTTTGGGAAGCCCCACCCAGCCCGGGTGCCTGGGGGCTGAAGAAAAGCAAGGGGCCTTCAACACTGACTGCAACCAGTCTGGGCCGCAGCGTCCTCCTCTGTGAAGGGGGCTGGACCACAGGCTTCCCGAGCTCCCCTGCCGCGGACACTGCGCCACGCGGGCCCGGGGCTGCAGTTTCTAAGATTTCCCAGCGCCTGTCCGGAGGCCCCACAGAGCTCAGCTGCAGACATGTGTCTCCAGCATGGCTACGCCCAGCCGAGCTGCACCTGCTGCCCGGGAGCTCTCGTGGAAATCCTTTTGTTAGAGCCCACCAGCACCTGCCCAACCCGCACAGCACTTCCTGGATTGGTAGGCCATTTTTCTCCCCTCCCCACCTTCGATGGAAAAGGTGTTTTTTTTGTCTAGAAAAGGCACTTTAAGACAAGTGGTTCTGAATGACCACGATTCTGACCTGCAGGACGGCAGTCCACGCTGGGAGGACATCTCTCCGATACAGTTCACACTGAGGCAGACGGGCCTGGAGTTAGGGGGCTGCACCAGGGCTGGGGAAGCTGCTCACACCATGTGGATGCGGAGGAACAGGAGCGGGGCCTTGGGTGTTACGCACAGACCCTGTAAGCAAACTGAATTGGAGCGACCAGGCACTTGGTGACACCTGGGAGAGCCAGCCCCTGCCAGAGAAGATGGACGGAGACTGTGGTAGGCCAGGCAGCAACCAGCTCAGTGCAGCGTGAGCGGCTTCTCCAAGCGGGCCGGCAGCGGTACCACCTGCAAGTAGTTAGCAACGTGGAGCCTCAGGGCCCGCCCCAGGCTCCTGAATCACAAGCCCGGGAGGCGGCCCCCGGGGGTCTGAACTCGCCTTCCAGAGGGTTCTGATGGGTACTGGGGTGGGGCGGTCTCGGCCTGGGTGATTTCGGGAGAGCCAGTTGGACTCGTGACTCTGAAGCTGCTTCCAAGTCTAAAGTGTTAATGATTTCATGCCTTTGTCTTCCTCAAAGTATTTGTATTCTGCACGTGAGGAGTGAGGGGAACAGCAGGCACGAATGGTGAGGCTCAGGCGTTCCCGGGCTAGGTTCCGGGTGCTAGGCCTCAGCACTCCCCTGGTGAGCCTCCCCACGGAGCTGCTGGCACATGCGCTGGCCTCCCCTGGACCAGGTGGTCTTGGGGAGTGAGGGCAAGAAGCTATGGTGCCTATGATGACCTAGCCTCAGCAAACACACGTGTGGCCCCCAATACAGTGGGCAAGGCCCCGAAAGAGGGCGAGTGCCAGGAAAGGAGGCCAAGACCCTACAACGTCACCACCGCCTGCTTTCAGGGAAGTCATGCCAAAGTGGCGACACATGAACTGAGAGTTCTCTGGGGAAACAGAGGTGGGGAGAAGATCCTGGGACATCAGCAACTCAACCCCCAAAGGTCCTCACCCCCAGAAGCCCCCGTCACCACGGTTTTGTGCAACTCGACAGCCTGTTTCTTCAGGGTGGAAAGAGCAATTGAATTCCAGGCAGCAACCCCAGAGCCCTGTCTTCTGCCTGCACCCAGGAGACGTCGGGCGTGGCCATAGAGTCTCAGTCCAGAATCGAGATGTGCTGCAACAGCAGCCAGACCCAGATGTGCTGGCCCACGGGAATGGCCAGGGCCACAGTGCGATGGTGCAGGGCTCACCGAAAGACGTCCTGTGGCATGGCTGCTGTGGTCCCGGATCCCGCCCATCTGCGGACGTTTCCATAAACACTCTTCAAATGTGGAACGCTCCGTGCTCCTGCGACCCCAGGACTGCACCATGCCTCCGAGCCACCTGCAGTCTCTGGCTTTTCGGAGTCCAGAACCCCCCACCACTTCACAGGGAGGGGCACACGGGGTCCACGGTCTGCACGCCTCACGGGCTTTTGCTCTGGGAGCTGGCACGCACTGCTGCTGCTGCTGCTGACGCCACGGGGTTTGGAAAAGCTCCGTGCACAGCCACGCAGGCTCCATCCCTACTCGAATTTCACAGATGAGGAGAGCAATGTGGGGGCCAAAAGCCCCTGGTCCAAAGACGGCGCCAGCACCAGACCCAGCACTGGGGAAATGCAGGCCTCAGGCTGTGATCACCTACGTGCCCATCTCAGGCCAGGAGAATCTGCTTTCCCCAGACACTGGAGGAGCCTCAGCGACAGCTGCCCCTGCCCCTGCCCACGTGGCCACACAGCAGCGTGCGGCCGCACTGTTCCCCCATGGGCCTTTGTCCTGGCCCTGATGGAGTGACACCTTCTCTCTGCACAATGTGCACCTCCCTCCCCGCGTCCCCACAGACGTGCACCTCCCTCCCCGTGTCCCCACAGACGTGCACCTCCATCCCCGCGTCCCCAGACGTGCACCTCCCTCCCCACGTCCCCACAGACGTGCACCTCCGTCCCCACAGTCTACTCTGCTTCCCATTCCCAACTCTGAGTGTAGGGGTGTGGGGGCTGAAAGGTGAGACCCCCAAGCAGGAATGTCCCCGCCTTACTCCCCAAAATTTCTGAATGCGGCCCCATTTGGAAAAAGGGTCTCTGCAGATGTGAGGAGTTCGTAGCCTTCAGAGGAGGAAATCCTGGACTTAGGGCGGGCCACTGAGTTGTGTCCTCGCAGAGGGAGATTGGAGGCACAGAACAGAGGAGAGGCTGCATGGAGATGGAGACAGAGACCGGGGAGTCATGGCCACAGCCAAGAACACCGGGAGCCTCCCAGAAGCCTTCAGAGGCAGCACGGCCCTGCGCATGCCCTGACTTCACACTCCCGGCCCCAAAGCCCTTACGAATATGCTTCTCTTTCAAGCTGTGGGTTCACAGTGACTCATTCCAGCAGCCTGAGGACACTCAGACGCCAACCAGCCCAAAGTGCCTTGCCCTGCGGGCGTCGGGGCACAGTAAGGCCAGGAAAAGTCCAGGAGGCCCATCTTTGCAGAGGAGCCCCAGGTGCCTGGCAGGCTTGGGATGAAACATACGACTCTCGGGAACATCGTTCTCCCGGTGAGTTTCCTTGAATCATAATCGAGCCAAAACCCCAAAGCTTCGCGTGTGGAGCCGCGTGACGATGGAGGGTGATGCTAAGTGCCCACGCACAGAGACCCCTGCACACACATGCCTTTTTCTGTTTTTACTAACACGTGTCATGCTGTCTTCATGCAGCTCAGGTTAAACAAGGAAGAACTGGAATTACCCTCCCTTCTTCACAGTGAGGCTCCATGAAGCCGCTCAGGTGTGGATCACTGCACCCTATTAATTTTCCAAGCTTCCTCTGCCCTGGCCTCTCCCGTCTTCCCCATCTCAGCCCAGCCTAGGTGGCACAGGAGGTAAGGTGCCCATTGCTCAGTGGGGGGATGGCCAGCCCAGGCTCCAGAGCTCTGCCGGAACAGAGCCCAGAGAGTCTCCCAGACCACGGTGGCACGTGCCGGCGGGGACAGGAGAGGGAGAGCCCCAGAGCCGGGGTCTCTGCTGCCTCCTTCCCACTGGCCAGCAGGCGCAGAGGTAGGCTGGGGGGGTCTGCAGCCTCTTACCCACCAGAAGTGGGTGTAGGCTGAGGATGGGCAACAGGAGGGCGCTTCCCAAAGAAGGAAATGGCCTCATTTCTTCAAAGAGAATGGGACAAAAATCCTCGAGAAAGTATTCTCTTCTCTACCCTGCATCCACCTCCAAATGCCATACAGATCACACGGAGGAGCTCAGACCCCGGGGTCAGTGAGGCCTGCGTGCAGGGCGTGGGAGGGCACTTCAGCCCTCAGCCATCACCAGGCTCCTGGGCTGCCGTGACGTCACAAACCGAGGGCCTTAAAACGCGGCGTGGAGGCCGGAGCCCAACGTGGGCCCTGTGGGGACAAAGGCAAGGGCTGCAGGGCTGTGCTCTACCGAGGGCAATTCCTGCCTCTGCAAAGTCTGCAGGTCAGGTGTGCCCTGACTTGTGGCCGCTTCCCTGTAATCTCTGCCTCCACATGTGTGTCCCAGGGCCGTTGCCTCTGTGTGGGCCGAATCCTCCTCTGCCTCCTCCTTAAAAGGACCCTGCCATTATGTCGGGCCCAGCTGGATCATCTGGGAAGACCTGTGTACGGCAGTGACATGGGCAGTTTCCGGGTCCCCACCCGGATCTCACCTCGAATTTAATCCCCATGATCCTCACGTGTGGAGGGAGAGCCTGGTGGGAGGTGACTGAATCACCGGACAGTTCCTCCATGCTGTTCTCGTGGCAGCGAGCGAGTTCTCGTGAGAGCTGATGGTTTTAGGGGGCTCTCCCACCTTTGCTCGGCACTGGTCCTTCCTGCCGCCTGGTGAAGAAGGTCCTTGCTTCTTCTTTGCCTTCTGCCATGATTGTCAGTTTCCTGAGGCCTCCCCAGTCATGCTGAATTGTGAGTCAATTAAACCTCTTTTGTTGATAAATTACCCAGTCTTGGACAGTTCTTCATAGCAGTGTGAAAATGGGTTAATCCAAGCCGGGCGCGGTGGCTCACGTCTGTAATCCCAGCACTCTGGGAGGCTGAGGCGGGAGGATCACAAGGTCAGGAGATCGAGACCATCCTGGCTAACATGGTGAAACCCCGTCTCTATGAAAAATACAAAAAATTAGCTGGGCATGGTGGCGAGCGCCTGTAGTCCCAGCTACTCGGGAGGCTGAGGCAGGAGAATGGCATGAACTCAGGAGGTGGAGCTTGCAGTGAGCCGAGATGGTGCCACTGCACTCCAGCCTGGGCAACAGAGCAAGACTCTGTCTCAAAAAAAAAAAAGAAAAAGAAAATGGGCTAATCCAGGCATCAAGCACAGGTTCTGGGGATCGGGGCATTTATTTAGGGGAGTCTTTTCCAGCTGGCCACAGTCAGCTTGTCTGAAGCCTGGGACAGTTGTGGCACCTGCTGCAAAGGCCTGAGAGGGCCGAGGCACAGAGACCCCCGCCCACCTGCCAGCACGCCCCAAAGGCAGAACTTGTGACCCTCGCTGCTGTTACTTGGTAATTACGATGGCTCTTCCCCCAGTGAGGCTGAGCCGGCCATGGTGAGGGCCCAGTTTCTGGGATCTAGAGGGGTCTGTTTCTACTGAAAATCACCCTGGAGAGGCTGGTGTTGCTGCCGCCCTCCCTGAAGGCAGTCAGTGGGATTCCCACCTGGGTGCGATGACTTCACCTAAATTCACCTCCTGGCCTGTGTGGCACTGTGAGGTGGTGGCTGAGCTGAGCTCCATCCCGTGGCATCCCAGGCGGGTGGCCGGCGGCATCCATGCCCAGAGTGCGGTGCCACCCCCACCCCAGCCTGCACCTGAATGTCGTCGCTGGGACCAAGAGCAGCCATGGCCCACCCAGCCTGCCTTGGCTCCCGTGGTGCAGAATAAACAAGGAAGCATCTGTGAAGGCCACAGTGGGGGCTGCTTCGGGTACAGTGTCGTGGAAAAGCCCCTGGTCGGCCCAGACCCGTGGACACAGGCAGCCTGCTCCTTTCTCTGTTCGTATTTGCTGTCTGAATCGTTTTTTAAAGGGAAAACCTAGCCTTTCAAAAGAAACAAATTAGGCAGGAGGCTGTAAAAATAAATAAGGTGACACCAAAAGAAAGTTCTAGAACACAAGAGTACACAGGGTCTCCTCTGCTAGACAGCCAATCTCATCTGCGGGAGTTTATCACACGGCCTCGCAGATAGAGAAAAATTCCTTCAGGAATCCCTGTGCCAAGCCCTGTAGGTAAATCACGAGCAGGGAGAGGTGGGTGCAGGAGCTGCATGGAGGAAGAGGAGGGGCCGTCACGGCCCTGCATGGCACTGACTCCAGGGTGTGGGGGCGCGGGTGGAGGCGCCTGCTGGCACCCAACCACACTGTCTCCCTCTGCAGGAACTCGGCTACCCAAAAAGGACACACGCTGTGCTGGGCCATGTGTTGCAGGTGTGGCAGGGCAATGGGGTCTGGTTTTTAAACCCTCCACTCTTCAGAGGTGGCTGACCTGAGTGGCAGCTCCTCCCAGACTCCCTGAAAGCAGCTTGCTGGGCCCACACCAAGATCCAGTCGGCCCGCAGCTTGCAACTGTGATAGACCCTCCTGGGCCAGGCCAGCCGGGCCAGCCATCAACACACGAGGTGGTGTGAGCGCTTGCTTCCTGGGTGTGCCCACCCTGACTTCTGGAATCCAGGGACTTCTCCCACCCAACCAAATCTGTACCAGATGCCACCACGTAGCACACGTGCTGTTAACCCCCTACCCAGTTGTGGCAGACATCATCAATCCACCACCGAGCTCCCACCAGGGCTTCTGAGTCTTTACAATTTAGCACTCAAGCTTTCAGCTCTTCATCCATTCCCAATTATGCTTATTTACTAATCCTGCCTGGGATCACTGGGCTCACTGTGTCCCCCTGGACCCTTTGAAAATGCTGTATGTGGTCAAGCATGGTGGCTCACATCATAATCCCAGTACTTTGGGAGGCCAAGGCAGGTAGATTGCCTGAGGTCAGGAGTTCAAGACCAGCCTGGCCAACACAGTGAAACTCCATCTCTACTAAAAATACAAAACTTAGCCAGGCGTGGTCGCAGGCACCTGTAGTCCTAGCTACCTGGGAGACCAAGACAGGAGAATCACTTGAACCTGGGAGGCAGAGGTTGCAGTGAGCCAAGATTGTACCATTGCACTCCAGCCTGGGCAACAAGAGCGAAATTCTGTCTACAAAAAAAAAAAAAGGAAAAAGGAAAGAAAATGCTGTATGTGTTACAGAGGCCTTTATAGTGTTGAGGATCAAAATGCCTCTTTCCTTTTTTTGAGACAGGGTCTCACTGTGTTGCCCCAGTTGGAGTGCAGTGGCACCATCATAGCTTGCACTGCAGCCTTGACCTCCACAGCTCAAGTGTTTCTCCCACCTCAGCTTCCCAGCTAGCTGGGACTCTACACATGTAGCACCACACCTGGCTAATTTTTTTAAATTGTTTCTTGTAGAGGTAGGGTCTCACTATATTGCCCAGGCTGGTCTCAAACTCCTGGGCTCAAGTGATCCTCCTGCCTCAGCCTCTCAAAATGCTGGGATTACAGGCATGAGCCACTGCTGTGCCTGGCCAAAATTCCCCCTAATACCCAAGTAGTGTCCTCTCCAGGAAAAAAATAACCAGAGGTCCACATACTAATAGTGAAACGCGGGCCTGAAGGAAGTCTGGCTGGAGGCCTCCAGGTATAGGAGAAAGGGAGGGGTGGGGAGCACATTTTGTCAGCCTGTGGGGACAGGCAGAAAACGGGATACAGAAGGGTAGCCGCGTCCACACTGGCTGGAGCCGATGAAGCTGAAGTTTCTAATCGTTCTTTAGGAATCTTCGTAGGCTCAGACAAGAACACCCGAGCTGTCATCTGGGGTGGCGCTGGCTACATGGACGGGCCCCCAGAATGCGACGCTGAGCGAGGGAGACACTCCTAAAGGGCCACACGTTGTGTGACCTGCGCGTGGGACAGGACCAGAGCTGACGACTCCTGGACTGAAGCAGAGTGTGGCTGGCGGGGCCGGCGAGAGGCTGGGGGCTTCTGTCTGGGGTAACGAAAGTTTCTGAGTTGATAGGGGTCATGGGTGCACATCTGTAAATGTTCTAAACGGAACTGCACTTTAATGGGTGGACTGTGTGGTACGTGACGTGTATCTCAATAAATCCCTCGTGTTTGGTTGTTGTTGTTGTTTGTTTGTTTTTTTTAAGATACCATCTGGGAGGCAGACGACATCCCCATCGGACAGTTCTGGTGCAGGTGAGGCCCAGAAGCTTCCTGGCCAGGTGGCCCCCGGCCAGTGTCTTAACCTCTCTGAGGTCCCATTTCTTCAGCCGTGAAAAGAGTTAAACGCTGTTTGCCTTGCTGGTCTTCGGCAAGGAGTAAAAACCACCCTATAAACTACCCGGGCCAGAGCAGACGCAGCTGACTCCCATTCCTCACACGGCAGCCCTGGCGACGGTCACATGCACTGCAGCTAACAGTGACGAGCACAGTGACCGTCCCCGTGCCACGGAGGATTATTCCACCGTCCCCACCCAGCCTCGGCGTCCCAAGGCTTCCGCAGGGTGAGAAGATGATCTGATTCATGCAGGAGAAATGCAACTAGGAACCCCCACTCTCCCGACACCCCCAGGGATTAGGGAGGGGGGCTTCGGGGAGGACAAGGAGGGCAGGCCCCCAAACTTGAGCGGTGACAGCACCAGCCAGGAGCCCCAGCACCGGGTCTTCACGCTGGTCCCGTGGGCGGGTGGCTGGAAGCATTTCTGAATTTCTGAGCCAAGGAGCACTGGGCAGCCCCAGCAGGTGGAGAGCTCAGGCCAGCTTGGTGTGAAGGACAGTGAGCAAAGCCTCCAGTGCCCAGCCTTTGAGATCTCATGGCCCATGGACTGCTGTGGGGACAAACAGGACCAAAGCCAAAACGTGGCCAGGAAGCTCTGTGTCCCTGAGCCAGCACACTGGGCGAGAGGCCCTGCCAATGTTTTTAACCAAAAAGCCACCAACAGCCTCTGTCCTGTTCCTGCTCTACCCGGGGTGGGGAGTGGGGAGGGGCTGGGAGGGACATCCACCAGAAACCAGCCACTGCAGTGGACGCATGAGGACAGCTGTAGCAACTGATGACGATCCCATTCTTGGTGCTGAAGAATCGCATAACATTACTGTCAGGCACCACATAAAACACGAGAACAAAACTTCTACCCACATCTAAAGAGTTGGAGGAGAGCAATTCCTGTCCTTGAAGAGTCTTTGAACACCCTCCTCTTGGGACACCCTTTCCAGAGAAACCAAAGCCATGAGCACACACACTCTGCCACGTGTCATCACAGAGGCTCCACAGACGCAAGACCAAGGGGCCAGGTCCCGGTGGATGGAGGCAGGGAAGCGGCGATCAGGGGCCCCGCAGCAGACGCTTTGGTAGCAAGTGACATCTACCCCCATCTACCCCCACCTACTCCCATCTACCCCCACCTACCCCTACCTACCCCCACCTACCCCCATCTATCCCAGGGAGGGTTCCTCCTCTTTCACAGCCCAATCCAAGTACTGGGTCTGCAAAGAAACTCTCCTTGAAGTCAGGAAGGACGAAGAGGGACGTCGGTACCTTGTGATTTAGCCCCTGGACCGCTGTGAGGACAGATGGGACCAAAGCCGAAGGGTGGCCAGGAAGCTCTGTGTCCCTAAGCCACCACACAGGGTGAGAGGCCCTGCCCATGTTCTTTTGTTTGTTTTTGTTCGTTTTGTTTTGTTTTTTGAGACAAAGTCTCACTCTTGTCCCCCAGGCTGGAGTGCAATGGCACGATCTCCGTTCACTGTAACCTCCACCTCCCAGGTTCAAGTGATTCTCCTGCCTCAGTCTCCCGAGTAGCTGGGATTACAGGCGCCCACCACCACACCCAGCTAATTTTTGTATTTTTTAGTAGAGATGGGGTTTCACCACGTTGGCCAGGCTGCTGTACAAACTCCTGACCTCAGGTGATCCTCCTAAAGTGCTGGGATTACAGGCGTGAGCCACCACACCTGGCCGAGGCCCTATGTTTTTAACTAAAAAGCCACCAACGCCCTCTGTCCTGTTCCTGCTCAGGACACTGGAAGGCATGACAAATCGCCATCACATGGGAATTCCACACCAGTATCTTAGATCACACTGGATTTCTGCACAAAGCGTAAGGACACTGGGCGGGGGACAGGGGGCAGGGGGGAAGTCACTTCTGAGACCGGCCTTTTGCTAAACTCAGCCATTTTTCTTCCCTGTTCTGTTGCTTAAGTCCCCTCCTGCAGTTTACAATCCCGACCCGCCACCCTCACCAGGATCACGAGGGAGCCAAGACGCACCGGCGGCCGACCTCCCAGTGTGACAGCTTTCTGGTTATGTCTGCACGTCATGGAGGAACCTTCTAAAGGAGTTTCAGGAAGTTTATGTTCGGAAGCCGCGATGATCACTTTCGTTCATGGCCCAGCTTTATAATGGGAAACAGACACCTCACAGAAGTGCCAGGAAGGGGTCTGCTTTGAAACGCGTTCAAATAAAAGGATTGAGGAGAGCCTCGTGCTTACAAACATCGTAAAGACACTTCATTATTGACGGTGCCTGCCTCACATCCACTGTGGACTTGCAAGCCCCAAACTCATCCTGCCCCTGGATGGCCGGGGCACCCAGCCCTTCCGCCTCCACGCTTTGTTTTTCTTTCCTCAAAAAAAAAAAAATAAAATAAAATAAAGCTGTAATGAGATGCACAATTAACAACATGTTTAGCTAATTGAGTCTGTCCACGGCATATCCCAACCTGGGCGCTGAGAGAGAAGTCTGTCACCTGGAGCGTGCCACGAAAAGGAGAAAAGGCGAAGTCAGCAGCTAATAGAAATTGTTACTTGGGGAGGACGCCCCTAACCACGTCAGATCAAAGACGCTGACGGACTCTTCCCACCAAATGAATTCGCCTCTGAGCTCTTGGCATTGGGTCCAGCACTCTCTATCACCAACTGGAAAGCAAAATGCTTTGTTTTGCCTGAAAGACGTTCCCACATGGCGCATTGCCCCGCCTGCACCCCCTCGACTGCGAGTCTGAAGGCATCGTGATCAACACCATGGTCAATCCGGATGGCCCAATCGCATCGCATCCGGCCTGCGTGAAAACACTTCACTTCTGACCTCCTTGACACCAGCGCCCAGAGCCGCCCCAGACGCCGCACACTGCACTTACCCTGGGGCGAGCGGGCGTGTCTGCCGGCGCTCATCCCCTGTGGCGTGTGGTTGCAGAGGGACGGCTGCCCCGTGTCCGGCTCCACGCCCCAGGTGCCCGCAGCGGCAGCAGTGCGCTGGGCTGTGTCTCTGCGCACTGGCTGGCTCCGGGCTGGGAAGTTTCAAGCATTCCCTTCTCCCCCTTCACACACTTAACCCTACCTTGTCTGGTCAAGAGGGATCCACACAAAATCAACCTTCTGCGTCAAGAGCTGCGTCCAGCTGCCTCAGAGGCACAGAGTCTGTTCCTGGCCCCACCTGGCTTTCACCATAAACTAGAACGAGCGGCCAAGGTCCAGGACGCTGCGGCTTTGCAAGGGTGAGCGGCTTTTTCCTAACCCACTGGGCTTTTTTCCTCCCAGGCGGCAGAGGGGTGCACCTGCTCCAAGGAATTTGGGGTGTCCAGCCCTCTGGTCTCTGGGGGGGGTCACCCTCGGTGGGGGCTTCCCCTGGAGAGTTTAACACTCAGACCCCACTCCAGGCTCAGCAAGGGGCACTGGTTGGGGGGGATTCCAGCCCACTCCTCAATTCTCTATGGGGACCCTCGGCCAGCCTTGGTGCTTTCAGAGCTCTGGTTTCCTCGTTTGTAGGAGATAAACAGCACCCAAAACTGAGCCACAGCCACTGAAGCAGGCTACTGCCAGGCGGAGTGCAGGTGCATCAGTGATCCTGCCTGCCTTCCCCTGAGCCCCGAGTCGCCGTTCCATCCACTTAAGGCATCCTGGGCTCTCATGAGCTTCCAGGGAAACCAAGTCACAGGAATTTAATCATGGCCAAAATTTAGCCCATAAATAGCTATTGAGCGGCTTCATGCCAGATGGGGAGATGTGAGGGCGGGTGCAGGAGGAGGCATGGGCACGTGCCCTGAGGGCAGCAGCACACCTTGCGCTCTCAGTTAGGTCTGGACGGCAGATTCGAAGCGCCTTTTCCCACTTTCTACTTTCCTGTATTTTTACAGGATATAATGAGAAAACAGACATTTAAAAAATGTTTCAGAAGCCGGTCCTGACCGCCCCCTCATTTTCCCCAGACCCTCTTCCTTGGAAAGACCCTTCCATTGCTTCCACACTGCTGTTTTCATACTTGCCTTCCAACAGGCACCTCCCACGGCCCGAGCGCCCCAGTTTCACACTTGCCCTTCGACAGGCACCTCCCACAGCCCGAGCGCCCCAGTTTCACACTCACCTTCTGACTGGCACCTCCCACGGACCGAGCACCCCAGCAGCCCCCTTTGCTCCCCTGAAGCAGGTGTGGCCAGTGAGGCTCCGGGATGGAGATGTGCCCATCGTTATGGGGCCTCCGGCCTGCGTTCCCTGCACCTACACAAAAACTGACTCTCGCCTCCAGGAAGCTTCTAGAAAGGGCCCCAGCACTGTGGTCAGAACACAGAGTCCCAGCACACCGATTGGTGCACCCTCAGCCGCCCCTAAGTGAGGGGTCTGGCAGGGTCCACCTGGGTGACGCCCTCCCCCTTCAAAGCCCCAGGCTGCCGGGGCACCATCCCATTCTTTTGGGGACTTCGTACAGGTCGTTGACTCCAGGAGGGCAGGAACAGCACCCAACTGGGAGTCTGCAAGTGTGTGGGGTATGACATTCATCTCACATGCACAGAGCACACCATGAGTAAAGAATTCTCATCCTCCGGTATTTCTCTTTCTGTTTTTTGAATTAAGGTGAAACTCACTGCACATAAAATTAAAGTTTTAAACTATGACACAGTAGGTGGCATGAGGCGCATGCTGTACTATGCCTTCTGTTTACTTCCAAAGTCTTTTCATCATCCCCAAAGACCACCCAATGACTGCCCATCCCTGCCAGCCCCAGACAACCACCCATGGGCCCCCATCTGCTCTGCCATGTCACAGGGATGCAGCTGGCCACGTGTAGCCCTCGCGTCTGGCTTCTTCCACTTCCATGACATTCTCCAGGCTGGCCCACACCGCAGCATGGATGAGGCCCTCACTCCTCTGTGGCTGAGTCTTACTCCTCGGTGGGGAGAGACCTCATGTTGGGTAAGCAGGCATTGGTCCATCCAAGGACATCTGGGTTGACTCCACCTTTTGGCCATTGGGGGGAACTCTAGAGATAGAAGTGCCATTTTCACCCTGACCCACGGTGCTCCCCATGAAGTCTGAGTCGGAACCACCCACCTCTCAACGGGTCCAGATGGCCCTATTCCTCCAGCGTTTCCAAGAACACGCCTGGCGCACATCGCCACCTGGTCTCGATCCCATGGAGGGACCCTGGGGTTGCTTCTAATCATTGTTCAACGTCTACCCTCTCTGTGCATGGCTCAGGAAGAAGGTGGGGTGGGAAAGAGAGATCTCTGAGTGATCAGGTTGTCTTGGGGCTCCAGACGCTGCTCCCAGTGTTGGTTGACGTTGGTGGATTCCAAGTTCTAGAGCCTCTGTCGGCTCAGATGAAATATCTGAAGTTGGCACAAATGCAGCCATCCTCAGGTGGGGCCTCATCACCCTCAGGAAATCCTGGGCATCTTTGGGCAGCAGGGAGCTGGGCAGGTCCATCACCCTCAGGAAAGCCAGGGCATCTAGCCAGGAGCTGGACAGCTCCATCACTCTCAGGAAAGCTGGGGGGTCTGGGCAGCAGGGAGCTGGGTGGGTCCACCACCCTCAGGAAAGCCAGGGGATCTGGGCAGCAGGGAGCTGGGCGGGTCCCATCACCCTCAGGAAAGCCGGGGCATCTTTGGGCAGCAGGGAGCTGGGCGGGTGCATCACCCTGAGGAAAGCCAGGGTGTCTTTGAGCAGCAGGGAGAGTCCCCCATCATCCTGTGGACATCTCATTTGTGCAGAAGCCTTGACGTAAGATAGAAGCAACATTTCCTGGAAGTTTCTTACAAACTTAAACCAAGGACAGAGGATCCTAGAGGAATTGAGGGCTTTGCTGTCCACTTTAAGTGGAGAGAATTCTTTTTCATTCCTTTATCATCACCAAAGGTTGGATTTCAGAGCAAGTACTCAAGCACGTGGAGGAAGATGAGGGAGGGAAGATGGGAGGAGGGTGAGGAAATGTGGGTGTCTGGTTCCCTGGCTGTGCACTCAGGGGACCCTGGGGGACCACCTGCTTAACAGGCAGATGCCTCTGTGTGTCGCCGTCAAGTGAGGTTGTGGCTGAGCCTGGTTAACACTCGGGGCGCCCATGCACAGCTGGAGCCTGCACAGTCTCTTGGTGACAGCAGTGACCACATGGCATCCTCCCGCAGGAACCATGTGGCTGGCTGGCTTTTATTCTCTCTATCCTTGGGCAGAAAGAGGAGGAAGAAGTGATGAGTCCTGGCCTTCTATCTTCCAGTAGGTCAGAAATGTTTTCATAAGATAAAAGTTACAACTGAAAGAAACAGCAGGTCTGGGCGTAAAAACCCTGTGTTTTCAGCCTCGAGTGTGTGTGGGAGAGCGGGAGGTCAGGGTGTCTCTCCTGGGGGCCACGAAGCAGGAAGAAAGGGCTGTGGGGCCAATGCCAGCTCCACTTTACATCTGGGTGCTGGGGCTGCCACAGCAAAGTGCCACAAACTGGGGGGTCCATGTGACAGAAATTTGCCCTCTCCCTCACTGGAGGCCAAGTCTTAGATCCAGTTGTTTCAGGGCTGTGCACCCTCTGAGGGCCCCAGGGAGGTCCCTTCCTGCCTCCTCCAGCTCCCAGCAGCTCCCAGGGTGGGGTGGCATGGGCAGCCACGTGTTCAGAGCTCCCAGGTGTCTCCAGGGCTCCGTCAAGGCTGACACCCTGGTTGGCACTAGGACTCTGATTAGGATTTTGGACAAAGCATTTCCTCCACGGGCAGACACAGAGCACACCCCTGGGTAACAGCATGCCCAGCTTTTTAGAAGAGTCACCAAACACTGGCCGTCCAAGTGAGAATCAGTGAGATTGCAAAGTGGTTGTCATTGGTGAGGGTGTCAGATGGCCTGGTGTGTTTAAGTAACCAAAAGCAAGTCCTTCTGATACCTTGCATGTTGGAGGGGATATTCCAGTGCTGGTTAGAATTAAAACCCAAAGCAGGTCATTGATTCTGATGGGAGTGCCCTGGCCCCAGGATCATTAAGAAGGGTTCCGGGGAGGAAAAACAGATGATATTGTCTGTCCCTGGTCCAAATTCATGGTGCATCCCCATTTCCATAGCAATTCCATGCAGGTCTTTTATATGCTGCTATATTTTATATCTGTTGCTGTGCTGCTACACACTCCAAAACTTAATGGCTTAGAGAGCAAAAAATCACTTTTTATCTCTCACAGACTATTAGCCAAGAAAGTGGGAAGTGCTCAGCAGGGCGGTTTTCCTCAAGGTCTCTCATGTGGTTTTATGTCAGCCAGGGCTGCATCACCTGAAGGCTCAAATGGGGCTGGTGGCTCCCTCACAAGGTGGGTGGGCTAGCACTGGTGTTGGCTGAGGGCCCCAGTTACTCTCTGGGGCCTGCCTGAGTGTCCTCACCGCATGGTGGATGGCTTCTTCTAGAGTGAGTGAGCCAACAGGCCAAGTGGAGGCTGCAATGCCATTATAATCCAGCCTCAAGGGGAAGTCACACATTGACCACCACTGTACTCTATGCTGACCACATAGACCAGCCCTGCTGTGTGGGAGGGGAGCACACATAGACAAATACAGGAGTTGGGGGTCACTGGGGCCATCTGGGAGGCTTGCCACCATCACCCGTCCTGTTCCCTAAATGACCTGCATCCCCAGGTTTCCTATTCTCAGCATTATGTGCCACCTTGAGGGGCTGGGAATGAGAAAAAGTATTGTTTTCAGACAGAAAGCATCTCTTTTATATTTAACAGCCCTTCCTTTAGTTTATCTCTTCCCTCTCTTACTTTATTTAAAAGTAGCAAGAGGCCAGGTGTAGTAGCTTATGCCTGTAATCCCATCACTTTGGGAGGCTAAGGCAGGTGGATTGCTTGAACCCAGAAGTTTGAGACCAGCCTGGGCAACATGGCAAAACCCCATCTCTATTTTATAATATTACTGTTTTTAAAAAATGAATAAATAAAATAAAGTGCAAGATATGCTACCCTCAGTGCCCTCCTTACAAAGCTTGCTAGCTTGATCATTCAGCTTGTTGGGCCACTTTCCACATTACTACAGGCCATGGTCTTGCTGATAGAATAAGAGTGCCTATTTCTGGTGGGGTTTGACTAAGCATTCTTGCCTGAAGTCTCCTGAAGCTGTAGTCTTGCATCAGCTGGAGTTGCAGTCTCATTTGAAGGCCTGACTGGGGCTGGAGGAGCCACTTCCCAGGTCACTCCATCATACACTGGCCAGTGGTGCTGCAGGCCAGAACTCAGTTCTCTCCAAATGGACCCTGCCATGAGGCCACTTAAATATACAGCATGGTGACTGGCTCCCCTCAGAGTGGATGACCTGAGAGACCAAGACAGAAGCTGTGGTGCCTTGTACAGCTCAGTCACAGAAGTCATACACTGTCAGCTCTGCCATGTTCCATGAGTCACATGCATCAGGCCTGAGTCAATGTAGGAAGATGATAAACCCCAGGAGGTATGGGTCAGTGGGTTCACCTTGGAGGCCACAGAGCTGTCCCAGTGCTGTCCCAGAGGGGGATTCAGTGACAGGGCCAAAGGGATTCCAATGACTCAACCCGAGAATGACCAGATTAGACAGGACTGATCAGGCTAAGATGATGAAAGGCCGGCTGACATGACACATGGGACAGGCCCCAGACAGAGTCCCTGGATTGAAGTCTCCACCCCAGCACTTCCCACCTGGGGTTTGGGCTTCATCCATCGGCAAGGCAGAGATGATAGTGAAACCCAGCCTTCCTCCCACCTGTGTGCCGGATGATCAAAGGAGCAAACAAAAAAAACAAACAAACAGGAAAGTGCCAAAGAGTCTATTTTTGTTACTAGAATGATAAATCCCTTTAAAAATAAACAGCTTTCTTGGATATAATTAACATACTATACATTTCACCTATGTGAGGTGCACAATTCACTGGTCTTTAGTCTATTCAGAGTTGTGTGACCATCGTCATTATAGAATAAGGTCTGATTGATGCTTGAGAGCTGACGATGATGATGATGATGATGGAGACAGAGTCTGCTCTGTCCACCAGACTGGAGTGCAATGGTGCTATTGTAGCTTACTGTAGTGTCCACCTCCTGGGCTCAAGTGATCCTCCTGCCTTAGCCTTCCAAGGACTCCAGGCATGAGCCACCACACCCAGCAGATATATATATATATATTTTTTTTTTGGTAGAGGTGAAGATTTGCTATGTGGCCCAGGCTGGACTCAAACTTCTGAGCTCAAACGATCCTCCTGCCTTGGCCTCCCAAAGTGCTGGGCTTATTTTTAGACCATAATGAAAAGTTTCAGTTGATGTTACAGGAAGTGAGCCAGGGAACGCTTTACCCCCAGGCTCTAGGAACCATCAAGGTCAAGCTAGAAAAGGGCATCGGCAAGAAGGGGTGTCCGGAGGCGTTAGGGCTGCGCTCTCTGTGCAGAGAGAGTTCCCCTGCGTGGAGCAGCTGCACTCCCTTAGGGGTGGCTGGGTATGAGCACTACGGCCTGTCCTCGAGGGTCCCACCTCTTCCCCAACTCCCTGGCATCCTAGTCAAGATTCAGGGGGTGGGACTTCCCCTGGAAACCTGGAAAGCAGGGAGCACCGACTGCCCATGGACGCCGGGAAGGAGGGAGCGTTGCCACCCGTGGACCCTGAGAAGGAGGGAGCGTTGCCGCCCGTGGACCCTGAGAAGGAGGGAGCGTTGCCGCCCGTGGACCCTGAGAAGGAGGGAGCGTTGCCGCCCGTGGACCCTGAGAAGGAAGGAACGTTGCCGCCCGTGGTCCCTGAGAAGGAGGGAGCGTTGCCGCCCGTAGACCCTGAGAAGGAGGGAGTGTTGCCGCCCGTGGACCCTGAGAAGGAGCGAGCGTTGCCGCCCGTGGTCCCTGGCTGCGTGTCCTCCCCTTGGCTCCTCCGCCCAAGAGGGAAGTCGAAGCTGTTTTTCCAAAGCTCTTTCTCCCCCACCTCCCCCAGCTTCCCTCTAAGAGTTCCTGCTGGTGTCCTCCGCCCCCAGTCCACGGTCCAGGAGCCAAGAATTCGTGGCAGACCCCGAGCACAACTCGCCAAATCATTCGCTCATTGTTAGACATCTGGGGTTTTCAACTGTTTGTTTTCATAAAGGACACTCTAAATGCCCCTGGGCAGCGGCTCCTCTGGAGCTTCAGTCCGAGAACCTCGGGTGTGAAATTCTGTTCTCAGCTCTGCTCCTGCCCAGGCTGCTCTATCATCCCACGAGAGGCTGCAGTTGGAAGCCACTTGATGCCCCAGCCTCCGTGGGTGTGAGCATCCCCAGCACCCAGACCTCGGCTTCTCGGTACCGTGTTCCATCCAAAGTGGCCAGGACTCCTGGGAGAAATGGCGAGCTCCAGTCTGGGAAGGGAAAACACCAGAGGCTTGTAGGAGATTGCGACCCTCCGGGGCTATGAGGCTGTGCCCGAGCACTTGGGAGCCTGCTTGATGGGGGGTGTGGGGGGTGGGAGCCGAGGGTGCCAGGAGATGGCCTGGGGCACAAGTAGCCCTACAGCTCAGGCTCAGACAAGCAGCTGGAAGCCTGGCAGCACATGGACGTTCCCACGGCTTTAAAGGACGCCCCACAGAACATGAATTAATCATCATAGAGAGAAAGGACAACATTGCAGGGGAGCTGCAGACGCAGCATCGATAAAACCGTCGGAGTCATGTCACCAGAGACGGCCCAGGTGAGATTTTACACCCCCCACCAGGATACCCGCGGAAGCGCAGCCTCACGCCCTGCTGTCCCTGCCCACCCAGGATCTCATCACCAGGAATCGAGAGGCAGACCCAGCCAAGGGTATCCTGCAAAGCAGCCCGAGTGCCCACAGCATGGAGGGGCCAGGATCCAGAACAGGCTGACAGAGATGGAGGAGAGAGGGCGGCTTGGGGCAGGGCGTGACGCCCGCAGATTCCCCTCACAGAACCTCGTGGGGACAATGGCCAGGCTGCAGTGCGGCCTCGCATGGACCTGTCCATTCCCCGATTCTGACGGTGCTGAGGGCTTGCAAATGTCCTTGTGTGCAGCAAACACACCCCAAAGATCCTGGCTGTGTGGACCGCGGTGCAGCCCCCCACGGGCCTCTCCCAACCTGAGCGGCGCCCTCCTGGCCACTGGCCACTGCTGCCTGAGACCCTGCCCCAGCAGAAGGCACAGGCTGGGGTGGGCCTGCCAGAGGGAACCAGGTTAGCGAGGAGGGACCTCCCAGGGCCGAGGCATCTGAGCAGCACCCTGCAGGACGGGCAGGCCCCTCATGCCCCAGGCACCCGCACAGGGCCTGCGATCTCATGCATTCGAATGGCACTGCATGGGCCAGGGTGTCCCGGGGGATCCTGTCGGGTGCCCTGCTCAGCTCTTCCACCTTCCACAGTAAGTACTTCGACAGTACGGCTCATGGTCACCCCAAGTCCCCGAGAAGGAAAGAGAGTGACGCCATGGAGATGGGA
Organism: Colobus angolensis palliatus; assembly: GCF_000951035.1. NCBI lineage: Eukaryota > Metazoa > Chordata > Mammalia > Primates > Cercopithecidae > Colobus > Colobus angolensis. Next base: position 2,152,934 of record NW_012121376.1, read on the forward strand.
GGCCAGCCCTGCGAAGGGCACCATAGTCCTGGGCACCACCTCTCCTGGGGAATGGGGGCTTGGGCTTCTTCTCCTCCTTCCTCCCTCCCTCCTCCCTCTCTCCCTCCTCCCTCTGACTTGCACCCCCACATTGCCAGTATCACCCCCTCCCCAGTTGCAACAACCCCAAACATTCGGACATTGATTTGTGTTTCCTGCATGGGGGCAGAAGCCCTCCTGTTCCAGAACCGCCGGGCCCCCACGTTCCCCCACGGGCAGGGACCCATCTCACTCCCCCCACCCCACTGGCTCACAAGGCTCTGGCCCCCACCCCCATGGCTGCTTGGTGAAATGACAGCCCCGCTCTGCCGGAAGCCGGGGAAGAGGAAGGGGCTGGGGAAGGGAGTCCAGCTGGGGAGCCCTGTGAGCCCCTCTAGGAGCCTGGCCCTGGCTGGAGAGACAAGCACTGGGATGAAACACACTTGATTCACGGGGGCACAGGGTTGCCATCTGCAGTGCTTGTGCTAAACTCCAGCAAAGAGCAGATGCAGGCTTTCCTCCCTGGGTCAGCAGCCCCGGGCCTGGAATCAGCTACGCCCACTGCGCTGAGATCAGCGTTGAAAAGCCTCCATTGCAGACCTGCGGCAAAGGCCGGGGGAAGCTGGAAGCGATGCTAAGGCTGCTCTGCTGTGATCAGCCTGGCCTGGGGCGCCCTGGGAGATTCCTGAACCGCCTCCTACACCCCTCCCCGACCCCCAGTATGAGGCCCTCACTCAGGCATGCCTGGGCCCTGGAGGCAGAGAGCCTGGGACTCCATGGAGAAGCCGTGCCCTGAGCCCACTCGGCCTGGCCAGGAGCCCGGGCCCTGTGTGATCACACCCGGAGGGCCTCACCAGCAGCGGCGGGGGCAGACTCTGTGGGGGCACCCCCTTCTCCAGCAGGGCTGGCCCCAGTGGGGTGGGAGGATGTGGTGGAGGGCATGACCTCTAGGAGAAGTTTGGCTGGAGCAGCCCTGGGGGGCAGCCAACTGCCGGGCAGGGGCTCCAGTGGCCCATTTCCCATGACAGGCGGCCTGGCCGGGAGGGATGCGCAGTTTCCACCACCTGAGCCCAGCTCCCAGCCCCGGGCGTTCAGGCTATTGGGTCCGAGGCGCCCTGTCGCTTATTCCAAGAGTTGGCAGCCGGCAGGGTCTGAGGGCCACCGAAAGGGAAACGTGCCCCAACTCAGACCCGCTGGCCACAGGCAGGCGGCCTCGGCTCACTCCTCTCCTCTGGGTCCTTCGCCTGCAGTGACAGCTCCGCACCCAGCACCTTCCTGTGTAAGAAGTCAGGGAGTTCGAGACGAGATCGAGGCTGATCTGGGCCTTGTGTGGCTCCTGCTCATAGAATCCTGGGGGCCGTTTCAGGAAGAGCCTCAGGACACGGAGAATGCTCAGTCTCCTGGCTGCCCCGCCAGGCAAGAGGGTCCGGTGGTGGAGGGAATCCACGGGGCATGGTCCTCACCCCACTGTCAGCGCTGGCAGACCCCAACACTCATCTCCCAGCCCCAGGCACACAACCCGCCCTGCCGCCCCGCTCCGGGCCCTGCCGCCCCTCTCCGGGCCCTGCCGCAGCGGGGGTGTTTGGTGCTGCTGGGGTGGAGTCAGGGGCCAGATCCCATCGTGAATTTGACAGAAAAGGAAATGGGCTCCGAGAGCAGATGAGGCTCAGCCAGGGCCCTGCGGCTCTCACCCAAGGGCTGAACTCCAGCCTTCCTGGCCCGCTCTGTTTCCCGAGCTGTGGAAAATGCCTCTGTCCACCCGGCATGGCTGGGTAGTGCCTGCTTCCCCCACACCAGCCACAGGCCGGCTCCCCAGTCCTCTGTGGGAGGCTTGCTGGTCTCTGTTAAAAACCCCCCGGGTGACTTGCATGGCGCCAGGGCCTGTGCCCCCGAGAGACACTCTGGGGAGGGGTCACCACAAGAAACCTCAGTCCAAGCTGCCCAGCCAAGGCCGGGCATGGCGGTGCCGGCACAGGAAGGCAGGGAGGGGTCTCCAGGGCAGGCAGCTCTCCCCTCGGCCCAGTCCCCCGTGTGAAGTGCTCGGCCCAGGTGGGATCGTGCTTCCCACTCAGCCTCCTCCAAGCCGCGGAAGGTCCTGCTGGTTCCCCAAATGACTTCTGTCCTGAGCCGTGGGCTCCTGATCACGCACCTACCTTGCACGGCCTGAACAAGAGTCTGCGCCAGGGACCCCGCTCGGGAGGGGCACAGAGGAAGCCAAGAGCCCACACAGGTGAGGGGGTCTCGTGTCTGAGCTCACCCAGCCCAGGCTCAGCAGCAGCCTCAGAATTTCCTGGCATCTGCTTGCCTGTGTTGCAACCCAAGTGGGGTGTGCGCGCCGCCTGAGAGAGAAAACACTGGGGAAGGATTATGTAAGCGCCTTCCTCCCCAGCACAGAGCCGTCTTGGGCACACTGAGACCAGACCATGTGCAAAAGCACTTCGGGAGAGTGGCGGGAACTGAGCTGCCTGAGAGGGATTAACCCCTTCCGGGATGCTGGTGGCTCGTCCTGGAGAATGTGGGACTGGTCAGGATTGCAGCACGCGGAGGGGTGGAGTGTGAATGTGGAGGCACCGGTGCTGTGTGATTTCCCACAAGTTGTCTAACCTCTCTGTGCCTTCATCGCCTGACTCGGCTGTTTCCAATGCAGCTGATTTTAACAGCACCTGTTTCACGAGGCCACAGCCAGGATTCCTGAAGGCAAAGCACAGACAGCCCTCAACGCGGTTTGAGGCTCCAGGCAAGGCTCAGCTGACAGCAGCTGAAAACAGCAGTTCCAGCCACCGAGTCGCCCACCCTGCCCACCACAGAACGAACAAGGATGTCCAGCTTTGCTCGGATTTGTGGGGACCACTGGGTTTGGACTTTAGGAAAAGCTCATTTGCCTTCGGGCGGAAGCGACCGCAGCTGGGGTCGCCTGAGGTGGCGACAGGAACCTCTCGTTGGCTGATGCGGGACCTGGGGAGGGGCCGTCTGTGTGGGGCAGCTCTGGACGCAGACCTGTCGATACCTGTGAAAGCTGTCAGGCTGAGCCACCGTCCAGCAAGTGAAGAGACCACACTGGACCACTGCGGAGTCACCTGGCCAGCCCCACCCGGCTCCTCATAGCCCTCGTGTGTCCCAACTCCAAGCAGGCGGCCGACAGTGCACCCTGACAAGGCATGCGTGTACCATCGCGGACACCTGCTTCTTTAAAGTGACCGGATGGTGCCCAGGACCACAAGAACGAGCCTCACAGCAGGGTGCCCAGCCTCCTTCTCCCTCCACTGTTAACGTTTTTGCCAAGATTCCAAAAATGAAGCTGCAGCCGAAAATAGTTTCTTTTTCTTCTATAGCCCAAATGAATGATGGTGTAGAGATTTTCCCATCATGAGAACTGCGGGCTCCATTTGTAGTAGGCCCAGGGGGTGACACGTCTGAGGTTGGGGTGCCTTGGGGCCAGAGCCCAGAGGAGAACCCACGTTGGCGTTCTAGTAACGTGAACCCTCATAAGATCTTCAGGACAGCAGAGGCAGCGGAGACGCCGGCGGGCAGGGAGAGCCGGCCCGGCCAGTCCCTCAGGAATGAGGTTTGGTCCTATTCTAGCTCAAAATGATAAACCTCATCTCAGATGGCTGCCTGTGACTCCAAGAGACCACCAGGCCCCGGCGATAGCCAGAGCGGTACCCAGCATACCAATCGCGCCCACCTGCCTGGCGTGGCTGGGAGACGCGGCCGGGTGCTCTCTGTCTCTCCCTCCCTCTTTCACTGCTCCCTGAAGGCAGCATCTAAAGAGGCTGAGGCTGTCCTGTTGCTGCCCTGACCTCTGGGGAGAAGCCCGCAGTTCTGATTACGGACCTCAGACGGGGAAGCGCACAGGAGGCCTCGGGTGGCCGGGCTATGCTGCTTCTCCCTGGACGGGCAGAGCTGGCACATAGGAGGCACTTCACAGGTGACTAAGGAGACATAGACCCGAGGCCTGGGGGACTGCAGTGTCCCGTGGATCCCAGCTGCGGCTATCAGGCCCACGGGTGGGAGAGCCAAGGGAGGGGCTCAGCTGGGCAAGGGGATGAGAGCGGGCGGGGACACTGCTGGGAACTCCCTTCACCGCATGGCCAACAACGTGCGTAAGCGAACAGGGCGGGAGAGCAGTCACTCAGCCTCTCCGCCCGTTTTCCTGGTCTGTAAAATGGACCGAAACGCCCGCCCCGTGGTGTTCTCTGGGCAGTTTCTATAAATGCTTGGCCCAGCCTCCCCGGCACACGGCTGCTATCTGGGGCACTGTTCCGTTATTTTCATCCCTGCCCCTGCTGTTTGCTTAGACTTCCCCTGACTCCAGTGAAATCAGCCTCCAGAGGCATTTCGTCAGCCCCTTGTTCATCCACAACACGGCTAGGCAGGTGCGCCCAGGGGGTCTGAGGCTTTAACGGACTTTAAATGTATGTCCCTGCAGCAAACAGGTTTCTGTACAGCCCGAGAGCAGCACGGTTCGGGGCTTGAGGGGCAAAGATCCAAGGATGCTGGAGCCAGGGATGGGGCTGTAGTCACGGGGCTGTGGGGGAAGCGGGGAAGGAGGGCCCACCCTGGCAGGACCTCTCACAGCGAGTCCACTGGGAAGCCAGCCTGCAGGCCTGGGGTGGGGGCACAGGGAGCCCACCCAGCAACACAGGGGCAACCCGGAAGTGGACAGAGAACCCCAGTGGCTCTATCACAAGGCCACACACATGACACGCATCTCCCGGGACCGGGACTCTGGCTCTTGGAGGGCCACTTACAGAAAGGAGCTCTCTCCTTACACAGAGTGTGCTACCCTCGGTTTCACCGCTGTGCCAACGTTTAAAATCCGGATGGGTTTCCTCCCCACACCGTGTGTAGAAATGCCTGGTGTTCTTTAAACGTGTGATGTCGTTTCCCCACTGGGTGACTGGTCTCGGTTTGCCCACCACACTCACGGCTGCTGGATCCTGATGGTCTCAGATCAAACCCCCCGGGGAAGATGCGCTGGGCAATCCGTCATCCATGGCGAGCCTTCGAGCCGGATGCAGCCAAGGTCTAGTCTGACTCCAGGACCAGAGATGGAGGGGAGCTTGTCACAGCCCCCATGCCATTCTGCTGAGAGGCACCCCTGCCCGGTGCCAGGCTGACGTCCACACCTTCCTGCTGTTCCCACCAGCTGAGCTGACCCACTTTCCATGGCCGCCTGCCGCCAAGCACCCAGAGAGCTCGCTCTCACCCATCTGCCCGCGGCCCAGCTGCTGGGGGAGCCAGGCGGACCCCCGCCCATGTGGGGGAGCAGAGGGAGGCGAACGCGCGGCGGTGGGTAAGGGGATGTGGCTGAGGTGCCTGTGGGGTTTCTTCTGATTGCTCTGGCTGCTGAAATAGGGAGGCCTCCCCATCAGCGGAGTGGAGGTGGGGAGGCGATGCACAGGTTCAAGGCAAAGGGAAGGAAAGTGGGGCCGCCAGACGGCATGAAGAGGTCGCCTGGAAGCCTGTGGTTTCCCAGCAAAAATGCAACCAGGTGTGCTGCTTCTCCAGATCTCAGGTCCAGGGCAGGCGAAGGTTCGTATCATCTCAGTTTGGGGCTTTGTCTAGATGAGTCCTCGGAGGCGTGAAGGGGTTGAGGGTGTGTCCATGCAGAGGGGAGCCGTGGGTCTGGGCCCCTGGCCCCGCTGAAGGAGGGGCCAGGGGAGCCAGCTACAGGGGAGACGGCAGGGCAGGGGTCAGCACAATGTGCTCTGCAGTCCACAGATGTGGGACGGGGCTCCCTTAATTTAGGTCTTCTTTAACCTCTTTCAGTAAAGTTTTATGATTTTTTTTCCCATAAACACCTTTTGCATCTTTTACGAGTTATTTCTTGACATTTCTATATCTTAAAGCTTTTTGAACGGTGGCTTTTTAAAGCTTCCTTTTCGCATGACCGCTAATGACGGAAACGCAATGACACCTTGTATATTGACTTTGATACCCCCAAACGTGCTGACGTCTCTTAATAGTTCTGAGTAACTATTAAATATTTCCCTGGGAAATATTTTAGGTTATCTTTGGAAATTGTTTGGAGTTTTCCAGGACACAGTGACATCACCTGCGAATAGCGAGTTTTGTCTTTTCGTTTCCACAGTGTGCCTCTGGCTTGTTTTCTTTTCTTTCTCTGCTCCCAAGACCTCCACACAGTTGAACAGAAGCTGGAAGAGCGGCACCCAGCCCTGCTCCCGACGTTGGGGATGCCTGCTGCGGCTGCAAGGCTTCTGTGGAATCTCTTGATCGAGTCAAAGGAATTCCCTTTTTTTATTTTCTAGAATTTTTTTTTTTTTTTTTTTAAGCCTTTTTCTTGGATGCTGAATTTTCTTAAAAGCTGCGTCTGCTTCTGCTGTGAGGATCACATGAATTTCTCCTCCTTTAATCTGTCAGTGTGTTGAGTCACACTGAGTGATACGCTAAGGTCAAGCCAAGCTGCAGTCACAGCCCAAACACGTGTCATGGTGAAAATCTAAAGGACTGAGATTGTTGTATTATTGGAAACTGTTATGATTAATAAGAGAGCTTAACAACGGTATAGAATACAAGATATGACACCTGATTGAATCCAGCCACAGTTAGTTACCAAATGAGATTGTTCACTGCTAGATTTGGTTTGCTAATATTTTGCTTAGAATTTGTCTGAGTAGGAGGCTGAGGCAGGAGAATCGCTTGAACCTGGGAGGCAGAGGTTGCAGTGAGCTGAGATTGTGCCACTGCACTCCAGCTTGGGCAACACAGCAAGACTCCTCAAAAAAAAAAAAAAAAAAATTACCTGAGTAAGATTAGGCTGTAATTTTTTTCTCTCTGCTGCTGTCTTCAGATTTTGATGCCAAAGAAATGCTAGCCTCGAAAAATGAGTTGGGGGATGTCCACCTCTTTCTGCTTCCTGGAACAGCCTGTGAAGGGATGGAGTTGTTTCCTCCTTCGGTGTCTGGTGAACACACGTCATTTGGGATCTTTTCCTCCCTATTTTCCAGTTCCCTTCCTCCCTCCTCAGAGGTGTCTAATCTGTATTATACCTATATAGTGAATTCTTAATTTTGATAATTCTATTTTCTAGTGGCAGAGCTACTGTTTGGTACTTTTTAAAAGTGTCCAGTCCATCGCTGTCGGTCTGTTTCTATTCTCTGTTATTTCCTCCATAGGTTTTCATTTGTGTTGTTTTCTCTCCTTTGCCTGATTGTTTCTGTGTGCTGGACACCATATATGCAAAATTGCTCACGGACATAATTTAGCATTATCTTCCTCCCAGAAGGATTAGTATTTGCTTCTGCCTGGCAGCTGGGGACACCAGTTGTGCAAGACCAGGTCAGTCCAGGGTTGTCACTGGGGCGATGTGAAGCTGAGTGGCAGCCCCGGGAGACTCAGGGTGTAGCTCTCCCAGGATTTGGCCCAATGGGAAGGGGTCCACTGGGGCCCTCGACCTTGGCAGCCCCAGGTCCCAGTGCGCATGCCTTAGTGTCTTAATTTCTTAGTGTCTATAACAACATTTGTAAGTGATTATTACTGTTTGTTTCTGGAATTTAGAAATATAATCAGTTTTTTGTATGTTAGCCTTGTGGGCAGGAATCTTGTAAATTCACTTATTAATGGTTTGCTTGTGAGTTCCTTTGGATTTTCTTCACATATAACCATATCACCTGTAAATACTGACAGCTTCGTTTCTCATTTTAAAGCCTTTTAAGACTTTTTTTTTTTTTTTTTTTTTTTGAGACAGAGTTTCACTCTTGTTGCCCAGGCTGGAGTGGCATAGCTGGGATTACAGGCATGCGCCACCATGCCCAGCTAATTTTGTGTTTTTAGTAGAGACGGGGTTTCTCCACGTTGCTCAGGCTGGTCTTGAACTCCCAACCTCAGGTGATCCACCCGCCTCGGCCTCCCGAAGTGCTGGGATTACAGGCATGAGCCACCGCACCCGGCCCTTTTAAGTCTCTTTTCGTGCCTTGGTGTGCGAGCGCATTGTGGTGAGGGCAGCCATCTTTGTCTGTTACATCTCAGGGAGCGGCGGGGGGTGGTGGGGGCAGTTCTCCGCTTTCCACCTTTGAATGGGCTGCTTGTTGTAGATTTCTTATAGATACCTTTGATCAAACTAAGGAAGGTCCTTTCTATTCCTGGTTTGCTAAAGGTTCTCTTAACCTATTTCTGCCTGAGGTCGCCTACCGCTTGGCAATGAGCTTGAGCAGTAGGATATAAAGAACTCCCACATGCTTGGCGTTCCAATAATGGAACACTAGGCATACTTCATGCATGGGTGTTGAAGTTTACAAATTACTTTTCTGCATTTATTAAGATAACCATATAGTTTACCTCTTTTGTTAGTGTGATGTAATACATTGGCTTTTAAAATAGTATACCAACTTTGCATTCCTGGACCTAACTTGATCATGATAGATCATCAATGTCACTGGATCAGGGTTATTCACATTTTGCTTAGGGTTGCTTAGGATGTTCAAGAGAGACACTGGCCTGGATTTTCTTTTTTTCTTTGAAACATCCTTGTTGGGTTTTGGTGTTAGGTTATGTTGCCTCATAAAACAAGATGAGAAATGAGAGTCTCGTGTTTTTTGTTTTTTTTCGGAACAGTGAAATGCTGAGCCTGGAGTTTTTCTTTGTGGCAAGATATAGGTAAGATTTCCCAAAGACAGGAGCTAGTAAGATGTTCTGTTTCTTTTTATAGCAGTTTTTTTCCTAGTAATTTGTCAATTGCATCTAACGTTTCCAACTGACTTTTGAGACAGTCTCAAGTTTTTATGTCTGAAGGGTTCGTAGATTCGGACATTGTCATCTGTCCCTGCTCTCTTTCTCTGACTAGTGTACCAGAGCTTTCTCAAGTGTACCAGTCTTCTCAAAGAATCCTATCTGGTTTTGTTGGTTGTATCTACCCTACGTTTTGTGCCTCATTTCATTAATTTTTCCTTGTCTTTAAGCTTTTCTCTAACACAACTCTTGATATTCCCCGAGTTTTGACCAACTTGCATTTGTCATTCAATTACAAATACCTTACCATGTCCAGTGTTCTTTCTTATCTGACCTAGGGGTTATGTAAATGTTTGTTATTTAATTCCCAAACATTCAGGGATTTTCTACTTTTCTTCTCATTAATTTTTGCCTTAATTCAATTTGGTCACAAAACACATTCTGCAAGCTGCCATCCTGTGGTGTTGAGGTGGAGTCACATTCTAGTGGGTGGCAATTTGGAGAAGAGCGCGTTCCCTGAGGTTGTTGGGTGTGACATTCCTCACACGGGGCTTGGATCAAGGTGTTCATCACCTTGCTGCAGTACCTTGCATCTCTACAAACGTTTTCTATGCCTTGTTTCTGAAGTGTTTGTCATAGTGAATTCCAGGACTTAAAATTGCACGATCCTTGCTGGGCATAGTGGCACATGCCTGTAATCCCAGCTACTCAGAAGGCTGAGGTGGGAGAATCACCTGAACCCAGGAGGCAGAGACTACAGTGAGCTGAGATCGCACCACTGCACTCTAGCCTGGGCAACAAGTGCAACACTCTGTCTCAAAACAAACAAACAAAAAAAAAAACACAAGGCCGTGCGCGGTGGCTCATGCCTGTAATCCCAGCACTTTGGGAGGCCGAGGCAGGTAGATCACGAGGTCAAGAGATTGAGACCATCCTGGCCAACATGGTGAAACCCCATCTCTACTAAAAATACAAAAATTAGCTGGGCGTGGTGGTGTGTGCCTG
>NW_012121376.1:2163022-2168674 GCF_000951035.1 Colobus angolensis palliatus
TTTTTTTTTTTTTTTTTTTGACAGGGTCTTGTCCTGTCACCCAGGCTGGAGTACAGTGGCATAATCATAGCTCATTTCAGCTCAACTTCTTGGGCTCAAGCGATACTCTCGCTTCAGGAACTCAAGTAGCTGGGACCACAGGTGCGTGCCACCACACCCAGCTCACTGTTTTTGTATTTTTTTGTAGAGATGGGGTCTCACTATATTGCCCAGTCTGGTCTCTTAACTCCTGGGCTCAAGCAATCCTCCCACCTCAGCCTCCCAAAGCGCTGGGCTTATAGGCATGAGCCACCACACCCGGCCTCAATTTTTGTTTATAAATTTTTGTTTACATACCACCTAATTCTTTATTTTTGTAATTTTGAGAAAATTTATATGCCAACAAATTCATCCTTTTAAGTGAAGGATTCAGTGACTTTCAGTGTAGAGTTGTGCACATGTCACCACTAATTCCACAACATTCTAACCACCCAAAAAGAAACTCCCTGCCCATTCGCAGGCACTTCCAATCCTGCCTCACCCCAGTCCCTGGCAACCACAAATCAGTCTCTCCGCAATTGTCTTTTCTGGACATTTCATATCAATGGAATCAAACAGTAAGTGCTCCTCTGCACATGGCTTCACTCAGCACAGCTCCTCCGAGTGCTGGCCGGGCTGCAGCACGCATCCCTGCTCCATTCCTTCACGTGGCTGGATGACATCCCATTCTTTGGAGACTCTGCTCAGCACACCCCTGTGTTCTGTTCACGTGGCTGGATGATATCCCATTCTTTGGACAGTCGGCTTTGTTTCTCCCTTCATCTGCTGATGGAAACCCAGGTTGCGTCTACCCTGTGGCTGGTATGAGCCGTGCTGCTAGGCACATCTAAGCATAGGTGCACGTGTGAGCAGCTGTCTTGAGGGCTCCGGGGTGGATCCTACGAGTGGAACTGCTGGGTCAGCTGGTAGCGTGTCACCAGCATCTTGAACAACAGGTTCACTGAAGACCCAGCCCCAGACCGAGAGCTCTCTCCTCTGCGCCAGCGGCTCCCCCTCCACTCAGCACCCGGTGGGTGCCCATGCCTGCTGCCTTGCTTCATCCCATCACAGGCATCTGTCCTTTCTCTCTGGCTGCTGTCAAAATGATCTTTGCCTGTGATACTTGCGCGTGTCGAAGCAGAGACTGATGTTCGTTTCTCCTACTTGGGGTTCTGTTCTACTTCCTGAATCCTTGAAATGCATCTTCCTTCTGTTTTCTCCATTCTCTCGTTCTGGGATTCCAATCAGATGCGTGTGGATTTGACATTCTACACCCCACCTCCCAGCTGGTCCCTTCTGTCTCCTGGAGAGTGGCCAAGCTCCGGTGACCTCCCAGGAGGCCTCGGCCCGGCTCCTTGTGGCGGCCATCTTCGGAGGCGGCCCCCCAACGATGGAGACACAGAGCCCAAGAGCACAGCCCGCCTTTTGAGAGCAGCTCATCCTAGACCCCCACCCCCAAGGGGACCCAGTCCAGGATCCTGACGGGGTGGGGCAGGCTGGAGCCACGACCGTCTGGATGGCAACGCGGAACTCCTCCCAGAGAAAGCACAGAGAAGCCCTGCTCTAAGTCGGCAAACATGACTCCACGTAGGCCCTTCCCAAGCCCCCAACGCAACTGCTGCATCGGTGTGGGTGAAGCAGGCCAGGCCCGGCTGGTCACCAGGGATTCAAACTGCCTCTGGCACTTCTATTTGCAGGTATTTTCTCTGCCTTAAAAAAATCTGTAAATAGTAGGGTCTGCCCCTGTGGCTGTAACTTTCTCTAAGGACCCCAGGACTGTGCCTTCTGGAGCTGGCAGAGCTCTATGGTTTATGAGAACAAGACGTTCCACAGCTGTGTCCTAAACCAGGTTTCCCCTCGACAGCTCCAACGACACGGAAACAGAACTCTGGCTGTCCCAGGGTGCCCACACCTACTGTCTGCACAGTGGAGAGGGCAGCAGCGTGGCCTGCAGCCCAGCAAGCCCAGCCCCCCAGGAACAGGCACTCTCTGGCGAACCGTCTCGCGGGAGGAAAAGCGTAAGGCTCTTGTGGTCATAAATACATTTTATTTAATTAGAAATGCATAATTATAGTGTTTGGGAGCATTTCCCCTAGAAAAGTAGGTCAGCAATACCCCATCGGAACCGAGAGCTGGCTTTGCAAACACCTGCCTCATGACACTGAACAGAGCACACAGCAAAGGGCTCCTGTCTCATGACAGTGGACAGAGCACACAGCAAAGGGCTCCTGCTACTCCCCTGGGATTTTTTTTTTTTTCAAATTTTCTTTTTTGTTATAAACACCATAGCAAATTAAAAAAAGCTGTTTAAACAGAAAAATATCATAGTTCTTGATTTCCCGCGCATACGTGACGCTCTCCGCACTGTGCCTCCCCTCCGTCCTCCGACACCAACAGCATGACTCAAACGAAAGGTCTCCGGCTGGGGGCGGCGGCGGCTGCTCTTTCAGTTGATAGGGCGCTCTTCCCCGCGGAGGCAGCAGCCTTCAGACGCACTTCAGCAGAACCCGTGCAGCCGCTGCCTGTGCTGAGGCCGGGAGAGCAGGGCGCAGGGGGGCCGGGCCATGGGCGGAGCCAGCGAGGGGCTCCTGGTGCCGGGCGCTCCTCGTGCCGCGGGCACTGCTCACTGGATCTGGATGGCCCCGTGCTCGAGCTGCATCTCCGGCTGTAGCGTGGGCTGCAGGGCCTCGGCCGTCTGCAAAATGGAGAAAGGAGGAACTTTCTAGAAAAATACCCAGCAGTGCATGGCCAGGGGGTGCCATGAACAGCCAGCAACATTCAGGCAGAATCAGAAACAGCACACAGGAGCGCGAAGGAGCCCTGACCGCCCCAAGGCTCACCCGACTTGGTAGAGAACGCCTCGCTCCCAGTGGAAGGACGTGCCCACAGGGCAGCTCCGGCCCATCCAGGCCCCGGCCCGCCCCCCACATGGACTCGGCCACCCCGGCCGGCGCGGCAGCTGCTCCTGCCTCTCCACCCGGAACCCGCTGCCTCACTGGGAAGTAACCTGAAAGTAGAGAACATCCTGGCCCTCCCTAAGAAATTTCCCTGAAGCTTCATAGACCATTTTGCCTTCCTATAAACACTGTCCCAATGTTTCAACAAAGGATTTTCAGGGCAGCTATGTTTCTTCCCTCAAAGTTAAATATAAGGTCCGGTCAATGAGTTACAGATATTAAAAGGACTTAAGTACACAATCACAGCTTTATCTTAAAATGAGTTAAAGGCGGTTGGGTGCTGTGGCTCATGCCTATAATCCCAGGACTTTGGGAGGCTGAGATGGGTGAATCACTTGAGGTCAGGAGTTCAAGACTAGCCTGGCCAATACGGTTAAACCTCGTCTCTACAATAAATACAAAAATTAGCCAGGTATGGTGGGGCACACCTGTAGTCCCAGCTGCTAGGGAAGCTGAGGCAGGAGAATCGCTTGAACCCAAGAGGCAGAGGCTGCAGTGAGTCGAGATTGCACCACTGCACTCCAGCCTGGGCAACAGAGCCAGACTCTGTCATTCATAAATAAATAAATAAATAAATAAATAAATAAATAAATAAATGTAAAGTAAAAATACACAATCTTGGAATAAGCCACTCATCCTCCAGCTCAGCCACATGGAACATGCCCCAAGTGGAGGAGCCCACTCCAGGGCTTCCGTGCACACTCCCAGAAGCTTCAGCTGGAGGGCACACAGAGGAAGAGCCAGGAGAAGCCACGAGCCCACGGCCAACCCCACGGGAGGAAGACACCTGGTGACTTCTACTCTAGTTAAGGTCCTGCTTCATTTTATTTTTTAGAGATAGGGTCTTGCTCTGTTGCCCAGGCTGGAGTGCAGTGGTGCAAACACAGCTTACAGCTGCCTCGACCTCATGGGCCCAAGTGATCCTCCCACCTCAGCCTCCCAAGTAGCTGGGACCACAAGTGCGCACCACCATGCCCGGCTAAATTTTTTTGAGATGGAGTCTCTCTCTGTCACCCAGGCTGGAGCACAGTGGTGCAATCTTGGCTCATTGCAACCTCCGCCTCCCAGGTTCAAGCGATTCTCCTGCCTCAGCCTCCCAAGCAGCTGGGATTACAGGTACCTGCCACCATGCCTGGCTAATTTTTGTATTTTTAGTAGAGATGGGGTTTCACCAGGTTGAGCAGGCTTGTCTCAAACTCCTGACCCTCAGGTGATTGGCCTGCCTCAGCCTCCCAAAATGCTGGGATTACAGGCATGAGCCACTGTGCTTGGCCCCAGCTAATTTTTTTATGTTTTGTAGAGATGGGGGTCTCGCTACATTGCCCAGGCTGGTCTTGAAGTCCTGGGCTCAAGCAACGCCCCTGCCTCAGCCTCCCAAAGCACTGGGATTACAGGCATGAAGCACCACACCTGGTCTAGGTTGTGCTTTTTCAAGACAAATGTCAAATGACACTCGATATACTGTTTCCTGGATGGAGGAGGGGCCTTCCAGGTTAGGATGAGGGGTCAGTGCAGGGACTGTCTCTTGAGAGCCCGGCCACAGCTGGGAAGGCCTAATGGGAAGGGGTGAACCTGAGCTGGAATGGAGGAACCACACCAGGGCCCTGGGGTGGGTGGCTGCAGGCCACAGGAGGCTGGGGTAGGGGGGCCACTGCCTGGGATGCAAAGCTCCTTCCCCCGGACAGCTGGAAAGGCAGCTAGGGACCAGGGTGGGTGAGGACAGTGGGGCACAGGTCTGGGCTGGCTGGGAGGGACTCACTTGCCCTCCAAGGATGGTGGCCAGACCCATGTTCCAGGCAGAGGCTGGTGGAGGCACTGCCCCTGCTACAGATGGTTCAGGGAGCCTATGACACCCGCAGGCCACCCTGCATTAAGACAAGTGTCTTCCCTGCAAATAGCACCCCCCTACCCTTCCAATCCACTGCTCCAGGGGACAGGCCCACTCTCCACTTTGAGGACTGGCCACCCCCACAGGCCAGCGACCTGCCTTCCCTCCTAAGGGAACCCCATCTTCTCAGAGCCAGGCCCTCACAGCCGAGCCACAGGTTTTCCTAGAATTAGCTCACGTGTGTGACCCTGCTCTGACCAAAGGAAGACGCCAGGCCCGGAAGACGCCAGGCCATTCCCAAGCATTGCTGGGGTGGGGGCTTCATGTGGATAAGGAGGCTCAACCAGAAACCCGTCTCTGTTGGGTGCAGTCACGCCTGCGGGGCCACCATGAAGGCCTTCGGTCACTTCCCAGTGGGGCAGAGCTAGCCTGAGGACAAGCTGAGATGGTAAGGCAGAGAGCTGTGCGACTGGTGACAAGGTACCGCACCCTGCAGCTGCCTGGCCTCAGACAGGCAAACCTGCTCACCACCAAGTCCAACCAATGGGGTTTTCTGCGGGGAAAGCGGCCCGTTAAGCACACCGTCTTCCTTCGCTGTTATGATGGATCCTAATTAAATCATTCACCTGGGGCCTGCCAGGGAGGGCATGGTGACAGAGAAAGCTTCCAGGAAGCTAGGGGTGTAAACACCAACCATGGGACACAGGTTTCTTCAATTGTGAAATCTGGAAATGACCAGAAACTTATAATGCAGCAGAAGCTCTCAGGCATGGCCCCCACATCTAGATTCCCAGGCGCGGACCTCACTGCCCTCCTGCAGCGTTCCCGTCTGGAACAGCACGAGGGGCC
>NW_012121376.1:2169254-2180198 GCF_000951035.1 Colobus angolensis palliatus
GGGCCCTTCAACTCTGGGCCCGCAGCTGCCCTGCTGCGGAGAAGACGTGAGTGTCAGGTGGGCACTGACACCACCACACGGCTGCTGCGGCTGAGGGGCTGCAGAACTGCCCAGCCGGGCAACCTGCACACCCTGGTGAGCGTGGACTCTACTGAGCCCAGTTCTTCAGCAAGCACCTCCTGAGGAGGACTCCGCTCCTCCCGAGGGCTGACGGGCACACCCACCCTCAGCAGCACCCGGGGAGCAGGGAAAGGCTGCTCAGACATCTAGGATTTTAATTCTAAGCACTGAAGATGGATGGCATCAAGACACAGGTGGATCACCAGTGCTGGGTCCACAGGAAGGAGAGGAACAGACCCAGAGACAGCAGCCAGAATGTTCCCAAAGCGCTGGGCAGCAGTCAACCACCAGGCCGGAGGTAGAACAAGGAAAAGTCCCGGATGGGCACGTTCCCAAACCAGGCGGCACGGAGGCTGCGGGACCAAGACTGCTCCTGGACACAGGGCCGCCTTCAGCCTCCCGTGTTCAGAGCAAACAGCCCGTGGCATCACGGGGCTCTTGTCTGGGCCTCGGCCACCCTGGGGATGTCGGCACAGCCTCACCCTCAGGCGCTTCCACCTGCGAGGTCTGGAGATGCTGGCCATGAGCCCGCCAGGCCATCCACAGAGCACAGCAGACCTGCAGTTTGTTTCGGCGGACGCTAGGGTCACAACGGCCCAAGGTGCTGGCTCCGCCCCAAGCTGAGGCCTTCGACAAGGGGCAGGGAGCTCTCGCGCTGACAGGGCCCCCATGCTCCCCAGCCCACGGGAAAGGGCTCCGTGGAGGGAGGACAGGGCAGAGCTTCACTTCTGTTCCTGAATTTACAAACATTTACACAGGACAGTCTCCAGAATCAGTTGAAATGTAGAACTGGGGCAGGATCTACCTTCTCACCTTCACATTCACGGTGCAGGGAGACGTGGAGCCTCAGATGGGCATCCGTGTCCAATCACATGCCCCCCGCAGGGGAGGAGGCACGAGAAAGCCCCGGGGCCACGTGTGCCGGGTGGCAGCGGCAGGCGGCCGTGCCATCACTTCAGTGTCCGGCGCGGGGCCCCAGACTCACCTGCGCCCCGGCCGTGTGGTCACTCACCGGCGCCAGCTGCACGTACTGAACCTGGATGTCGCTGCCCTGGAGCGGCGATCCATCCACGCCCGCCGCCGCGGGGTCCGAGGAGGCCACGGCGATCAGCTGTGCGCCCTGCAGCACCTGGAGAGACACAGGCCCGTCAGTGGCATGGCCCACAACCCACGCGGCTCCGCAGACTGCACACCCTGAGCGGCAGGGACACGGCCTCAGGGCCACACCGAGGACTCTGTGGCACATCCTGTCTCCCCATCACTCTCGAGTCGTGTCAGATCCAGGGAGAGTGCCGCTGAGTCTCGGCTGGATCTGTAACTCCCCCTCCAGCACCTACAGAGCGGACAAAAGGGGGGAAAAAAAGCAAGGCAGAGCTTCCACAGGGAGAGCAAAAGCCAGCGCCACAGGGCCCCCCGGAAAAACCCAACGGCAACCATGGAGAGCACAGGCTCCCAGAGCGCCAGGCAGGGCTCAGACCCCAGCCAGGACCACGAGGGAGGCTGAGACCCAAACCCTCCCCATTCCCAAGGCAGAGTCACCTCAAGGCCTCAGGGAGGGCAAAGGAGCTGCTAGTGGGCACTGAGAACTCAGGAGAAGCTCGCAGGAAAGCAAGGCCCAGTTCCAAGACGGGCGGAAGTGAGTCCTGGTGGCAGAGTCCCACTGGCCCTCCCAACCTTGTACCGCCTCCCAGAGTGTGGGATGAGAATGGGGGACAGGTGAGGGGCCCCTGGGTGGGCTCTGGTGACCCCATCACCTGTGAGCACCTACGCCCACTTCCCACTCAATTAACCGGGCGCTCCAACAGCCAGGCAGGCAGCTCCGGTGTCAAGAGGGCCCAGGCAGGCAGGTGGGCGGCCCCAGCTCTGAGGCACTTGATATGGGCCGTGGGGTCTTCACTTGAGGCTGCGTCCCACTATGGGAGGGCCAGGAGATGCACCCCACAACTTCCACACAGAACCGCACTCTCTGCACTGAGAGTCTCACTGGCGGCCCTGGGAAGAGCAGCAGCCCGTGTCCCAGGGTGCCCCACCCCATGGAGCCTGGCCACAGCGGCCCTCCCGTGGGACCTGCCCTGGACGACAGCAGCACTGCACAGAGCAAGCATGGCCCCTGCAAACACACTGCAGAGACAGCCCCAGACCAGGGATTTCACCTACAAGTGCTTTAAAGACTAGACTTCACCTACATGTGCTTTTAAAAATAGTCATGTTTCTAAGCAAAGTTCACCTGCAATGCTAGAAGAGAAGCCTTTTAAAGACACAAAGTATAGTTTACTCTACACTGAGGTTGGCAAAGCACGGTGTCCAGATCAAACCTGCTGGCTGCTTTGGTACAGCTGTGAGCTGAGAATGGCTTTTAAATGATTTTTAATGACAGAAAAAAAGGCAAAAAAAATTTTGTGCCACATGACAATTCTAGGAACCTCCATCTTCAGTGGGCATCTACAGGCCTGCAGGACCCCCACGTGCTGGCCTGTCATGACCCAAGCAAGGGCCATGCTGAACAGCTGTGACGAGACCAGGTGTGCCCCCCAAAGCTGAAAACCCATCCCCTCTGTCCCTTTACAGACAAGCCTGGCAACCCTGCCAGCCACCACTTGCGAGCACACACCAGCCTCGGGGGATCAGCCTCGGGGGACCAGCTGAGCCATCACAATGAACCCAAGGAGCGTCAACCTTCTGCCTCGGGATTTTGTTGTCTCCAACAGATGCTATACTAGAAGGAATATGGCCGGAGTCAGAATGTCCTGCTGGACTCTCGCGTTTCTTTACCCGACGGCCCCTACTGCAGAGGCCTCTGAGTCCAGGTGTCGGCCGCGGGCCCGGCGCGGTCCCGGGGATTAATTCATTGTGCAGCTGGTCCTTCAGCACCACAAGGGTTAGAGGCAATGACCCCTTGTGCAGCTGAAGTCACGTACAGCCTCTGACTCCCCAGAACTTAACTACTAACAGCCCGTTGACCAGTGGCCCTACCGAGAGCAGTCAGTGAGCAGGTATTTCGTGTGCTGTGTTGCGTACCATCTACTGTATTCCTCTAATAGAGTGAGTGAGGGAAAACGTGGTATTCAGAAAGGCACAGGCAGGAGGAAATACGGCTGCTATTCATTAAGCAGAAGTGGATCTTTATTAAGCGGAAGTGAATCGTCACCCAGGCCTTCATCCTCACTGTCCGCATGCTGACTGGGGCTGGGGGGAAGAGGAGGAACAGGAGGGGCTGGCCTTGCTGTCTCAGGGCAGCAGAGGCAAGAGAGAGAGAGGAGGCAGAAGAGGAGGCAGGCACGCTCAGTATAATTTTTATTGAAATAAAATCCACGTATAAGTGGATCCTCATAGTTCAAACCCACATTGTTCAAGGGTGAACTGTAGTCTTCTTCCAAGGAACAAACGTTAGTCTTCTGGTGATGGACAGAAAGAGCAGAGCATTGTGAAGTACATGCATTGACATCAGAATGCTGACAAAGGGGCTGCTGGCCCTTGGGTCCAGGTGCCATTTACAGAGGAGAAAGTGAGACCTGGGCAGGGGTAGGGGCAGTTTAGGGGCTGGGCTTCCATCACACAGCAGGTGGGGGCAGAGGCCATACAGAAGCACCTGGGTTCCCGAGGTCCCACAGCGACAGCACGCCATTCGGAACCCAGCCTGACGACAAGCACACGGAGGTTTCTGGACTCAGTTTCACAGGACGGGGCAAGCCCACTGGAGCGCCATGCAGCTGGGCCTGGGGCCACAGCTAGGCTGGGTGCAGGGACAGGGCAGGAGAGGGAGCAAGTCCCTGTCAGCCGCAGAGACTCTGGCTCAGACCATGAGGCTGGGGACGAGGGCACCCAGGGAGGTGGAGCCCCTGGAGAGAACCTTCTTCCCGAGGAAGGAAGGGAGAGCAGACGTTCCTGCCGATGTGCAAACCCGCCAGTAACTTTTCAGTGATGCCTGGGAATAGGCCGGGCAAGCCCGCACTTGGAAAGGGGGCAGGGGAGGAGTTCTGTACTCAGTTCCACCATGCACTGAGGCAGTCGCTCTGTCCTGGGTGGATCCGCAGCCACCCACGTTCCTGCCCCAGACCCTGGGCTGGTGCCCACTGGAGGTGGCAGCCAGCACCCGCACTGCTGGGCTCTTCCGTGAGGACCTGCCAAACTGCATCTCCCACTCATCACAACACAGACCCCGAGAAAGTTCCGGAAAAAATATCCTCAGGGGCTGTCCCAAAGGTGTCTCAGGGCTGTGAATAAAGCAAGCTACCTGAACCACTGTTTCTCAACTATTCCTACCAGGCCGAGGCCTTGAAACCTCCTGACCTGCAGGAAATGGTCTACGCGGCGCAGGGACTTGACTGGTAACTCCCAAGCGTCCACCCACCTGCCTGCCCTCCACGACAGCAGGGGGACCCTGGCGCAAGCCCAAGGTTCACGCCAACCAGGTGACCACCAGGAAAGCCAAGCCTTGGGCGAGCAGCAAAGGAGCACACGGCAAGCCTGCGCCTCCTCCATCCCCAGCTCCTGGGAGCCTGTGCCACAGCCGGAGCTCTGCAAGGGCCACAGGTGGGCCGAGTGCACAACGCTTTCCACTTCGGGCACCTCTGTCGCACACCCAGCTCTAAACCACATGTGAAAACGGAAACGAAGTGCGTGGCCACATGCAGAACGGTGCCACTCCAAGCACCTCCTCATCACATACGCGGCGTGTCACGGACTGACAACAAGCAGGCAGACAACGGGGGGAGGGCACGTCTGTTGGGGACGGAGGGGCTACTGACACACTGGATGCTACAGGGAGGCCCCGAGCGACGTGAAACTGAGGGAAAGCAAGGTTCAGCTGGGAACATTGCCAGGGTCCCCTCATCTCAGGATGTAACCAGGCAGGAAGGACAGAGTGGGGAGTTTGACAGGTTGGGTGGAGACCTGGGGTTTACCCTGGGGTGGAGCAGGGCGAGGTCAGTGACAGGGCGGAGGACCAGGACTGGGGCAGCCAGCCGTCCAGGGCAGGGATGGCCGGAGCACGGCAGGGTGAGCGCCGTGAGGCACAGGGAGGGGCGGGCACTGGGGAGCAGCTCTGAATGGGAGCAGCAGCAGCTGACCCCTTAGATTTGGAAATAGTGCCAAGGAAATATAGGACTCTGAAACTCTGGCATAAAATACCCATGAAGTATCTCAAATCAGGTTTGAGCAGTGGCAGTACAACAGGTGAGGTGGGGCTGGCCTAGAGCTCCTCAGGACACAGGCCCTGGGTCCCGTCTTCGGCGGGGGGGCGGCGGCACGCAGCAGGGCACAGGGTCACAGCCTGGTTCCAGCTCGAGTCTCCTCCCTGAGGGAGGCCCCGGCGCAGATGTGGTGTAGGTGGGAACCACACAGCACTGGGCAAGACACCTGGGCGACACTGGCCAGGGGCTGAGAGGCCAAACAGCTGTGACGCCCCACACCCAGCCCAGCGACTCTGGCCCCCTCAGCCCCATGAGACCAGCCACACAGGCCAGTTGGCCACTCCACTGGCATCAAAGCAAAGAACACACTGAGTGGCAGGCGGCACAGAGCTGCAAAGGGTTAGAGGTCAGCGGTCTCAGCTTCCCCCACACACCTAGGCCCTAGGACCCTGCCACATGCTGTGTGTCCAACACCAATTAATAAAAAAGTGAGCATGCATTCCTACAACTGGCTTTCCAGGCGAGTACAAAACTCAGTAAAAACTTTGCCTGGTACCTCCATCCAAAAATGTCTAGGTCGCTGTGGCAACGTGCCCCGGCCGACGGCTCTGACCTCTGCCTGGCAGAGTCACCCAGCCTCGCACAGCCACTGACAGCACCGCTGCCTCCCCTCCGCCCTGGAAGACCCTCAAGTCTCCCACGGGAGTAAGAGGGAGCCCCAGCACCACTGGGAGCGGCGTTCTGAAGGCTAATGGCAAAGACACACAGGCAACGTAGGCAAGGTTTGGCACCTTTCTGGGGGGAAAACGGAACAAAATGATTCAATGTTTTGAGTTTTTCAAGAATATATCAACAGAAACTTCTAGATTAATCCTGGATTTATGGAGTAGGATCTTCTCATTTCTGCCTCAAAACTACATTTTTCCAGGCAATGTGGTTTTACTTTATGTGAACAACACAGCTCAGCTGAAAATGAACAGAATTTTAGGAAAAAAGAGCAGCAGGCACTTGTTTTTGGGAACAGAGGCCACAATGTCAGAGACCGAGTCGAAGCGGGGTTCCTTTGAGCGCCTCCTGGCTGTGGGCGTGGCCAAGGCCCTTCACCAGGCAGCCAGGCCCGCAGCGCCCAGCAATCCACAAGGCAGCACCAGTGCCACAGAGAGAAATGACACCAAACTCCCAAGTTTCACTCCAAGGAAATTTACCATCCGTTGGTAATGTCAGCCGTGGGGGTGAGGAATGCTCCTGGGACATTCACTTTCCGTTAATACATTTATTGAGCAGTTCATGAACCTCATCTCAGAGTCTAAAAGTTGTGAACTCTAAGGGACCCCCCGGCAGAGGGCCCTTTCGTGAGGAAAGGCTCTTTTGAGTCCTTGGTGCTCTAAGGAACGTGTCTGGAAGAAGCCCCGTCTGCCCCGAGGCCACCTCGCATGGTCACAGCTCGCCCTGCACCTGCCGCAGTAGCGGGACGGCAGAGGCTGCTCGGACACCGTCCCAGGTGTGCAGAAGTCGCAGGCGCAGGCGTACACCCTCTCCCGCTCCCGTCCCCACCAAGAACCCTAAGCTGGGCAGTGGGCCCAGGAGGGACGGGAAGGAGGTAGAAGGCAAGCATGGCAGGGGGTCCTCCCAGAGCGGAGCTGCTCCGCTGGCGACACCGGGGGGCTGGGATCCTGCGGGCTTCCCGGGATTGGGGTGCCCTTCCATACCTCGCTTTCTTTGTGCTCTAGCTGAGCAAGCATGCAAGCTGGTCCTGCCCACCAGCCCAGTTCTCCTGAATAAAAACAAAAGCAAAGCCGGTCCCTGTTCTCCTCCCTCCTAGGTTGACCAGTTCAGCCTGAGGGAACCATCGCCACGGTGCTATCAATTTTCTGAACAAAAGATGGCGAGAAATCCTTCCCCCATTCCTGTCGTGTCTTCAGAAAGCACCTGCAAGTGCGTCTCACCCCAGCTGGCTGTGCTAGGTAGAGCTGCCCACCCCACAGAGACACCCAGGTCCCAATCCCTGGGCCCTGTGGTGTGACTTTACATGGGCAAAGGGACCTCACAGATGTGGCTCAAGTGATCACCCTCACATGGTGAGATGACCCTGGATGGCCAGGTGGGCCCAGTGTCATCGTGGGGGTCTTTAAAAGCAGAGGCTCCTCCCAGCCGCAGAGGGTGGGGGAGATGAGACGGACAAAGGACTCACCTGGCCACTGCTGGCTTTGAAGACGGATGGGGCCAGGAGGCAGGGGATGCGGGTGGCCTCTAGAAGCTGGAAAAGGCAAGAAAACGGATTTTCCCCTGGAGCCTCCAGAAGGACCAGCCCTGCCCTGCTTTCAGCCCACTGAGACCCAGGGTGGGCTTCCGCCCTCCGGTAAAGCCACGGGGTCTGTGGCCGTTTGTTACGGCAGCCACAGGAGCCTCCGGCCAGGTCCCCAAAGGGCTCTTTATTAAAACATCAAATTCCCAAACAGCAAAAACAACAGAAACAAAAGGCCTGGCAGTCTGTGCCTTCAGGGCGGGCTGGCAGCTGCAAGGAGAGCAACCACTCTTTTCCATTAGGAAGAGTTTGCACTGTAGGAGTTTTAAAAGCCAAAACGAAAACTGGAGGAGAAAAAAAAAATGAACCGTCCTCGGACTCGTGTTCCCCTGGTGGCCACTGGGCTCTAGCTGCTTCCCAGGGCCTCCTAGCAGCCTGAGGGCCACGGCCCTCAGAAGCTGAAGCTGGGGTCCTGGCTGTCTCCTGTCCCAGCCGAAGGAGTGCCCTGGGGGCAAGACAGGCAGCATCCCCACCCGCATGCAGGTACCAGGCTCCCATCTAGCACTGCCAGCCATGGGGGCCTCCATGGGAGTCTGTGTCTGGCAAAAATATCATTGTTTTTTAAGGGAGGAAGGCATGTCCAGGTGGGGTCCCCAGGCCTCCTCAGTGAGTGCCACGTGGTACCACACAGGCACCCAGCCTGGCGATGCCCTCTCCTCGGCAAACTCGAGTGGAGGAAAGTCAAGGGGACACATGGCCAACCCAATTCTGGCCTGGACACCTGGCCGCTTCCTAGGAGCATCTGTCCACGGCAGGCAGGTGAGCTGTTTTGCTCATTCAAGGCCACTCATTTCTTGAACCCTAAGTGAATGGGCACATCTGTCCTCCAAACAAAAGCCACTCTCCCAGGTCCATGATGCCACCACTGCTTCCAAGGGTGCTAAAGGAGATGAAGCCACTGTCCCTGACCACAGGTAACCACAGGGGAAGGGTGCAAGGGACGCACAGGGCGGTGGGAGCGCCGCCATGGAGGCAGGCCCCGCTGTGGACGCACACCTGCCTCACCATCCACCACCTCGCTGTCCACCCCCTCCACTCTCCCCCTGCTCCCCTGCACCTCTCAAGCCCCCGATACCTCCTGCCCCAGCCTCGCGCTCTGCTGCCTCTGAAGAGACCCCCCCGACCCTGGTCCCCCGGTACCGGTGCCTGCTTGTGGTTGGCCCCCATGGGAACACGAGTTCCAGGGCAGCAACAAGGTCTGTGCCTTTGTTCCTCACAAAAGCCCCGGTACCTCTTTCTTCAAATCTTACGTGTATGTTAAGTGTTTCGCTCATTTCTGAAAAACTTATCAAGACAAAATCAACATAGAAACATTTGAAAGTCACGACTTTTCAAATGCATTCCCAGTTGAGAACATTTTCTACTTTTATTTTCATTTACCACTTGGGTATGCCTACTTCATTGTTATTGTAAAGCTGCAAAGTTAGATTCTGAGGTTTCTGACACTGTAATTCTTCCAGTGTAATGAGCTGCATAGAGCGTGTGAAAAGTCATGTCACTGGCAATGCTGGCAGGAACATCATCACTGTCAGGATGCCATGACGTGCCTTCCACAGCCAGAGGACGGCAGAACCGTCTTGGAAACCAGCAACACAGTTTTCCGAGTCTCATTAAGAACAGCTGTGATCTGATCTTAAACTCATCTATCAAGAGATCTTTTAAAATGTAAAGTGATTACAAAACCAACACAGGAGCTTGTGCACAGAAGGCGAGATGAGAAATGACCAGTGGTCACCCCACCAAGGGGCTGAGGGTCCAGGCTGGGAGGGGACTCACTTTCTCTATGGACCTGGCAGATTGTTTCATATTTTTGCCATATGTAGATTTCATAATGAAACACTGAGTTCCTATTAACTAAGCAAGGACGCCAAGCCGGGCCATGTAGAAGGGCAGGGAGGACCACGACAACACAACTCCTCCTTCTGGGACCAGCGCCCAGGCCAGGGCAGAAAGCGTCCACGTCGGGGAGGGGAGGGCCAAGAGGCGAGAGCCGAGGCACTGGGCCTGGAAACAAGGGCACCAGGGTCAGGGGCAGATACTGAAAGGCAATGCCGTGAAACGCGCAGAAACGAAGGCGCGGCGCACCCTGAGAACAGTCATGCAAAAGGCGGCGGTGCGCCTTCCGCTTGGCTGCGCTGCTGCAGGCTGAGGGCACCTCCATGCACTGCGCAGCCTCTTAAAACACATGGGAGGCTGAGATATAATTTGTTGATTTGGACCTGATTTTAAATTGGCAAAGAGTAAAACTCAGGGGTCAGATCTTAAATGCGAAGCAGCAAAAATGAGGTCGTGCCAGGGTCCCTGCAGAATGCTGCACACCCCAAGATGAGTGCCCTGGATCTGTGCAGTCGATCCTGCTGCTGGGAGGACGGAGCCCCGAGATGAAAGGAACCCCAAGTCTGATGCAGGTCTTCAGGGGTAGAGCAAGCTGGGCTGAATTCCCACTTGGTGCCCAACAATGAATGTTCAATTCCTTCTTCCCTCTCCCTGCTGGCTTTATGTCAGCCCGGCCCTGGTCTGAGGCATTTCCAAACCGGCTCTGGAATGCAGAAGCCGCTCACGGGGACGGACAGTGTCCTGGCTCCCAGGCTCCAGTGATGCCGGCCTGCGGCTGAACTTCAAGCAGACTTCCCAAAGGGCAGCACCTCATCATCTCGAGAGAGGCTTGGGGACAGGGCTGGAGACACGTGCTACTTTACCATTCAGAGGGTTTTCCCCTGAACATTTCTGAAACGGAGCCAGTTGTTTTCAGATAAAAGAAAGTGGCAGAAGGTAGGAATGGGAGCAGCCGACTGAGGGAACCCCGGCCTAAAAGCACTGCATTTTGAGCACACACATCTGGTTTCCTCTATCTACTGAGAATGCAGAAATTCTGTGTAATACGTAACTGAGATCATGCTAAACCGGTGTAACTCTAAGGTCAATGCAAGAAGCCCAAGGACTTCTCAGTACTATTTAGATACAAAATCCTGAATCTAACCAAGAATCCACTTGCGTTGGTTTGCAACGCAAAACCAAACAAAAGAACCCTACCTCCCACGCACTTAAAGGATACACTCTGAACACTGTTGAAGTGTGTGGACAGAAACGAGGATGAAACCACTAACCCACAGGTGTGCTGGAAAAGCCAAGAAGTCCTTTGTTTTTGTCACTCAGCTTTGAATCCAACTTGTTAAGGTATGAAGGAAATCTAAATGTTCATTTCAAAAGTAGCTTCCTCATACTAGAAAAATGAAGTGCTCAGGCCGGGCGCGGTGGCTAATGCCTGTAATCCCAGCACTTTGGGAGGCTGAGGTGGGTGGATCTCCTGAGGTTGGGAGTTCGAGACCAGCCTGACCAACATGGAGAAACCCCATCTCTACTAAAAATACAAAATTAGCCAGGCGT
>NW_012121376.1:2180248-2214538 GCF_000951035.1 Colobus angolensis palliatus
GTGAGCTGAGATCACGCCATTGCACTCCAGCCTGGGTGGATCTCCTGAGGTTGGGAGTTCGAGACCAGCCTGACCAACATGGAGAAACCCCATCTCTACTAAAAATACAAAATTAGCCAGGCGTGGAGGCGCGTGCCTGTAATCCCAGCTACTAGGGAGGCTGAGGCAGGAGAACTGCTTGAACCCGGGAGGCAGAGGTGGCAGTGAGCTGAGATCACGCCATTGCACTCCAGCCTGGACAACAAGAGCAAAAATTCTGTCTTAAAAAAAAAAAAAAAGAAAGAAAAAGAAAAAGAAAAGAAAAGAAAAACGAGGTGCTCAGGGAAAGAGGCTCATCCCAGTGATGCCCCCAACTGGCCTAAAATCTTTCTCCTATGTCCCTACAGCAAATGCCAAAAGGCCACATCATCATTTTTAAGCCTTTAAACCCACTGATGGGAATACTAATACGTGTCCTTAAATTGCATTTCTAATGCTTTTCACAAACCAAATCACCCATTAGTGGCTGGTCAGAAACAGCACACATGGCAGGCCAGCGCAGGCAAATGCGCAAACCTGTTCCTCCTCCAGAACAAGAAACAGCATACAGAGGCTTCTTGCAGACCTCAGGGTTTAAGTCAGCTGATCCAACCTTTTAGAAAATCATCCTTCAGGCCAAAAAGGCTAAGTTTCAAAGCTAACAGGCTAACAGCTATAAGCCAGATTTACAGCCCGGAGCGATGGCAAGATGCCCCAGGGGACCCCACAGTCACACAAAGGTGCCTTCTGGCAAGCGGCACGCACAGCAGTCTCCACACACAGCAGTCCCCATGCACAGCAGTCCCCACACACGGCAGTCCCCACTGGGCACCGCAGCCCCCACGCACGGCAGTCTCCACGGTGCTCCGCAGCTGGCTCCAGCGGTTCAGCATGAACCTCAAGCATAGCCTTGGCAGAAGGCAAAACAAAGGCTAAAAACTCAAGGGAAGGGAAGTGGAGGCCTGCGGGTGCTTGCCGCCCACCCCGCCCTTCCAGCAGGACAGTGCTCCTGGGAGTGACCTTAACCACGTGTGTGTGTTGGGGTCTTCTGATTGACTGGGGCAGGGTGGGGGACACTTAAGAACACAACCAAAGTCAACCCCGAGGCCTGTGGCACTCCCCATGGACCACAGGTCTCTGGCTTCTGGATGGTGAGAGGGAGGGTGGGTGGGCAGGGGATGAGGAAGAGTGGGAAGAAAGTAAGGATGTATCTGCATGATGCGTGCACAAGCCTCCCATCGCCATGGTGCTGCTCACACGTCCCCAGGAAAGGGAGAGGGGCAGGTCAGGGAGCCCGGCCGGGCTGCCATCCAATTTCACACCTCGAGGGCTGAGAGGCCAGCCCAGAGCTGACGGTGAGAAGAGCCTCTCCCTCCCCGCGGAAAGAGGCCACCTCCGCGTGCCTCCATGCACCCTCCAGATGGCACCGTTCTCGTGGCTCTCGTCATTTCTTTAACTTGGAAAACTTACTGTATGGCACAAAAAATGCATTTGAATCCACTGTGATAGGGCAAAAGAACAAACTTCTAAAAACACGTGACCCAGCGTTCCCTCTAAGCTCACGTCAGTCGGAAGCCTCCGCACAGGACCGCTCGCATGTCCAACGTCAGCTGCTCTCCCTCCTAATTGTGATGGAAAACGTGGCTTTTACAAAGAGGGTGGGCCAGCCTTCCCAATCTCAGCCCCACACTGACCATCCGAGTGGAGGAATGACAAGCAGGCCAGACCAGGCTAGGCTGGGGAGACCCAGAGAGACCCCTCGTCAGGTGGGCTCTGCCCGGAGGGCAATGCATGGTGCTCTCTGCACACACTTCAAACTGTGTTATGCTTAGAAACACACAGCCTCGCCACTGTGCCGACAGGTGGCCACTATGCACTGGTGGCTAACAGCACCTTTGTGCACTTCTCACACGAGCCACCTCTGTGCACTTCTCACACGAGCCGCTCACATGTTGGCACCTTTGGCCGCAGCAGACCATCCCTCACTTGGGTAAGTCGGAGCACCCGCCATCTGCAGAGGAAGGTCCAGAGACAGATGGCTGGGCCAAGCCAGTCTCACCACACACTACACAGAGAACCCCACCAAGTGCCAACCTCAGCCCTCCTCGGGTGTGTGTGTGCAGGTCTGGGGGCTGAATGTGAGCCTTCCCCACCAGGCTGTGGCTCCAGGTGACTCCACCCCAATGGCGGGTCTCAAGTGCACGTGACCTAGGTGCATTCGGCAGGGTGTCCATGACTGTGCGGTCTCACACAGGGGGCAGAGGAGGGGCCTGGCGTGCGTCACGTCTAACAGTGCGGTTGGTAGGGCCCTGACGGGACGCAAGGATTAGCACACGTCTCTGTCGGGAAGCCCCAAAGCACCCAGAACCCCACCAAACTCACATCTTCCTGCAAAAAGCTTCATCTGCGTTGTTGAACCAGGGCTCAGCACATGCCTACCGGAACGTGGGGCCGAGGCGAGGCAGCGGCCATCATTCTGCTGAAGATGGTATGGGGATGGGGAGGGTCCTGTGGCCTGAACCATGTCCCTTGAAAAGCAACTCTCAAGAACTTCTGGTACCTGTGAACTTGGGCTTAACTGAAAACGGAGTCTCTGCAGACGTGAGTTACAGTGAGGTCATGCTGGGCTCAGGTGGGCCCTACCCCAGTGACAGGGACCTTATGAGAAGAGGCAGATCTGAACACAGAGAAGCAGAGAAGGGGCAGAGATTGGAGTCGTGTGGCCTCAAGCCCAGAACAGCAAGCACTGCTTGGGAAGGGCATGCCCCTCACCACAGCTTCACACACCTCCTCCACCCTACCTCGCCCCACCCACCGCCCCGCCCTTACAGCAGAGCCTCCAGAAGCAGGCCCTGCCCACACCTTCTGACATAGGGCTTCTGGAATTGTGAGGGAATGGACTTCTGTCATTTCTAAGCCCTGGGGTGGGGCTCATAGCCCAGGCCCAGTCTGCCCACTTCCAGGTCCTCAGCGGGAATGCGGTAACCCCATGCCCCTTGGCCACCTGGTCTTCTGTTGCCAAAGCTTCTGGTCTACAGCCCCCTCCTCCCACGTGTGGCTCCCTGCAGCAAGCTGAGGGGAGTGCCCCCTGCCCTCCTAAAGGGGAATCTGAAGACCTCCCAGCTGCCCCCAGACACCCTCTCCCAGCTGCCCAGACACCCTCTCCCACTCCTCCCTTGCAGGAGCGGGAGCAGGTCTACGGGAAGCACAGCTGCAGCAGCTTGATGCTGCCATGGATCCTAATAACAGAGCTGCTAACATTCAGAAACAACGAGCATAGATGGCTTAAAAAGCCAAACTTAAAAAGGCGTGGTGACTCACGCCTGTAATCCCGGCACTTTGGGAGGCCAAGGCTGGCAAATCACCGGAGGTCAGGATTTCAAGACCAGCCTGGCCAACATGGCAACACCCCATCTCTACTAAAAAAAAAAAGACAAAAATTAGCCGGGCCTGGTGGTGTGTGCCTGTAATCCCAGCTACTTGGAGGATGAGGCAGGAGAATCGCTTAAACCTGGGAGTGAGCCTAGATTGTGCCACTGGCCTGGGTGACAGAGAGAGACTCTGTCTCGAAAAACAAACAAACAAAAGCCAAACTCCAATTTCCAACTCAGAAGAACCTGCCCTTTCTTCAGAAGGACTGCTAAGTAGCCTGACCCAGCTGTGGAGGACTCAGACATCTGTCCCCAACATGCAAGGGGCTGTGGCGTTCCCCCAACTCAGCACAGGCAGGGGCAGCTCTGAGGTTTGGGCCCCAACCCACCCTCCCGGAAGGAGCGCAGCCTCGGGGCCCCCTCTCTATCTGAGGCAACATCCCAGAAAATGCCACATTTAGGCAAGAGCTACCGTGAGAGACATATGGAAACTGAATAGCCAAAAATGTTTTCAGGCCTAAATCTCCTTTCTACACGCACAGCAAGGTGCTCCACCCCAGCGTTTCAGCAACCTTGAAGCCTGCAGGTGACGCACCGCGGGAGCACCATGTGATCAACACTGCGTGTACAAAGGGCCCTAGGACCGCGCCATCCTCATGGCCCGACAGAGCAGGATTCATGTCGGTTCTCCTGGAACCATCAGAACTCCGGCCGCCCAAGGACGCATGTCACAGATGTGGCTGATAAACCTCTCCTCTCACAGGACTCGGCAGGGAAGCCAGGCAGAGCCTTCTGCCCCACAGTGAGGGCTCCCTCTGGCATCTCACCATTAGATGGAGGCTAAGCTGCTCCCCAGGCCCCGGGTGTGGAGGAGGCACAGACAGAGGCCCTACCACAGGTATGCACAGCGCCCCAGGCTGGCTGAAAAAATACATGTGGGCCCATGACCCCTTCCCCTTCCCCTTCCTGCCGGGGCTCCTGTGCTCACGCGCACCTGTGGGAGCGCTCGGTTTTGGATGACGTGGTTCTCCCGCTGCAGTCATGGCTACCTGCGAGAATCTCACAGGCCAATCTCCAGGGAGGTGTCCAGGCTCTGCAGCGGGTTTAACGCACCACCTCCCGGCTTCCGCAGAAACCCCAAGCTCTATCCTCAGCCCCGCAGGCGGAGAGCGCTGGCCTCCCTTCCTGTTAGAATTCCATGTGGTGTGTTCAGACACTCACGTTGGGAAAGAAAAGCTTGGTTTAAGTGTGACAACTGCTTATCTTTACTCAGTTTGTTCTTGGCAAGTAATTTTGAGGTCAGAAAGTGGCCATTTTCAAATCAATACCAAGAGTCAGAAACCCCTGCAAATGTTTTTCAGGTTAAAAACATTTCTCCAAACTTTCTCCACGTGAAAAACACCTAAGCAGCAACAATGACAGCTCAGCCAAGAGCAGGCGCCTCTGGGAGGAGCTGGCGGGGAAGTGGCTGCACCCGTGACCTGCGTCCAGACGGTGCTGCTTTCAAGCCATTACTTTCTTACACTTGCATGAAAAACAAGAAACCAAAAGGAACTCTCCGTGAGAAAGACGGGGTGGGGAGCAGATTTCATCATGGTGATTCCAGTCAGAAACAACCACAGTCCAGAGAGAGCTCAAGCTAAAGTAGTCACGCACAGACACATCTGAACTGAGTTTATTTTGTAAAATGCTGTAGTGAAGACTGTAATCACTCATACTGCAACCAAGGTGCTGGCTTTCTCGTCCCACACAGAACTGTGAGGGGAATTCCTGCAGGTGGTGCCAGCCATGAGCTGCCCTCCACAAAAACCCCGGACGCTGCCCTGGCCCCGCAGGCCCTAGCTGAGTGAGGCTCATGTCCTCCCTCGACAGAAAGGACAGTGTCGGCCGGCCTTCCCTGCTCTCCTCGCGATGTGGCCTGCACACCGCCTGCTGCCTGACCCTGAGGGCATCGATACAGGGAGGGCGCGGCACTCCGCTCCTCAGTCTTCAGATGACAGGAACGAGAGTAGGACGCTGACTGCACAGTCACGGTGCCCTGCTTCCTGCAGCAACACGGCCCTGGGCTCGGCAGGGTCACACAGGGGCAGCAGCATGGCCCCGAGCAGGGCTTCAGAGCAGGGCGGACCGGGCCTGGGGCTCTCACCCCTGCCGTCCACTCCCATGCGGTCCCAGCACTGACTCAAACACGCCAGGCTCCTCTGCCAAGTGAGCACACTGAGCACCTCGTGAGCTGGGTGAGGAAAGCCTTGGGAGTTAACATAGGGCTGCTAGGGCTGCTGAGCACATCACAAGGCCAGCGCTTGGGCCAGCGTGAGACTTGCGGGGCCTCGCCCAGGTGAGGCCCAGCACCTTGAAGGCAGGTGTGAAGGCAGACGTGCAGTTGCCCCACACAGGCCCTGACAGTGGAAGCCTGGGGAAGGTGGGGAGCAAGTGTGCACATGTAAAAGGGAATCTTAGACATGTGAGTCAGGAGGGCACAGCCCTGCATGGACAACGTAGCCCTCTGGTGTGTGTCCTGCTGGGCACCAGGCCTAGGGTCCACCGTGGACAGCACGGCCCTCTGGTGTGTATCCTGCTGGGTGCCAGGCCTAGGGTCCACCGTCCGGCTGCAGTCTCCGATCACATCCTAACAGCTCAGTTGTGAGCCCTATGGATGCATCGCTCAGCCTAACATGAGCAGGTGCAGGGACCAGAGTGGGTTTGCTAGAAGGACCCAGGTGCTGGGTGGTTGGCATGGAGGTTATCCTGTGGTGTTATTAATAGCTCCAATTTGGGGCCAGGTGCAGTGGCTCACGCCTGTGATTCCGAGTCTTTGGGAGGCCGAGGCAGGCAGATCACTTGAGGTCAGGAGTTTGAGACCAGCCTGGTCAACGTGGTGAAAATCCGTCTCTACTAAACATGCAAAAATTAGCCAGGCATGGCCGGACGCAGTGGCTCATGCCTATAATCCCAGCACTTTGGGAGGCTCAGGTGGGTAGATCACGAGGTCAGGAGATCAAGACCATCCTGGCTAACGTGGTGAAACCCCATCTCTAATAAAAATACAAAAAAATTAGCTGGGCGTGCTGGTGGGCACCTGTAGTCCCAGCCACTCAGGAGGCTAAAGCAGGAGAATGGCAGAGCCTGCAGTGAGCCAAGATTGCGCCACTGCACTCCAGCCTGGGTGACAGAGCGAGACTCTGTCTCAAACAAGCAAGCAAACAAAAAAGCTCCAATTCTGCCAGTGGGGAAATGGAGTCCCGTTAATGGGGCTAACTTATGTGCCCAAGACTGGAGAGCTGGCGAGAACAAAGCAGAAGAGGCTTCGAGTGCAGTTCTCCCCAGCTTTCCCCAGACCAACCCATCGCGCACGCTGCCTGTGGCAGCCAGAGCCGTTCCCTGTCCAGGATAGATACCTTAGGAAAAGGGGAAGAACGGCAACAGAGCAACACATGTCTCTAAGAAACTTCAAAAGCTTCACTGGACTTTAAAAAAAGATTTTTTAGCCAAAACCCTGCTACTTCAGCTTGTGTGATAAGAGGAACGTGGCTTCGAGGCTGTGACTCCACTTCCGCTCTGCTCCTGGCCGCCCACCTGCTCATCACTCACGTTTCCCTGTGGCTGTACTCCAGCAACCCTGGGGGCGCTGCTGGGAGCTCAGGTCCAGCAGAACGTCTTCCCGGGAGCCAGACTCAGACTCGCCAACCAGTTGCCCTGCTAAGCGGACTTTTCAGGGCCCCAGCTTTCTCCTCCCTACAGCAGCAGCCCTTCCTCAACAACCCAGGTGCTGTGTCTCCTTCACTCTCAGAACCTACTGAGGACCAGGTGTGGCCTCCTGAGGTTTCCGTGCTTCTGGCGTCGTCACACCCGCCTTGCCTCCCCCAGCTGCATCCCTACTCTTCTTAAGGTCATGCTCCACCACCAGCAGGAGCACGGTCCTCAGCACTGCAGTACAGGGGTTCTGACCAGGCAACATCGCTGATCCACACCGGGCGTGAGGGATACCACTGGAGAGGAGCGGCTGCCGAAAGCAGGAGCAGCGGCTCAGGGGCTGACCAGGAGGCAGAAGGAAAAGCCGGCAGGGGCCCCTTTATGGGCTTTTCATTGATCTCACTTTGGGAGTCAATGTAAACAATGCCCTGAAGGTTATAAATAAGAGATTGTCTACACATGAAAATAATTCCTAGGTTATTTTTCTACCCTTGATGCATATTTTATGTCCAGAGCTAATTATGCAATGCAGCCAAGAGCAGCCATGGGTCCAAGCTGCTGCTACATCACAGCCTCCCAGTCCCATGGTCTCGGATACCACAGGCTCCCTGCAAACCCCGGGCAGGACACACATGTTTCATCTGGGGCTGCGACACCTTGGAGAAAATGGAAACAACGATGTGGTGGGTTTTATTAAAACTTTGCCAAGTTCCCCTGTCCTGCCTATGTGAGAGGAAACAGCCCGTCCAGTGGTCAGACTGAAGAGGAATCCCTCTGAAGCTCTGGTCTGTGGATCAGAAATGGCCCCTGTGCTAGAGTCGCTTAGGAAGCCACAGCACCGCCGTGGAGCTGGGCCCTGTTGCGGACCGAGCCACACTTCTATACCTAAGACCTTACAGGGCCCAGGGGGGAGCTCTGCCGACGAAGGCGCCTGACATCAGCACGTCCTGGCCCTGCCCGCCGTCCTCCTTGGGCCCACCCGCGTGAAACCCGACAAATCACAAGCTCCCGTTTGAGGAAGAAAAGGATCTTTGTTCGCACTGTCCTTCAGTTTCCCAAAGGCCAGTGAATCAAAAAACATAAGCTTCCCTTTCAGGCATCTCAACACACTCTTAGCACCAGCTTTAACGTTTTAACCAGGCACCAGCACAGTCCTGCATCTACAATTTCTAGATGAAAGATTCCTCGTAAATACACAATGAATTTAACAGCCACTCAGCGGTTCACTCGGAGTGAAAAAAAGGTAGGAAATTATATTACGCTTGAACCCTTTCTTCCCCTGTGTAACTCCGCCATTTCATAGTTTAAGGGGACAGGAGTGTGACTTCAATCAGGCTCCCTGGCCCACACCAAGCCTCGGCGCCCTGGCTTGTCCGAACACAGGCGACCACTTGCTGCCCCGCACCGAACTGTCCGGAAAGCGCTCCCTGCGTGCCCCGCACCTCCTCACTGCGGGCATCCGGCCAGCACCACTCGCCCTGGAGTCCAGAGTGCAGGGACAGGGCCAGCGCGAGTCACTGCAAGCCCCCGCTGCCCAGACGCCCCACCCCACCCAGACGCTCTCGCCATCTCTCTTACTTGTCAGACGTCAGATTGTCTAGCACGGTGCCACGACTTCCCTTCTGGGATGTAAGAATCAGGACCCAAACACTGCCAACATGAAGGGTGTGAAGAACATTCTTCCAATTTTACACAACGTGGGCCAGAGTGCGTGCATTTTGCACAAGGGAAAAGCCGGGGCCTAAACAGAATCAGCATAAAGCGACCCGAGGGGTGTTTTCCACTCCTTGTTTCTGGATTCTGACGACGTGAACATGTGGAGGGGACCCCAAGAGTCTCCAGGGCATCCCCCTGGAGAAGGCCACCATCCTTCCTCCAGAGGCCAGGAATCCTGGTGTAGTAGTAACGCCCGGGTTTCCTTTCGTCAGCAGCTCTTCTGGTAGCCTTCTAGCAGATAATTTTTGGGGCAAAAGGGTCCTTTACACACCCATTAGCTGCCCTGCACAGAGGCACCCACAGCAACAGGCGCACCAGGCAAGCTCTTGGGTGCTGGCCTACACCCCACACTGAAGCGTCCCACATCAGCTGTGTGAAGTCGCTAAACCCCCACAATGCGGTAGGCCTGCCCACCAGAAAAGGCAGACGCGGTTCAACAACGGTGACAGAAAAGTCTCACAACACCCAAAGAATCACCAAAACTACCTTATTCAGAAAAACTTCTCACATTTGGATCCTACCAAAAGGATATGTAAAATTATTCAGAAGTCACACTTTTTCTGCTTATTGAGTTAGAGCTTTAAATCAGTACTGTTCTGTATGCTTTCATGATTAAAGATCTGGTGAACATAAGCCACAGTTTTAAACGGCTCAAACAAGAATATTTCCAAATATTTTGTACTCATTCACTCGATGATCACTCAGCACTGCCAAGTACACCACACCGGGCATGATGAGGAATAGATATGACTACTGCCAAGTACACCACACTGGGTATGAGGAGGAACAGAAATGGATACTGCTAAGTACACCACACCGGGCATGATGAGGAACAGAAATGGATAAAATTTGTGTTTTACATTATTTAAACTCTTTAACTTAACCTTTTAAATATATATTTGAAAATGGTAAAATTGATCAAAAACAATCTTCGAATCATCAGGCCTGCCACCACTTCTGATGTCACAGAGTCTGATGAGGGGCTAAACAAAAGGGCCAGGGGTGCAGCGGCCAGCGTGAAGCGTGGCCAGAGCAGCGGGAGCATCTCAGGGATTGTGATGAAGACACTTCAGCTTCAGCTAACAGCGAGCCCGTCAAAGGCACCATTGTTTCAACTGAGTAAAACACTGAAAATGTACATTTCAGTCATCATTTCATCTATGTTCTCTCTCTGAAAAAAAAAAGAGGGAGAGCGAGAATACGCTTCCCAGCCAAGCACTTTGTCCAGCTTGTCCTGGGCCCTTGCCTGACTTAAACATTCTTCTGTGCTGCAACCACAGACAGTGTCCCAAGAAATTCAACAGGACAAAAATGATCGCCCTCAGAATAGTACACCTATTTCACTGACTAGTCGTCACTCAAGCCTGGAACTACATTCCCTGCCGCTTGCCAAAACAGACCAAGAAGCTAAGGAGCAGAGAGTCCCTGGAGTTCTGCAGCCACACCACATGCTCAGAACACTCTGCCGCATACGACAAGCCTGTTATGGGGCCACAAGGACCCCTTCAGTGTCAGAGCCACGGGCAGGAGCCACCATGGTTTCCCTTTGTAAGTCAGGGCCCCGCCTCCCCAGACAGGGCAAGGAAGCTGAAGAGCCGGCTGCTCAGTTGGGCCTGAGCCCCCCAGCAAGGCAGCAGGAGGCATGCGGGCAGCTCCACACCTTTCCCAGGGGGGTTCTTGGGACTAGTCAACAACAAACTCACTCCACTTCTGACCTTTTATGGTTTAAATTACATTTTCCACCATTTCTGGTAGGGAAGGCTTTTCCATAAGAGATTAATTCCCTGAACCACTGAGAGTCTCCAAGATTTCTGCTTGTATTTGGCATGTGATGCAGGAATATATTTTCTTGATGGGAGCATTTTTATTAAAAGTGACACAGGGTGTGTGTCTAGGAAAGCAAGATGATCCTCCCTCTGTGACAAACCATTTAGAGTGGCCTAAAGCCTCCTGGAAATACAAGAGGCCATTTTTCAGCTATAGATAAAGACACCCTGCACACTCACACCCCTCCTCCTCACTCTCTCCAAAAAAATCCTACACGTAAAATGCTGGACATTTCCCGTGTCTTCTAATCTTTTTCCCAGCTGGGTCTAGAAGGCCTTATTTCATGGAAAAAGATTCTGAAGGCCTCTGAAACTTACTCTTAAGCAAAGTATCAGGAGGAACACAAATGCCAAAGATGGGAGAGAAGGTGAAAACCTTCAAGGTCACCAAATCTGCTGTCAGCTGAACCCTGGTCAAGTCATCCCACATGTACGCAGTGGGAAGGCCCTGGATCTGTCACTGCTTTGCTAACTATGTATGTGTCATGTGTACATACACACATTCAGTTATTCAGGGGTGTCTGTGGGGAGGGGGTGGGTGGGTGTATGCATTAGAGATGGGTTTACCAGAACATACACAAAATACCTCCTAGCTTTTCCAGGGATTTCACATTGTTTAGCCTATAAATGTATATAAGCTCTCTTTGTGCAAATCTTAGATTAACATTAGCTATATCTGTTAAAAAAAAAAAGGCAAAAAAGGGCAAAAAAAAAAATCCCAGTATTAAAATACACATGTACTAGAAACAGTACTAAATAATTTCATGATTCATGATCTAAGCAGCATGATTAATACTCAAGCCTTGAAAAGTTTCCCATGTGACTGAAAATCTTCCAAATACAGAGAAAGAATTGACCCAGATTTGAACATCTCAATAGATATAATATCCCCTAGGAACAGAGTTCGGTACTAACTGTGCAAAATGTACTGCACGTTGGATTCAATCTGCAGAATCCAAATTCAACACTGTGAAGTTTTATCCTGAAGCAACACTGAGGACCTTCCATTTCTATCACACCTAAGCCACTACTCAAGGCCCACATAGTAAGGCCAGAAGCCATGCCCACTGACCCTCCATAAAAATGCCTATGAGCTGGGCAAAGGAGGCACTGTCCTTTTAGTCTCAACAGGGAGAGGGTCAGAGGCCAATAAGAAGACAGATGAGAACACAACTCAGGATAATCAGGAAACTCACTTGACTCCTTCACAGTGCTGGTGCTGCTGATGGCTGTGACAGCCCTGGGAGTGGTGGCGGTGGCAGAGGTAAGGGCAATGGAGAGGGTGACAGGGACGATGGCAGCAGAGGTCATGCTTGTGACAGATGAGTTGCTGTTGGTAGTGGTGGTGAGGATGAGGGACATAATAGCAGTGGTTGTTAGGGTGGTTGTGCTGCTGCTGATGATGATGGAGATGACAGAAGAGGTGGTGGTAGTGGTTGTTAAGGTGGTTGCATTGATGATGATGATACAGTGGTGGAGGTGGTGGTAGTGTTTGTCAGGGTGGTTGTGTTGATGATGATGATGGAGATGATAGTGGTGGAGGTGGAGGTCGTTGTGTTGGTGATGATGATGGAGATGGTGGTGGTGAAGGTGGTTGTGTTGGTGGCGATGACGGAGATGACAGTGGTGGAGGTGGGGGTGGTAGTGGTTGTTAGGGTGATTGTGTTGGTGGTGATGATGGAGATGACAGTGGTGGAGATGCTGGTAGTGGTTGTTAGGGTGACTGTGTTGGTGATGATGATGCTGGAGATGACAGTGGTGGAGGTAGTGGTTAAGGTGGTTGTATTGGTGATGGAGATGATAGTGAAGGAGGTGGTGGTGGTAGTGGTTGTTAGGGTGACTGTGCTGGTGATAATGATGGAGATGGTAGTGGTAGAGGTGGTTGTGCTGGTGATGATGATGGAGATAACAGTGGGGAAGGTGGTGGTGGTAGTGGTTAGGGTGGTTGTGCTGGTGATGATGATGGAGATGATAATGGTAAAGGTGGTGGTGGTAGTGGTTAGGGTGGTTGGGTTGGTGATGATGATGGAGATGATAATGGTAAAGGTGGTGGTGGTAGTGGTTAGGGTGGTTGGGTTGGTGATGATGATAGAGATGATAGTGGTCGAGGTGGTGGTGATAGCAGTTGTTAGGGTGGTTGTGATGATGGTGGCAATTATGATAATGGTGAGGATGATGGAGATGACAGTGGTGGAGGTGGCAGAGGTGGTTGTGTTGGCAGTGGTGGTAGGTGGAGATGATGATGATGGTAGAGCTCTGGGGGAACTGCAGGCAATGTTCAGGAATCATGAGAGTTGAGTTCTGGATGTATCCCTGACTTTAACTCCCTGAACGGTCCTGGAAAAGCTCCTGTCTACTGTCCTCATCTCCAAAGTAAGAGTAGCACTCAACCTAGTCACTGAACTGAATCTCATTTCTCTTCAGAAATACACGACAGGTAAAGATATAGGAGAAAGCAAGTCTCCAACTTCAGAGAGGGGCTCCTGAGTTAATGCAGGCAGAGCGCTACCTTGTGACAATGCTTTAGAAGGAATATTTCAGCTTTCTAAGGACAACTTGGGTATGCCAGGGAATGTCCATATGCTGCCATTCGAGCTGAAGTGACCTCTGACGTATCTTTCTTGTGTTTTGTTTTGATTTTCTTTAGTAACAATTTAGTAGTAACTAGAACAACACATACACCAGCATCTGTCCGGGAATGGGTGCCTGTCCTTGGCTGTTAAGAGTGCCCAGTGAGAAAAACTCCAGACACGGTGCTCCAAGAGGTATTTGAGGTCAGCTAGTAGCAGCTACCAATTCCAGAAACATACTGATTGGGAGTATTATTTCTTGGTCATGTGAGGAAAAGTTTAGGTCTTCACTTTACTTTCTTAAACTCCTCAAATAAATGCAATGAATGGAAATCAAACGATACCTCAGAAGTCATATAAACCTGGATTTTTTAAATCTAGAGTTTTTAATGTAGGAAAGAAAGCTCTAAGTCTATTTAGCAGTTATTATTTAATGACACATAATTATAAAAATGTACTTATCTGCCGAGCTGCCCCCAACAAAGCACACAATTAATAAGAGAAATCCTGAATTTCTCTCCGTGGATTTTTATGCCAGGTGGGTGGGCTGCTGTCTTCCTGAGATCACAACACTGGAGGTGACAGACCAGCCCCACAACGTGCAACTGTGGCAGGGAAAGGCACCCTGAGAGAGGGAAGCGTGGCTCATCGAATCAGTGTCTGCGTGGGAACACTGCAGCAGTGCCTGGGAATGGCCGCACTTCCCGTGTGCCTACTGTGTGGGGGGCACCGAGGCCGAGCCCCAGGGAGGCATGGGCTCCTGCAAAGCCCATGATTTCTACATGCTCACTGCGTGCTGGGCAAGGATCCTGCCCTTAAGGGGCTCCACGTCTACACATGCAGGGCAGCGACAGGCCCTGAAAGGTGCCGTACCCCACCCACGCCCTACAGGCCACCCCACACCTCAGTCTTTTCAAATTCAAGATTCTGGCATGGACATTTTGCCCCATCCCTCAAGGGAAGCGCAGTTTCCACAGAGGTTCAAGGGGTCTGCAGCCTCAGCCCTAAACCACCAGGGAGTCCCCGTCCTGGGAGCCTTGATCTCATGCTGTGAGGCCCCCCAACTACGCGGGGGCTGCAGTTGACAGCCTGGCTGCAGCAGCAAGAGATCACAGGAGCAAGAGTGACTGCTAACTGGCCGAGCAGGACAACACCCTCGTGTTTAGTGTTCTATGGAGTTCTGGGATGTCTGCAAACTACCAGCAAGCAGTTGAAAAACAGCAGGTTGGGTGTGGTGGCTCATACCCATAATCCCAGCATTTTGGGAGGGTGAGGCAGGCGGATTGCTTGAGCTCAGGAGTTCGAGACCAGCCTGTGCAACAGGGCAAAACCCCATCTCTATAAAAATAAAAAAAATTAGCAGGTCGTGGCGGTGCACACCTGTAGTCCCAGCTACTCAGGAGGCTGAGGTGGAAGGATCGCTTGAACCTCCTGGAGGCAGAGGCTGCAGTGAGCCATGATTGCACCACTGCACTCCAGTCTTGACAACAGAGACTCTGTCTCCAAAAATAAAAAATTAAAATTAAAATTAAAAAACAGCAAATACACACTTATCCAAATGATGGGTTTCTGAGTGCAGATGCTCTTACACAATCTCGGCTCACTCGTGCCTGCAGACTCCTGTGGCTGCAACACCACTTAGGCCACTGGCAGTTCAAGATGCTCAACACAACCATTAACAAGTGCGTGTCTTAAAGAGGCACAGCTATTAGTTTAAAAACCATCTTGTCAGGCTAGGCGTGGTGGCTCATGCCTGTAATCCCAGAACTTTGGGAGGCAGAGGTAGGTGGATCCCTTAAGCCAGGAGTTCAAGACCAGCCTGGGCAACATGGCAAAATCCTGTCTCTACAAAAAATACAAAAATCAGCTAGGTGTGGTAGCACGAGCCTGTGGTCCCAGCCACCGGGAGGCTGAGGTAGGAGGATCACCTAAGTCCGGGAGGCAGAGACTGCAGTGAGCCAAGATCACACCACTGTACTCCAGCCTGGGCAACGGGCTGAGACTATGTCTTATCGATTAGATGGATGGATGGATGGATAGACAGATACACAGACAGATACAGACAGACAGACAGACAGCATCTTGGCTATGTTTAGCTGCATCTGTCCCTGTTAATCTTCGCTGACACGTCAGGAATAAGACCGGAGGACAAGGATTCCCATCCTTGTGAACGTGACTGAAAAGCTCACCAGCCGGCCACGCCCACACACCAGCTCTTTCCTGAAGAGGGTTCTTAACTGGAAGAATATCATACTATACTCCAATTAGAACAACACATTTCCTATACTGTGTGCAATCTAAATCCCCAAGAAAACAATTACCTGTAAAGAAATCAGACGGAGGGGGAAACGCGCTTCCTTCTGGCACACGGAAACGCATTAGAGATGTACGGTGTGGCTAGGGCGGCGTGTCACTGAGCGTGTGGCCGCAGCACTCTCCATTCCCGGAGTGCCTGAGCCCAGCCATCTCCCCCGTGACTCCACCTGAAAAACCCTATGAAGAGCTGTGGTGTTTATGAGAGATACTGGTTTTGTCCCTGGTTCCCGGCCCGTAACTCCCACAGCCCTGGTTCGTCTC
The DNA here is from genome assembly GCF_000951035.1 of Colobus angolensis palliatus. Lineage (NCBI taxonomy): Eukaryota > Metazoa > Chordata > Mammalia > Primates > Cercopithecidae > Colobus > Colobus angolensis. The sequence goes on from NW_012121376.1 coordinate 2,196,020, forward strand.
TTGTTATGATGCCAGGTGTGTGGGCCTCAGGGGCAGGCTCTCACCTTCTCTCACCCTCCTTTCACTCTTAACGATCCCCTGCTTGCTGACTGTGGGTCTTAAGACCCTCCCATGAGAGGGTCTCGCCCTAGACCCTGGGGAAGGAATGCTGATGTCACGAAATTTCCATAAAAACCCAAGAAGGTGGGGTTTGGCAAGCTTCCAGGCAGCTGAACATGGGGGAGGTCCTGGAGGGTGGTGCCCAGGGAGGGCCTGGAAGCTCCATACCCCTTCCCCCTACCTCGCCTGACACATCTCCACATCTATAGCCTATGTAGTATCCTTTATGATAATAAACACAGTAAATAAAAGTGCTTCCCTCAGCTCTGCAAGCCACTCCAGCAAATTAATCAAACTCGAAGACGGGTCGTAGGAAGCCCAACCTGAAGCAGGTTGGCCAGGAGTCCTGAGGCCAGAACTTGTGACTGGTGTGGTTGGGGGCAGTCCTGGGGACTGAGTCCTTGACCCGAGGGATCCGACGCGCTCTCCGTGTCGGAACTGAATTAGAGGACACCCAGCTGGTGTCCATTGCTTGCTGTGTCCAGAAAAAACCCACATTTGGTCCCTGTAGTCTTTCTGTGTGTTGACGATGGTCACAGTGTGAGAGCAGAGGAAAGACGTGGTCCGCAGAGCTTTCCCGACATGAGGGTCCAGTGTGCCGCACAGTCTCAAAGACCCCGCACCCCACACCTGACGAAGACACTGACTTCAGCGCCTTCAATTTTGAGGTCAGAATCTGTGGTGAGCCCCGATTCAATACCCAGAACACTGTTGGAAACCACCTCCTTTCTTTAATCTGTGTGAGCGCTGCCGATTCAATGCCGAGAACACTGTTAGAATCGATGTCCTTTCTTCTGGCCCCTTCTTTCCTCCATTACTGAAATCCAACCTCCATGTGGTGTCTGCGCTTTATTTGATTCTACAATTGTGCTGCAATCTCCTCAATGAGACAGATTCGTTATTTCTCCAAATGATTAGATACTTCTGGAAAATTATTTTTAGTTGGCCAAGTCTTCGATCACATCAAATTAATCAGAACCATAGCAAATGTACCTCTTGCTATTTAAACTCTGGTAACTGACTATCCTCTATATGATACACCAAATTTCTGCTCATATTTCACTGTCCAAAGTGAAAAACTGTTATGACAAAGTCAAGGCCAGCTGCTGAAGCCACACGAGTCAGAGGACCCGACCCAGCAGGCCTTGGTGGTCTTTGAACAGGCCCTGCGTGTCCCACTACCCATCAGCTTTCCTGCCTTCCCCAGGGGACGGCCCCTAAGTCCCAGCATTTGCTTCGGCCAAGCCCTTGCGGACCCTGTTAATCAGGGTTAACTTTAGACAGAATCTTCACAATTGTTTCACGACAGTACATAGTCAAAGCAGTGTAAAAAGAAAGCACAGTCACACCCAGCATTTGGGTGCATTATTATTGCCAAGTACACCAAACATAGGAAGGAGCCCACTATGTACTACATTCCTAGCTCACTGGTATTTTAAATCCTCTGAGGACCTGAACACGGTCTGCAGGAGTGGTCTGCGCTCTGTGGGGAGAATGGCTGTTCTGGGTGACTACTAGGAGTACGTTGTTCCCACTGAGAACATCAGACTCCAGCGAGGCCTGGCGCCCTGAATTACTGCCCTCCTGCACATGCTCCGGAAGAGCCTGGATTAGAATAAGGACACCACCCACAGCCATCCCAGCTCACACCCATGGGCACTGATCTTTGAGCTCCAAGGAGGGCTGAAAGAACAGACATGCGCCATGTTCCATTCTACCAAGCCTGACTGACGCACACCCAGGCGAGGGGCCAAACTCGGTTTCCTGGTTTGGGGGAAGGAGCAAGGCCCATTCACTGACATGCATGAAAATGCTGCCTTGACTGAGACTCTCACTGCCTAACGGAGATGTAGGGATAAACTGACAGTGTTCACTAAGGAATTAGGGCAAGCATTCTTGGCTCTTCCCCACCCTGGTGGTATCCTACTTTGGGCCCCTCTCCACCCTGGTGTCCTGCATTACGTGACGCGCATCAAGCCCAAACTCCCAGCAGCCCCGGGTACTCTGGTTTGGGATTTTAAACAACACAAACAATGCCACCTCCCACCCAGGACTGCACGAGCTCACGGCTCCCTAAGATCACCAAAACACGTTCATGTGATATGGTTGTTTTTTTGTTTTCTTTTTTGAGACGGAGTCTCGCTCTGTCGCCCAGGATGGGGTGCAGTGGTGCGATCTCGGCTCACTGCAAGCTCCGCCTACTGGGTTCACGCCATTCTCCTGCCTCAGCCTCACAAGTAGCTGGGACTATAGGCGCCCGCCACCGCGCCTGGCTAATTTTTTGTATTTTTTTATAGAGACGGGGTTTCACCGTGCTAGCCAGGATGTTCTCGATCCCCTGCCCTCGTGATCTGCCCGCCTCAGCCTCCTAAAGTGCTGGGACTACAGGCGTGAGCCACTGCACCCGGCCAACGTGATACGGATTTTAAAGAACACAAACACAACACAGTGAAACCCTGTCGCTACTAAAAATACAAAAATTAGCCAGGCGCGGTAGCGGGCGCCTATAATCCCAGCTACTCAGGAGGCTGAGGCAGGAGAATTGCTTGAACCTGGGAGGCGGAGGTTGCAGTGAGCCGAGATTGCACCACTGCACTCCAGCCTGGGCAACAGAGCAAGACTCCATCTCAAAACAAAAAAAAATAATTAAAAACATTTGAAAAAAAAAAAAAAAAACATAAACGCCGACTCCCACCCAAGACTGCACGAGCTCACAGCTCCCTACGATCACCAGAGCACGTCCACGTTACGTTCAGTGTTTCTTTACCACATCGTTTCATTCACGTGAAAGAACGAACTTTGTAGTCCAGATTGCTTTACAGTGACGAGGTGCAGATGATCTGCTTTAAAAGGTTCAGTCCTGGTGATCATTTTCACAAGAGAATACTTCCTAGTTAATTAACTAATGCTTTGAGTATGCAGTTTTAAAACAGTATCTCTAAAATCACACACACACACATTCACACATGCAAAAGGCAGAAGTGAAAGGCCGACCTCCGCATCAGGAGGCTCGAAGGGCCACAGTCCAGTGATGTCACTCAAATGAGCAGCTGTTACTCCTCACACGTGTACAGGGTAAAGCTTCTGTCTGCAGACCACAGCCCACCTACTCACCACCTGGGCACCAGTGCTTGTGTGGTCAGTTTTTGAGGATTTGCACCGCCCCTCCCTGAGTGCTGGAGTGTGGACGGCACTCGCCAAGGGCAGCCCAGAGGCTGGTGAGTGCGAGGTGGACCATGTGCGCCCAGCGAAGCCCACCAACTTCCTAAGCAGGTGCTACTGCCACCCCACTGTGGTGAAGAGGGCACTGAAGCATGAGGAAGTGACACTGCCGCATCCCAAGACAGCAGACACTGAGGGAGCAGCCACCCCGAGACGGGGACCTGTGGCGACTCTCCCACCCCCCACCCATCCAGTTCTCTCCCTAAAGATCTGCCAACCACAGCCGGGCCCTCATCTGTGGCCAAGAAGAGTATCTGAGGAGGCGGCCTCAGGGAGAAGAAAGGTGCTGTGGTCAGGGTGGCACCACACCTCCAATTCTCCACTCTACTCACAGGCTCCCCCACCTCTGGCTGGTCTGAGTGCCCAGCATCGCAGGGCTGTATGGGGAGCGAGGGGAGCGCTTCTCTTCCGGGAATGAATGAGGGAGTCGGGCACATTATATCCGACAGGTGCTGCAGAGGGAAGAAAGGTCCTTTCTGTTGCTGGAAGAGGCTGGGCTCTGGCCCCCAAGGGCTGCTCCCGCTGAGGCCCCTTGGTACAGCCCAGCTGCAGCTGAAGCCTTCCTTTGGCCCCGGCCTCTTCTGCAAAAAACACTCAAATGCACGCACGGACAACTCTGTCAGAGGCTTGTGGATGGCGTGGTGGGGCGTGGACAGCCACGGCAAACATCAAGCCATCTTCTGTCCCACACCCACCATATGACCAACAGAAAGCCAGCAACCCAAAAACCTGACTGCAGTTCTCAGGGATACTTCATTCTAATGCCCAAGTGACACGGATAATCCTAATTTTCCTGATCTAGATGAAAAGCCCTGAGAAGCACGCTAAAAAATTTTTTTAACTAGCACGTTAATAATCATTTTTCTTAAACTTGAATGTGATTTTTTTAAAAAGCTTCCCAATTCAAGAAAATCTTTTGATTTATCAAAATATGAGAGGAAGAATATTAATATTTGCAGTGTAAACTTTATATAGTTGTAAGTTTTTAAAAAGTACTTAATTACACAGGTGCAGTGGTGCACACCTATAGTCCCAGCTACTCAATTACAACTCAGAACTACAAGCTCTTAAGAAAGAGACATTAACGATCATCTATTCCAGTATTTTTCAAAGTGTGGGTTGCAAAATCAATGCAATATGTCATAGCCAGTTTTCAAAGAGACAAAAAGGAAGAGAAACAGAAAAGCAGAACAGAAAACAGAATAAAAAATATTAGTGCAATCAGCACACAGTAATACCGCTCTGTGGACCTGTTCTGACCATGTAAGTGCACACACGTGAGGGAGGGAGGAGGGCTCTGCAACCACAACGGAAAGTTGCCTTCTTGCTGTGGCCTGTTGTACTGTGGACCTGTTCTGACTGTGTGTGCACACGCACGAGCGAGGGAGAAGGGTTCTAGAACTGTAATGAAATGCTGCTTCCCGCTGTGGCTTGTGAAGATGCTGGTAGAGTCCAGCCATGCGGCCTGCGTGCACTCACCACTCCCAAGGCAGGCAGCATCGGCTGCAGAACGAGAGTTGGCCTTTACAGGGAGTCTGCCCAGGTCATGAAGCACTGGCTCAGGGTACCCATGGCAGCAAAGCAGCTGCACCAAGATGCAGGTATGACCAAACAGTGGTTCCCCTGCCAGCCCCCTGAAGTGGCCAACTGGTCTCTCCACCTTATGCAAAAGTTCCTATGACCTCATAAAAAATTCATCAATTTTCATTTAAAATGCACTCAAAAATAAAGTCATCCATCTCCCTGCAAACTTCAATCCTTATGACTCTTAATTTTTAAGGGCTTTTTTTGTTTTTCAGAATCTTCTGAAAATCTGCGCCAAATTAAAGATTCTATTATCCCTACCACTAACTGAAACTTGAAATTCCTTAGACAAGAAATTATTTGACACTCCTGGCATACATACACTCTGAACATACTCTCCCCTCTGTGAATCGCTGGCACACCAGACTGCCTCTCCCAGCTCCAGGGAATTTCAGGGAATTCCAGATGCCCCCGATTCTGGTCTAATTTACTATACAAGGCCTGTCCTCTATTCCAACCAATTCTGCAATCCCTTAACCACATGAGCAGTAACACCTCCACTTACATCATTCCAAATTTCTACTATGATATCCTTATTTGATCTTCACACCCAGGGCAGCAAATGATTAATTTCAAACACTCACTGAGCAACAAAGCCAACACCATGGGGATTGTCCAGTAGAGGAAAACGCTGCCCGGATGCCTCGCACCCCCAGTGAGGGAGGGACAAAAGAAATCAACACAGTGTCATCAGCTTACGAAGGATCTGTTTCTCCAGAACTCCACTCTCAACGAAGAAGCACCCAGAACACAGCCACAAACTCATCTAAACAGCCAAAGGCCCAGGCTCAGCTCCACGCTGCTCACGTGAAGGAGCTACCCATGCCTGGAGCCATGACCAGAACCAGCCACTGCATCTTTAATTTCACCTCCAACAGCAGTGGCTGTTTGGCTTCCCTGGCAGCAGATTAGGTGCACAATGAGGAATGGCGCGGATGCGGCAGTGTGTGGGAGGCAAGGAGGGCAGCACATGTCCACACACACAGGGCTCCGCTCTACAAAGCCTGAGATGGAGACGTGTTAGGCACCTCCCACAGTGACCAGAATGCTCGTTCTTATGTAAAGGTGTTATTCAGGAGGGAAGAAAATACACAACCTTTGAAACCAGCTGAAGTGCTTCAAAAGAATTTTTTAAATATTTTAATTTTTTGAAAAAAACATTGAATTGTAGATTTTATTTATTTTGAGACAGGTCTTGCTCTGCTGCCCAGGCGTGAATGCAGTGGCACAATCACAGCTCACTGTAGCCTGGGCCTCCTGGGCTCAAGCAATCCTCCTGCCTCAGCCTCATGAGTAGCTTGGGACTACAGGCACACATCACCAGACCCGGCTAATTTTTTTTTTTTTTTTTCTGTAGAGCCAGGGTCTCGCTATGATGCCCAGCCTGGCATCAAACTCTTTGGCTCAAGCAATCCTCCCACCTCGGCCTCCCCAAAGTACTGGGATTACAGGTGTGAGCCAGCACAAAACAATTTTTTTTTTTTAAAAGATTCAGCTGCAATTTCAATGTCAGTGTTCTAAGGAATCCCTTCACCTCCTCTTCCCTCTCCCAGCCAGCGATGCTGGAACACTGGGGCATGACAGCCTGTGCACCTAGAGGTCAAAATGAACAATAAAGACAGAAAGGACTGGAGTGGAAACTGGTCATCACAGCTGGGCAGCTGGCCGAGCAGAGGCCACAGGTGCCCACAGCTGGGAGGAAGTGAGCGCTCCTGGAGGGGAGGCTGAGACACAGCGCTGGAGGGCACAGCTCGGGGAGGAGGAAGCGGGTACCATGCAGCCAGTGCGTCCCCATACCTGCACACCCGCCACCATCCCCTGAACCTCATCTTCCCAAATGGCTCTTTATGAAGCCTCTGATGCTCTGCCAATCTTTCCAAACCTCTTGCCCACATTTGGGATGCATCGTCTGCTACTGCTACCCCCAACACTGGTCACAGGAGGCTGAGCACTGGGGGCTCTATCCAACCTCGCTGGACCCGGGTGCCCATGGCCTCTGGCCTTGCACAGGCAGTCACCCTCCCCGTCGCTGTACCATCCACTGTCCTGAGGCCTTGGTGCAGGTGGCTCTCCAGACTCCTACTGTGTCTCCCACCCTCCTGCTGCGTCTCCCACCCTCCTGCTGCGTCTCCCACCCTCCTGCTGTGTCTCCCACCCTCCTACTGCGTCTCCCACCCTCCTACTGTATCTCAGGCTCTGTGGTTCCCGTGCACTCTCAGTGTGCCCAACAGGGCCTGAAATGGACTCTATTCAGTATTCCTTAGTGCAGGGTCCCGCTCACCTGCACAGCACCTGTCAGCAGATGGCCTCAGCCACGGGAGCTCTCCCAGAGTCAACGAACAGCTAGCTGTGAGTCCCACCCTGCCTGCAACGCAGCACCAGATGGGGCATTCCATCTCTCAGCAAGGAAGAAAAGCAAGGCCGCTGTGGACATGAAACTGACCACATGGCTTCAAATCATGCAATTCTTCATGTTTTCTATTCAGACAGCAAATGGCAACTGTGGGATGTGACTAGAATCTCTCAATATTTAATGTGAAGAAAACATTACTCAAAAAGGATGGCCCCTTGGCAGCCGGTGCCACAGGGTCACACCAATGCAGCACAATGGCGCTTCCCAGCACCACAGCCACCAGGGCCCTCCTGGAACTGAGGTTGCTGCTGGCTGCAGACACAGCCTCAAACCCACCGCCCCAGCAGCAATCCACAAGCACAGCGCACATCCCTCCCTCCATGGAACAAAGAACGGAGGCTATTTTCACAGAAGCTGTCCACTGATTCAGAAAATAATCAATTAACTGCAAGAAGTAACAGCAACAATCATCTCAGAAGTGGAACAGGAGGAAAACAGCAACACGTGTGAGCCCAGCACAAGGAAAGGGGGCGGAGTGCAGGATGTGGGGCACGGGGCGCGGGGCGCAGGGCGCAGGCCACAGGGCGCAGACCCCGGCCCCAGGATGGAAAACGAATGGCCAGAAGAGGGAAGGCCTGGCCACCCTCCCGAGAGGATTTCTAGCTGCTCTGTCAGATTCTGAGTCTGTTGCCACATAACCATTCTTAAATGGCAGCTGGAACTAGGGAATCAGATGGGAATACTAAGCTAATCCTCAGTGATCTAGGAACTTAAAGCAGCCGCATCCATTTCTTTGTGTTCTCTTACACCAGCTGGGGTGCTGTTCCTTGTCTTCCCTCAGCTCCCTGGAGCGAGCGTGGGCTGCAGGGTCTCCCATCAATCAAGCCAGTGCTCACAACCAGGGCAGGCCAAGGGCCTCCGGGACAGGACAGGGAGCTGAAGGGGCCTCTGGGACAGGATGGGGAGCTGAGCCACCTGCAGTGTCACATGAAGGATGCTTCTGAGGTCAAGACTGGCTGGAGAAGAGAGAGCCTTAGACCCACGTGCACTATCCTCCTGTGGGCACAGGGGCGGGGAGGAGAGCGAATGGGCTGTGTGACCCCCCACACGGCTCGGGGCTTCTTAGCCCAGTAGGTAACATGGAGGTGAGTGGGTTTCTCTGTGCTTTTCGAAACATCCTTCTGTCTCCCAAACGTGTGGCCAGCCCAGAGGACGAAGCCTGCATGAGCAGGGTGAAGCTCTGCAGGAATGAGAACTGGCCAAATGATGGAAAAAGAAAGAATTTCCACACAGATTTACCGGAAAAGGCAGCTTCAGATAACACAACGGTTTCTTTAAATCATACACCAGTTTCCTTCCGAAGAGAAGCAGGGGCCATCTACTGAGATTCTGCCTGCTACCCTGAGTGGTAGCACTGGCCTCTCCTGAAGCCGTCTTTGATTTGAGGTCCCAAAAATGCAACTGATAATAGGAATCAGGAGGTGGGAAGAACATAGGAGAGTTCATAAGGGGAAAAAAACCAGGTGATTTATAAATTATTATTCGTTTCACATAAAAAGTGGTAGTACGGCAGCTTTATTCATTCTGCAGTGAGGCCACTTAGAGTGGGGACTTGGAGGGGCCACGGCAGACACGGGAATGAGCAGCAGTTGCAACCCTGCTCGCAATGCAAAGGCATGTGGGGCAGCAGCAGTGACGGAGGAATGAGAGACACCAGAACAGAGCCTTGTTCAGAGGATTCCACACAGCAACTCCTCCACCATCAGCCCTGAGTCCTTCCTGAACTCAGATCTGTGCTGGAGTCAATGGGCCTCCACGCCTGCTGAGAAAAGCTGGAATCTCTGTCCTCACAATAGAGTTGGGAGGATTCTGTCTACGACCATAAACAGAAGCACTGCAGTAATACAGTGTAAAAAGTCTGGTTCTATCTTTAAAATTCCAAGTGGATTTTGTTCAGGGGCAGAGAGAGGAACAAGGGAATATTGAAGGTGACATGCCTTACAAAAATTTTCCTAGGAATTAAAGTCCAGCAGCGTTTTAACTATGATACAGTTCCACTACCAGCATAACCATAAACTAACCATGATGTTGCACAAAACTAAGACGGACCACCGGCTGGGAGTCCTGTCCTCGGCTGCCCCAGTGACTGTGAGAACCATGGGGGAGAAAGGCACGGAGAACCAACCTGCACTGCACCGACCACAGCCTCATTACCCCAGCGGAATGAGCGCAAAGCCACAAGTGTGGATTTGAAAACTGCGCATTCCTTTGGCTCTTCTCCAAAGCAGCAACTGCATCCTTATAGACGAGCGGTGCTGCAGGACTACCTGAGAAAACCTCATGCTGATCTTTAAGAAGAAACTTTCCAACTAAGAAACACTGACATAAACCAGTTCTGGAGGGTCTGCAGCCCTTCTCCCAAGGTGCCTCTGAGGGGTCAAGGGAAAGCCCACGGGACGCACGAGCCCCTCTGTCCCCGTCTCTCACAGCGAGAGCCCACCTGTGAGGCGCTCGCTCTGGGGGTGCCCCGGGCTCAGTCGGGTCAGAGATCCGCAGGGCCTGGCCTTGGCAAAGGGAACGCACGCAGGTTCCTCAAAGGACAGTGCGCTGTGGTTTTGAAAAATGAGTACAATCTTTCTATGCAGTGAGCTCTGCGTTTATGCTTCTCACCGGCAACCTCCCAGGTTCTGTTTTACGAAATGGGAAGGTCACCCAGACTCTTCAATAATGATCCAGAGGTGACAGCCGTCTCCTGAACAGAAAGGGTCTTCACCGGACCTGGGAACACACAGCCTCAAAACCCCCAGCGAGCTCACTGTGTCCTGCACAGCAATGCCCTCCCCAGGACCCGCGCTGTCAGGGCACATCACTTTGTAAAGACAATTCGTACCAGGTGCCCTCCCCAGGACCCGTGCTGTCAGGGCATATCACTTTGTAAAGACAATTCGTACCGGGGTGCTCAATGAATGGTCCCTCTTTTTGTCAAGGATTAGAAAGCAAGCAAGTGTGTGAGTTTGACGGCAATACACAGGAGTGAAACCACCTTTTGCTACCAGAGCTATCTACTCAAACACGACCACCACCAACATCCACATGCGTGTGCAGAAAATAACCATCTACATGGGGTGGGGTTTGGGGTCGGAGGGGAGGGCACGTTTCCACCAGAATACAAAAGCTACCGAAATCCTACAGAGCAGCAAATGTGACCCCCAAGCCCCACCCTCCCCCTTCCAGGCCTGTGCATTGCCATGGTGAAGAAAGCCAGTCCTGCCCTGGGGCTCACACTGAGAGGCCTTCGCACCCGCACTTCCTCCTGTGGCAGCCCCCATTCCTTGGCAGCACAATGGCCTGTATGTGATGGGGGACTGTGGCACTCACCTGACCATCCGCCCCCTCCCGTGAGAGCCCCACCCCTTGGCAGCGCAATGCCCACATGTGTGTGGAGACCAGGGCACACACCTGACCATCCCACCCCGTCCTGTGAGAGCCCCACCCCTCAGCAGCGCAATGCCTGTGTATATGTGTAAGGACTGGGGTCACTCACCTGACCGTCCCACCCCCTCCCATGAGAGCCCCATCCCTTGGCAGCGCAATGCCCAATGTACATGGGGACCAGGGCACTCACCTGACCGTCCCACCCCCTCCTGTGAGAGCCCCACCCCTCAGCAGCGCAACTCCCGCACGGGGACACTCACCTGACCATCCTGCCCCACGTGATGGATCTGGAGGTTGCCCTGCAAAGAATGAGAGGAGGAGACGGTCATGAGCAGAAGCACGCCAAGACACCCGTAGACTCGGCAAACACGCCAAGACACATCACAGGCCATTTGAGAATAACAAGAAAAATGCTGGTTCTAAAAATTCAACCTCTAGTAGCAACAAAAGCACCAAAATAAAATATTTAGATTTTTAGGTACTACGTATTATCTTAAAGATGAACAAACAACTCAAAAAGCACTGTACCCATTCCCCCACTCTGACCCCAAATGAAAATGTCATTTTGGCTTCACTTTTTATTTTGAAAGAATTTGACTCACAAAAAGTACAGAAAGTAGCAGAGAGAGGTCCTATGTGTGATGCCGCCCAGCTTCCCCCCGTGAGGACGCTTTGCTGAGCTGTGCGGCATCACCATGCCAGGACACGGCCGCACACGAGGAACCAACGCACTCAACCACAGAGCTACCAAGAGCTCTCCAGCTAGAAATTCACTTTCAGTTGTTGTAAAAAGGAACTGTTTTAAGTCTGTTAGACCCTGCTAAATGTTTATTTGCAGATATCCTGTTTTAACAAAATAATTTTAAATGAACACGGTATGAATTTACGGTGAGGAGACTGCATACTGTCACTTATCACAAAGCCATCGTTAGCATTATCAGCCATTTCTAACTTACTGCATTCAATTCCTAATGAAAACAAAAGACAATCACCTATACAAGATGGATTCAGTTTTGAAAACTGAAAAGAGGAAAAACTAATAATAAAAAATTGCAATTTGAGTAGTCAAGATTTTTTAGCATAAACTATAAAAAGCAAATGTGTGTTTTTTCTTTTGCTGCTGTTTCAATTTTCCTTCATTTCCAATGACTCTAAGGAAATTAAGCATTCCGACAAACTGCATGGACTTCCAGGTATTCAAGAACTCTGGCTGAGCTCTCTGACAGTGAGCTTAGCCTCCAGCCCCTACTTGTCTGTGCCTTGAGAAGCAAACCTTCCCCTGCCCCTCAAAGGCAGCTTCTGCACTGGAAGGTGCTGCTGGGATCCTGCACCTCGCAGCCACTCAGGCCCCCGACTCCTGCACCTGACCTCACTGAGCTGACTGGTGCATCTCCCGGCATCTCCACAGAGACGGTCCCTGACCCACCCACAGACACAGAATCAGGCCCTGCTCCTTCCTGGATACTCTGGCCTCCCGGGACCGTCCCCCACCTGCCACCCGCCCTGGTGCTTCCTTCCATCCATCCATCTGATCACGTTTCTTAGTGACCTGGTCATATTGCTGTGTGGATGAGCCCACTCATTCCCAGTCGCTCACGGCCCCCACAATAATTCGTTCCTCCCCTTTCACCTCATCCTGATTCCACCCTCGGAATGCTTATGCATGTGCTCCTCTCTTAGGATAACCCACTGGGAACTGCTGGTGTCCAAATTAAAGCCACCGCCAGTAGACACGTCTGAGTCCCTGGTGCTCCTCATGCCACGGCATGCATGTGTCCACAGTCTTGCTCACGGGCACTTGGGCAGGAGCCTCTGCGCCCACCGTGAATCCCCAAAGGCAGGGCTTCTCTCTCCTCCGCTCCCCGACAGCACCTGCGCCCAGCACGAGCTCCCGGGAGGCCTCGCATGCTAACATCTCCATGAGTCCCCTCGACCTCAGCATCTGAGCTTCCTAGACTCTGCTGCTGGTGTGCGTGGGGAAACCTGAGATCTTTGTAACGACACACTATCGTGCACCGAACACAATGCTGGTGCTATTGTCACGACCTAGAAACAGCCATGTTCCTCATCCCCCAGAGCGCACCACGGTCACTCAGTACAACACGCGTGTGCTGCTTAGTGCCCTGCGCCTGCTGCTGCCCGTGCTGCAGGAAACAGCCCAGAGTCGAAGGACAGTCACGAGCCACCCAGGAGACAGTCCTGCTGTGGCACGCAAACACAGAGCACCGCAACCGGCCAGCCTCGGCTTTCCAAGAACTCAGACTGTCACTCCTGCCTTCACATTCCAGACCCCAACAGCAGCTGAGCCCACACTTCTGAGTGCATGGCCAGGTAGAGCTCCAGAAACTGAGACAACTGAGATAATCACTGACCCGGCAGGTGCGTCAAGGGCTATTCCCAGCTGGCCGCATCACCTCATGGGATTCCCCACCGTCCCATGAAATCGGCACTAATCCCACAGAGGCCATGAGGAAGCTGGGGCCACATGGCAGGTGAGGGAGTATGTCAGGTCACCTGTGCAGGGGCAGACCACACCTCGGCCATACTGGGGGCCTCCCCTGACAGGAAGGACAGGGCCAGACAGGGAGAGAAGGGTACTCAGAGGGCACTTCCAGCCAGGAGCAGACACATCAACCCAGGAGATCTTTACCAAGACAGACCAGAAGCTGTGGAGACCAACAGACAGGAGGGGAGGCAGTGAGGCCACAGAGACTGCAGGCCCGCCACATGCACCCTGGAAGCAGAGTCCTGAAGCCCTTGCCCACGTTCCCCATCCTCTGGGGCTCCTGGCTGCCCTTGCAGTGTGACACCGATGAAGGTCGAGAGCACGTGGGCAGTGCTGCGGCAAGAGGTGACTCACCTCGCTGTCCTGCGTGATCTGGACTTGCTCCCCCTGCGGCACCTGGGCGATGTGGAGGTGTCCCTGTGGGATCCGCAGCAAGAGAAGACACCAAGAAGCATCAGAAGACAATCAAAAGCAAAGGAAACAAGAAACGTCTTCCGGAATGTTTGTTCTTATCTGTTTATAATTCAAAAAGATAACTGAATCCTGAATAGTGCAATACAGTCTGTGGTCACCTCTTTAAATTAAGCTTTTGGTTCACAGCAGTCCCCCTCATCCATGAGGGTTTACCCCTCTCCCCACTACGTGGACACCAGAAGCCGTGGATGGTGCTGAACCCCGTATATGCTATGCTTTCCCCTGCCCATACGTGCCACACAGCTTGGACATGCTGGACAAAGGAAGGACTCACGTCCCGGATGGGATGGAGCAGGACGACCAGATTTCATCATGCTACTACCCAGAAGAATACACAATCTGAAACTTACAAATTGTTTATTTCTGGAATTTCTCATCTAATATTTTCCGATCATAGTTGACCATGGGTAATTAAAACCTGGGAAAGTGAGGTGTGGGTAAGGGGGGACTACTGTGTAATATACACAGAGCATCTTCCAGTACTTCACAAAGGAGCAATAGGTCCCAGGAAAGGTATTTACATCTTTAAATGTTACTAAACAAGTAAATGTTAAAATGTGCCTGGCACACAGAAAAGAGGGGAAACAGAAAATCAGAATGACACCTCTTTCCAAATGATACGTTCAGCTCTCTGGGAATGCTGGGAGGCTACGCATGGAGCTTGTGGCTAGAGCAGGGGAGCTATTCACGTGCCTACACTCACAACAGGGCAGGCAACGTTTTTCAAATCAAAGAAACACTCGTATGACTATTTAAACAGTTTGAGTAAACACTAATAAATGTGATTCAAAAAAAAAAAGTCAAAGAATCCAATGTTTATACATACAGGCAGACAAATAATTCCTATAAACCTATAAATGAAATGAATACTCCTTATCTTATTTGAAATTATCTCTTAGTCAAAATGGATCTTAAAGTCCTGTAGAATGTTCTGTGTAAGCCTTATGGCAAAGTTATCTACTCTGGAACTCTTTCAAAGAACTTCTTACTAACAAGATGAGAGGAATTGCCGTTGTGAATGTCAAACAAATTAATAAATAAGCTTATTAAATAAGATTCACTATTCATAACTGTCTCATCTTCTTTGGAAGAGGAAGGGTAATGCCCCCTCTAAAAGCCCCAGAATTTTCTGGAAGCTTTCCCTCTTCCAGACAGCGTGCTGAAGCCACACTGAGATGAGAGCCACGCCCCACTCTCAATAGCGAAGGACTTGTTTCCAGGAGAAAGCCCTGGCGACACGGAGGCACACAATGACCTCTGTCTTCAGAGGTCCCAAGGGTGCTGGTGCCACTAGACATCGGCGATGTCTACTGGTACACGTAAAAGTTCTAGTCACCCAGCAAAGCTTCCAGAAAAGTCTTCCTTCCTTCTCAGCCACCCCCTACTCTTGCGCCACAGAATCCAGGAGGTGTCTGTAGAGGGACTTCACCCGGGAGTCAGCCCCGAGCTCATCAGGCTGACCACAGCTTGGGCCACAAAACCCCAACAGAGAACTCTGCACGGGCAAGGCAGGACATTGACTCACTGCTGGGGCAGTGCCCACCCAGTCTAGGTGTGCTGAGTAACTCCAAGGCAAACGCTGATGGGAACAATGCTTTTGCCACTGATCCTGGAAAGAAATGACTCTTTGCCTCAGAGAGAGGGCGCCTGCGCTTCTGAACTGAGAAATATTTCTGATGCTTCCCAGGAGCACGAGCTGGGACAGGCACCACTGCACAGCCTGACCCTCAGAGCTGACTGCCCGCCTGCCTGCTGGCAGGACTGAGGTGAGCTGGGCGCCTGCCCCACCATGTGCTCCAACCCCTAGGCTCTGCAGCAGCCACCCCCACCTGTGAAACGTTAGGAGCGCACGGCTATGACGACCTCTACTTTAAATGGGGACCCTGTGCCTCCTCCCAAGCTATCACTGTGCCTCCGAAACAGTGGAACTGGTGGAAGCCGCCATGGCCCTGCCGTGGCCCGCCCTGCAGCCCCCTTTCCCAAGGTGCGAGGTGGAGAGGGTACGTACTACTTGCACCTGTCCATCTTCTCCGATCTGGTGGATCTGCACCTGCTGCGCATTGGCCAGCGCGTAGTGTAGGGCCTGCGGCTGCGGCTGTGGCTGCGGGAGCTCGCTGGCGGGAGGTGGGGTGCTCATCATCGGCTCTGTGGGGGCGACAGGTGTGAACAGGGTGAACGAGAAGTTTCTTAGGCATTGCCTCTTGCGGCATGTGTGCACCCCTGTCCCTCCCTCTTGACTCCCACAGCAGAGAAGAGGAAATGCTTCATTTTTCCTCGACTCGCTGCGTCTCCCCTCTTCTGCAGAGATCGTTACGAGTGAGTCTTAGGAACTGAGGCTTCCCACACGGAACGCAGAAGGACCTGAGAGTGGAGTGATGTCGCTGTGACAAAACCCCTTCCAGCCCCAACTTATTTAAATGAATAAAGCTCTTAAGTGGACATTAAAAGCTGTTTCAGGCTGGCAATATTTGTCCATGGATAATTAAACTAACAGGACAAAAGCCTCATCCATACACTTAAAGGTACATTTCCGACAAATTTTACTTGCTGTGTTTAATCAAAATGAGATACATTTGCTTTGATGTACTGTGTATTAATTTTCACTGTAATGATGTCTCAATCTTAATTTTCGTAAACACTTAGAATATTAAGAGCGCAGAAAAACTTTTTAATTTTCAATGTATACTCGTAGCTTTGTTGCAGAGAACTATAATAACTAATTTTAAAAAACTTGTAAGCATAAAAATGTAGTAAGAAGGGCCGGGCACAGTGGCTCACACCTGTAATCCCAGCACTTTGTGAGGCCAAGGCAGGCAGATCACCTGAGGTCAGGAGTTCAAGACTAGCCTACCCAACATGGTAAAACCCCGTCTCTACTAAAAATACAAAAATTAGCCAGGTGTGGTGGCACACACCTGTAGTCCCAGCTACTTGGGAAGCTGAGGTAGGAGAATCACTTGAACCTGTGAGTCAGAGGTTTCAGTGAGGCAAGATCACACCATTACACTTAGCTCTAGGCAACTGAGCGAGGGGGAGAGGGAGGGGAAAGGGAAGGGGAGAAAAGAAAAACTTTCCGTGTATTTTTTACCAATAGCTAATGTTAGGTATTAAATTGCCATAGTACACAGATTCCACTGAAAACATTTTTTAAAGTAACAATAAAATGTTGGCTTTTTTTTTTTTTTTTGAGACCGTCTCGCTCTGTCACCCAGGCTGGAGTGTAGTGGTGTGATCTTGCCTCACTGCAACCTCTGCCTCCTCGGTTCAAGCGATTCTCTTGCCTCAGCCTTCCAAGTGGTTGGGATTACAGCCACCCACCACCATGCCCAGCTAATTTTTTTTGCAGAGAAGGGATTTCACCAGGTTGGCCAGGCTGGTTTAAAGCTCCTGACCTCAAATGATCCACCTGCCTCAGTCTCCCAAAGTGCTGGGATTACAGATATGAGCCACTGTGCCCAGTCACATAATAAAATGTTGATACTTGCAATATGCTAGAAATTGCCCAGCTACACTAAATCAGAATCTGAATTTCATGAGATTCGAAGGTGGTCCTCCTGCATGTTGAACGTGGAGAGCTCGGCTCCAGCCAAAGACCCTGACTCCACCTGAGAACCTCCAGATGTGGGTCATGTCCCAAAGCAACCACCCCCAGGCAGTGCTGCACGCTCCACAGTGTGTTCCTGTCTGCCTGAGCAGTTACAGAGCACTCAGCACCATAGGTCCTCCAGCAAGCCTTGTGGACCCCAGGAAGAAAATGACGAAATCCCAGTTGGGCTGAAGCCCACCTCCGCGGACCTGCTGTTCCTCCACTGACCCTCTCAGCACCTACAAAACCAGCCTAATTCTTCACTGATGTGCTGCTTCTCCAGGCATCTAACCATTATCAAACCTTGTGAAATCTCAATTTCTAACTGTTTCCCCAAGACAATGGTTTCCAGCCCACTGCCACCTTGACAGTCCCTGGAGAGCTCCTCCCAGCGGCTCCAAAATGCCCCACTGGGCCACAGGGCAGACAAGCTAAGAACGGGTGTACTCCAGAGTGCACCTTCCAACCGCACGGGCTCCGAGGAAGGTCCTGCGCAGCCAGCACAACACTCTGCTTCACACGCTGCTACACCACTGTCTACTCCTGTGCAAATGTTTTGAGTCTACATTTCCAGCTATGAAATTTCAGCTCATTAAATTTACCCTTTCAAGATTTTAGTATCCTAATGACGCAGGCCAACATATCTGGCAGTCGTCAGGTTATATAACAACCGCTTCTTGCTCACTAAGGTCCTGGCAAGTAATTTAACTTGGGTTTTGATTCCCCATTGGATGAAACAGACCGCTAACCTTACCAAGTGCACGTACCTGAAACACATGGCAGGCAAGCCTGGAAACCACTCTCCTCGCTTTTCAAGTCTAGGAGTTCCCTATTGTTCTTTCTGATGTCTTCTATTTCTCTCCTTGCTATGTTCCTTTTTTCCTTTAAATTCTTGAATGTAATTTTAATAAATTTCAATGTCCCAGTCAGTTAATCCCAGCCAGGGTCCCTTCCTGTATTTAATAAATTTCAATGTCCTGGTCAGTTAATTCCAGACAGGGTCCCTTCCTATCTTCTGATTTTCTGATCACAGGTCACAATTTCCTGCTTCCTGGTACTTTTGACTGGATACTGGAGATGGTGAATTTTACTTTGTTGGGTGTCTAGGTTTTGTTATCTTTCTTTTAAAAGTGTTGTTACTTGTGGTTCAGTGTGATCTTTCTCAGGCTGTTTTAAGCTCCGCCTTTACTCTGGGATAGGTTAGCCGCCAGTGGGCGTGGCCTGCTAGTGCAGTGATGGCTGTTTTAAGCTCCGCCTTTA
>NW_012121376.1:2215498-2226977 GCF_000951035.1 Colobus angolensis palliatus
CTCAGCCTCCCAAGTAGCTGGGATTACAGGCATGCACCACCACACCCAGCTAATTTTTGTATTTTTAGTAGAGACGGGGTTTCACAATATTG
The DNA here is from genome assembly GCF_000951035.1 of Colobus angolensis palliatus. Lineage (NCBI taxonomy): Eukaryota > Metazoa > Chordata > Mammalia > Primates > Cercopithecidae > Colobus > Colobus angolensis. The sequence goes on from NW_012121376.1 coordinate 2,215,591, forward strand.
TCCAGGCTGGTCTCGAACTGCTGACCTCAGGTGATCAGTTCGCCTCAGCCTCCCAAAGTGCTGGGACTACAGGCGTAAGCCACCACACCCAGCCCCTCTGACTTTTAAACAACATTTTTTAAAACTATAAAACAAATGCAGTGCTTATTGGAATTAACTGAGAAACTACAATGAAAGACAAAGAGACAAATAAAAATTATCCTACTACCTAGAGACAGGCACTATAAAAATGATCACACATAAATGTTTAATCACCTTCCACATACACCTACATATTTACAATAAAAAATGGTCTCATACCATAAGTCTAGTTCTCACGCCCACTCTCTGCCTAGCTATGAATATTCAAGAGCAGAATTCAAGTCATGAGCAATATTCCTCCAGCCCCATTTCAACAGCCACAGGTTACGTTGCTACATGGTACTTCAGTGAATGCCGTTAATCCATCCCCCAGGACTGCTACCTCTCTAAAGTCCCAAGGCAGAATTCCTCATTGTAGTAGAAAGGCCTAGAGTAGAAGAGCTTCTTCAACACAGGTCACTCAAGAAAGCGTTGCTTTAGGGACACAACTTGTGTGGCCCACTGCAGCCAGCCACCTCCCATCCTGGAGCCTGTGGGCAGCAGCTGAGGCTGAGTATCTGATAACTACCAAAACAGCCCTGGAAAACCACTTCCTGAAGTCCAGTTTAGAAAGAGACCCCAGGAGAACTCCAGGTGATCTGGTCTGTAACTTGCAGGACCTTCCAGAACAAAGGGTTCTGGCCGACAAAGACTCCACTGAACGGGAAAGCTGGCCCTGCCCACGGCTGCCCTCGCATCCTGACCCCAGCCCCAATCAGAGCTCAAGTTCCAAGAGCCGCTGCCAATGCAGCTACCATGGGGAGCTTTAAAAGAATAGTTTTCATTCAAATACTTATTAAAATATTTTGAGATGTGTTGGGTGAAAGGCAATATCAAGTCACATTGTCATTCCTAGTGAAAATTCTCCCAAGGAGAAACAATCCCCCCAACGATGCCTGAGAGGCAACTGCAAGAGAACTGCTTCCATTATCTTGTGGATAAATCCAACTAAGGCCATGAACTCAAAGTAAAAATAAAGCACAATTCAGAATCCACCCCACCCCTCACCCAGAGTCACCAGGCAAATCGTGAGAATACAATGGCCGGCAGCCACACGCAAAGGCCTCGGCCTCCTTGCCCCCATCCAGAAGACTTCCAGGAGGTCCAACAGGCCCTCTGTCCCTCATGGAGGAGCCTGGAGCAGGCCTGAGGCTGTCTGTGTGAAGGGCGCACAGGGCCAGGCACAGGTCCTGCGGCTCCACTGCTCTGTGTGCACCACACAAGCCTCTGGCCTCAGCTCCTGGCAACGGCTAGAGCCTCCGGCCACACTCCGGCTGCCCCTAAAAATGCCACCAGGCCAGCTGCCCTAAGCAGGGGAGGGCGGCCTCTCCTGTGGCACGAGGCCTACCTGAGGGGCAGTAGGAAGATGAGTTCGGCGTTCTCCGTGAGAAGCTCTTGACCGCCAGGCTCTGGCCCCGCTGTTTGCGCCGCCACGCCGTGCGACACTTGGAGTCAATGCTCTGCTTGATTCGGTACCAGTCGGATTCCGTGATGCCAAATTTATAGAAAAGGTGACCTGGAAGGACACATCCAAGGAAAGGCAGTGAGGCCTGCTCAGGATGGACATCAGGAGCTGCCTGGCTGCAGAGCCGGGGCCCGCTGAAGAGGCCTCACCCAGGCACCCCAGCCGGCCAGGCTGGCCCCATCTTCCTGCAAGGGTCTGGAAAGGCCCACTGCACAGAAGGTACTTAGCTGGCCCACAGGCGGGGCTCCCCATAAGATATAAATGATCCCTAAGGGGTCATGACATGCTCTTTCCATTTGTTTAACTTCTTGATCCCTCTGACTTGGTCTGCCCACACCAGGCACACACTTGGGGCTCTCACAAGATTCCCAGACCGTCCACGCTCCAACTTCCCTCTGCCCTGAACTCACAGCAGCACCTAAGGTCCTGCATGCCCAGAAGTTGAGATCAGGGACCTCAACAATTGAACCAGAACTTGTCAGTCCTCTGCTTACTCACGCCTGCTCGGCCACCGCCCTCCCTTCCTTCATGTCTTGGCTCCACCATCCCTCTGGATAACCACCCAGCCCTCCCGCCCTCCTGGGCTCCCACCCTCCTTCCACTTGTTTTGTCAGAGCACTGACCACCTTCCAGCGTTTGGAGAATTCATGTATGTAGTTTACACTGTTCCCCTCACACACACAGTTGAGAATTCGTGTGTGTATTGTTACTCTGCCCCCCTCACAAACAGTTTGGTGTGTATGGTTACTCTGTTCCCCTCACAAACACAGTTTGGAGAACTCACGTATGTATTGTTACTCTGCCCCCCTCACAAACAGTTTGGTGTGTATTGTTACTCTGTTCCCCTCACAAACACAGTTTGGAGAACTCACGTATGTATCGTTACTCTGCCCCCCTCACAAACAGTTTGGTGTGTATGGTTACTCTGTTCCCCTCACAAACACAGTTTGGAGAACTCACGTATGTATTGTTACTCTGCCCCCCTCACAAACAGTTTGGTGTGTATTGTTACTCTGTTCCCCTCACAAACACAGTTTGGAGAACTCACGTATGTATCGTTACTCTGCCCCCCTCACAAACAGTTTGGTGTGTATGGTTACTCTGTTCCCCTCACAAACACAGTTTGGAGAACTCACGTATGTATTGTTACTCTGCCCCCCTCATAAACACAGGGGCCTTTGTTGTGTCCACCCATGCGGGTCAGGCACCCAGAACGTTCTCGCGCGCAGTGGCTGCTCCTGTGTAAACAGTGATTAAAACAGACTGTAAGACGCCCTCCCATGGCTGCTCAAGACTAGGGCTTGCTTATGTCATTCCCGACACCTCTCTATCATGCCTTCTCAACCAGAGCACAACCTCCTCATGGGCAGGGCCTGTGTCCTCATCCCTGGAGTCCCTACACCACAAGCCGAGTGGGCACAACCTACTCTCACTGTGGGGCCAAGGCCAGGTGCATCGTCTTCCCGGGGCTCACCGTGCACACAGCAGAGAACTGTCCTGGGACCCCCAGTTCTCTACAACCTGCACTACAAAGAGCTCTCAGCATGCCCTGAGTAGCATCCAGAGGTGCCCTGTATTCAACAAGGAGAAAACTGAGGATCCAAAGGAAGGCCACGGCGGAGCAGGTGACAGAATGGAGCCAGCGCCCCGCTGCATGCCCAGTCACTTCCCACTAGGCCACAGGACCCCTTCCCTGTAGCGATGACGAATGTGGGAATCATGGGAAGGGCTCTTCAACACACTGGCCTCTCTAGCTAGCTCATGCAACTTCACTAATTTACAGGAAAATACACGGATGGAATCCAGAATTGTAGTCATAAAAAGATGAAGCTGAAAAGTGTCCTGTTTCAACTACCAAGAGCCTCAAGTCTGGACTCTGCTGCCCAAACCCTAAAAATCTGTTCCCATTGAGACTAAAATGGCAGAAACAATCGAAACAGAGGAAGAAGTGTTGGGTTTTTAAGGACTCCGTTAGGTATTAAAAGTCCCTCGGGTTTTGGAAACATGCCTCTTGACGTTTTTATCAGTAGATACTTGAGACATGTTTGACTCTCTGTATAATGACAACCAACCTGTCTGTGCTGTAGACAAAAAGAAACCAGCCAGGAGGGTGGGATTTGTAGGATCAGAGGGAAGAATAACGACTTAAAGTCGTTTTGGCAGCACGTTTTTATCCTCACGCATAAAAGAAATCATACGTGAAGCAGCAAGCTCTTTGGCTTCCAATTTTCGGGTCATCTCTAAAATAATCAGAGTCACCCTCAAATCTTGGCTGGGTGACGGGGACGCCTCAGGAAGCCCCAGGCTGAGCAACTTTAGTGACTCACAGAGGAAGCCAGCCACTGGCTGTGGTCATGGGAGAACCCAACCATTAAAATCACAATGAAATCCTTACAGGAGAGCCTGGCTACTGTCAGAGGTTGCACCATAGTTACCGTAAAACCCAGCTTTCAAACTCCACTTCAACAGTTTCAGGAGAGCCCAACTACTGACTTTAGATGCAAAGCAGCCCAGCTGCTGCCACCAGGAGACAAGAAAAGAAACAGCCATGCCACCAGCAGGACAATGTCTTTGGAGCACGAGTCGATAAAAAGAAATGTCCTCAGAACCGCCCTCCTGTTATCCTCCCACCTTCACACTCCAGGAGAAAACTTCCATATACCTCAAAGGATTAATGAGTCCATACACAATTTAAGAACAGGTTAGTAACAGGAAAGAAAATATACCTAAAACACCCAGGTGTACAGCTAAGAGAAACGAGTAAAAACATTAACATTTAAATTCAACTTTGTAAAAATCAAGTTGAGAGTTCAAACCCTTACTCATACCTTTTAAATTAAAAAATATATATTCATCTAGTTACCCGCCACGGAGTTTCCATTGTCCTCAGACATCAAATTACCTAATTCCTTCTGATCCACGCTCTAGGCCCCAGCCTGGGCAAATGCCCCCTGCTGGCCACCAAGGAGATCCAGAGAACAGACCAGCCGCCCAGACACTGCCTGCAGAGCACGGTAGGCGAGGAGGGGGAGGATCTGAACATGCACAGATGGGTCCAGGAGTCGCCCGAAGACGCTACTGGACAGCAGCTGGGGCAAGCGCCCGCTTCTGGGCAGCCCTCGGGGCTCTGAGGGTCTGTGAGGGGCTCAGATTCCTTTACCTTTTGTGACAGCACTGAGCAGCTGCACTTAACAGAGGGAGCGGGAAAAATCCTATCATGATAGGATCAAAAGATCACCTTGAATTTAACTGTCATTTTCCACTTAAAGCATCTGATCTCATGTTATTTGATGGACATTTTTTTTATAAGCCTCATAAAGTAGGAATGTCACTACTTTCACTTTGGTTTTGAGGCAAAAGCCAGAAAAAGGAGAAGTGATGTGTCCAAGTCCAATTACAACAGTACTGAGCACCGGCCTTAAGGTGCAAGCTTCCTGGGCCCACCCAGGTGGAGAGGCAGTGGCCCTCACTGGATCCTGAGAACCCATGAGAGGCACTCGGGGAGATGGGAAGAACACGCACAGCCCCGCACACGTGCCTCTGCTGTCCTGAGCTCCCTCAGCCCAAGGCACCCGCAGCCCCTGCTGCCAGGAGGCCTAGTCGGACTTCGATCGAGGCAGAAGACTCCCCCGCAGCAGTGCCCAGGACACAAGAAGAACAGAAGTGCTCGGAATCCAGCTGCTGAGGCTCATGGGATCCCCACAGCGCGGCGTCACCCGGGAGCAGAACACCCTGTCTGGCCTCAGTCCCTGCCTTCCCCGCCATATTCCCACACCACGCCCATCAAGGCCCCTCGAGGCCGGGACAGGCTTGCCTTCCAGGCTCAGCCAGGCAGCATCCCTGCCACTGCCCACACGTCTATGTTCCTGATGAGCTGTCCTGCAGTTCCCAAAGAGCTGAAGAGTCCCCATTACCCCATTAGCTGCCTTCCCACTTTCCAGAATCCCCATTCTGACTCTGGTGGTTCAAATCATAAACCGATTCCCAGCTTTCCGTCTGTGGGGCCATGAGAGGCACTGTGGGAAGCGAGATGAGAGAGCCAGGCGGGCTGGTAATCTTGCGCCTTGGTGGGTGGCACGGGGCTTTATCAGTCACAAAGGAATGAAGAGCACCACCCCTGCGAGTGCAATCTCAAGTGCAAGGGAAGGCAGCACAAAACTGAGTGCCAACAACTGATTTCTTGAAATTACAGACTCGACGTGATAGCGCTGCCTAGAAAAACAAAAGGCGTCTCGAAGCCTCTGCCCGATAGAAGCCAGCTGACACGCTCCCTCCCAGGGGAAGCACACGCAGCCCATACCCCGTGCACCTCACATGTCCAGCCTCCAGGCCAAGCTGAGACCGCCTTCTCCAAGCCTGCTGACTCACTCCTTTATGAGAAGAAACGATGGAGTGACACCTGTCCTCAGTCTGTTAGCAACAGAACCCCTCACAGCCACCTGCAGGACCACCTCCAGGTCACAGCATGTGGGTCAGCTGCCGAGGAGGCGGCTCCGCTCACTTTTCTGCCTGCAGCCCACACTGACCACACCTTCCTCCCAGCTCTCAGTCACCGTGAGAAACTCAATGTCCCACGACAAACACCCGCCCCTGCGTGGAGTCCACATTCTGCCCTTCAGGACACACACAGGGCAGCCTCACCGAGAACCTGGAGAAGAGACAGCACTTGGCCACCCGTGTCCCACAAAACTCACGTCCTGGCCCAGGACCCCGGAATGTGACCTGAAGGGGAACTAGGGTCTCTGCAGATGTGATTCCTTAGGTTGCAAGGAGGTCATCCTGCAGGAGAGGGGGCTCCAAATCCAGTGACTGTCCTCGTAAGGAGAGGGACACAGAGGGAGACAGGGAGACACGGGGAAGACGGCCGTGGGGGACGCAGGCAGAGATCGCAGGGATGTGGCCACCACCAGAAGCCGGGAGAGGGAAAGGCCTTCAGAGGCAGCGTGGCCCTGCCCACACCTTCATCCCAGGCATCTGGCCTCCAGACCTGCGCAGGGTTCCACGCCAGCCAGACTGTGAGCTTTGTTCCAGCGGCCACAGGAACCTGAGGTACCCTGCAAGACACAACGGGGCCAGGACCACCTGCTCTTGGAGTGAATGATCTGAAAAGAACCCCAATCATCTGACAGGCCAAGCATGAATGTACAACTTTTCGCTCTGTGCAACTGAATCCAGTCTCTCCGTAACGGCTAGGAGGTCCGTGGAGATCCGCCGTCCACAGCAGCATTCTTCAGATCCCACGAGATCCGGTGTCTTCAGGGTGGCGCGGCCGTAGACAGCATCTTTTAGAAAAGCCTTCAGATCCGGGGTCACCAGCTTGGATGCACAGCACAAGCAGAGGCTACGTGAGCCGTGGATAGAAATCCTAAGAACTAAACCAATTTCTCTTCACGGAGAAAAGAGGCGAATGCTGCTGTCCTAAGAGCACATTCCTTAGGAAAATGCCCCAAGGTTTTCCAAGTTGCAGTAATATGCTACTTTTGCATAAAACACAAATTTGGTTAGCTGCCCAAATTTGGGGGGTCCACCAAACCTTGGGAACCCTAAGAAAGCCAACACCCCAAAAAGCAATAACCTCCCTCTTTCAATAACCTCATTTTGAAAAGGTGGTAGAGACGTTACCTCCTGTGTGTTTCAAAATGTAGACTTTTTTCTCCAGAAAAAGAAAGAAAATCTTTTTGCTGACAAATAAGGAGAATCTTAAAATCTTCTCCCTCGTGAGCTGCCTGGGTTGAGTGAGGACAGCTGCAGGCCTCTGACTGCTGAGGCTACAGGCGTCACTGCGGGCTCTGAAGCAACGCAGAGAGTGAGGTGAGGCGATACAGCCAATTCTGCTCCTGCCACTGTTCAAGCTGGGGCCTGGGAGGTTTGGTCCATGCACTTATTTGATTTGTTTTGGTTTTTTGAGCAACATTCAGCAATAAGAATGAAACTGGGCCACAGAGAGAAAAGGTAAAGTAATGCTTTTAACATTTCAACAATTCCATCTAAGCATGAGCAACACAGGTACGCCTGGCCAGAGGTGGAGGGAGAAGGAAGGGCTCCTGTTCCAATCTCCCTCCGGATTTCACTCCAGAGGAAGGAAGCCCGGCAGGTGTCGCCCCGCCGCCCTCAAAGGCTGCTGTGAGGGAAGGTCGTGCTCTCTCAGCCCACACAGTTCCTCTCCATTTGGACACCAGCGGAGCTGGGCACAGGGAGGCACAGCAACGGCCTATGGTCACACAGGCCACAATTACAGACGCTGACTCCACCCTGTCAGCCCCTGCTCCTGTCCCACAAGACACTGCCTTGAGGCCGGGCATGGTGGCTCACGCCTGTAATTCCAACACTTTGGGAGGCTGAGGTAGGGAGTTCGAGACCAGCCTGGACAACATGGTGAAACCCCGTCTCTACTAAAAATATAAAAATTAGCCAGGTATGGAGACAGGTGCCTGTAATCCCAGCTACTTGGGAGGCTGACGCAGGAGAATCGCTTGAACCCGGGACGCGGAGGTTTCAGTGAGCCGAGATCAAGTCACCGCAATCCAACCTGGGTGACAGAGTGAGACTCCATCTCAAAAAAAAAAGACACTGCCTTGCTCATGAGCTGCCAAGGGGGCAGGTGAGTGCTAAGAAGGCCAGCTGCTCACAGAAGCCACCACCCTGGGGGAAAGGTGGGCAGACAGCAGTGTGTGGCCCACAGACTCCAGGCTCCTTTCTGCCCTGCCCGCCCCCGTTCCCGGGGCTTCGCCGTGCGGCTCCAGCAGGATGGCTCGCTGGCCCCGCGTCCACACTGTCTAGCCACAAGGCCACTCGCTGGCCCTGCGTCCACACTGTCTAACCACAAGGCCACTCGCTGGCCCTGCGTCCACACTGTCTAGCCACAAGGCCACTCGCTGGCCCTGCGTCCACAAAGGCCACTCGCTGGCCCTGCGTCCACACTGTCTAACCACAAGGCCACTCGCTGGCCCCGCGTCCACACTGTCTAGCCACAAGGCCACTCGCTGGGCCCTCTGAAGGCCCAGGGTGGTTTCCCCCGCAACAGTGAAGACTCGGAATCTCCACCCACTGTGAATATCTGTAACAGACAGAGGCCCGGACCTGCCTGCCCAGCTCTCTACCTGGCAAGGACACAGCGGCCACCTCCCCACGAACGCTGCCCACGCCTCTGGACAGCACAGACTCTACAGTCGCTCTACAACACAGCTCCTGCCAAGCAGCCAGCACATCCAGGCGTCACCAATCCTGCTGGGGACACCACACACCTGGGGTTGCACTCCAGGATGCTGGGTGAATGCCGCAAGCTCAGAGACACAGTGGAGCTCTGGAGATGGGCTGCAGCGAGCCACATTCATCTCCTCCTCTGTGGCCCCGTGACCTGCTCTCTGCACAGTGGCTTACCTGCCTGCCCACAATGCAGCTGCATGGATGCCTAGTGAGGGCATGGCGCACCTCTCCCGATGACGCCCTGAGCATGAACGCAGCATCTCAACGTTCTGAGACACTTATTCATGCTTTGTGAACTATTTAACAAATATGGCAAATATACACAGAATCAGGAATTCCTCTATTTTAAGAAAATGCACAGGTTTCTCGGCCTGAAAAAAAAAAAGGAAGCCGCACCTGTGACGTGACAGAGCTCTGGCTGCTGGCACAGCACCGTCCGCAGAGCCTGCCACCACCCCACCCACGGGCACTGGCAGGAACCCTCACAACCCCCACAGCCTCCCGCCAAAAACGCACACAAGCCCACCACGTGGGCTTCACGTAAACACACCTGTCTGTGGAATTCGGAAGTGTATGGCGGCAGGTGGTGCCCACTACACAGAATGGGCCATCTCCCACGACCCACAGCGCTGACTGCACTCTCGAGCTCCTGCGAAGCCAAGCCTTGCCCACATCTCCAGAATCCCCACACCCCGGGCACTCCTGTTCCACAGCACAGTCCAGTCCATACCCAGCAGTTGCTCCAGGCCCCTCCACATGGCCCTGAGGACAGGTCAGCCTTCCTCACACAAAGTCACCCTGAAGGTCAGCCCCACCATGACCCTCCCAGAGCTCTGCTCAAGAGACCAGAATTCACCGGGCATCTCCAAGGGGCTGGGCGCTGGAAGCGAGCCCAGGAGCCACGCTCCGGAGGGACTTCCAGCAGAATGACAGTGCTAGCGGACGCCCCCGCCAGGGGACCGTGCTCCAGAGCCCAGCTCAGAGCCTGGGGAGGCAGGGCCCGTGGACCCCAAGCCATAAGGTCCAGCAGCCTGGTGAACACAGCCAGTGACCTCAGCTGTCTGGGGGCCAGCCCCGAAGCCAGCGGGCCCAGGGGAGAGGGTGGTGGCCCATGCCAGGTTCCCACTCCCCTCTCCGGCTTCCAAACCCCCACCGAGGTTGGCAGCACTTCCCAAGGAGAAGCTCAGCAGGGAAGGTCAGCTCACAGCCATCACACACACGGAGTTGGGGCCTGCCCCATTCTGCCCCACACAGGGCCTTCCACCACCCCACATGGACTTCCTGAGTACAGACACAGCCACCCCACCACCATGGGCTCTGCTCTGAGTATTGCCCTGCCACGTCCCTGTCACCTCGCTGGAACATTCCCTGTGCCCGACCAAAAAAAGACCAATCGCAGCCAACGCCCTGAAAGCCCAGAATCCTTAGCCTGACATTCCAAGGCACCGTCTCCAAGGCAGAGCAGCCGGCCTCCAGCCTCACATCTGAGGCCCCTGTCATCTTCCTGGAGGAGCAGGGACTCCTCACCTGGGAAGAGGGCCCAGCCCAGGAAGCCACTGCCCCACACAGCACAGCACGCTCATCCCACATGCCACCATCCTCTCCAAAGAGTACCCGCTCCTCTGTCCAGGCTGCGCCTCCAACTCATAGCCCAGACTGACACTGCAGCGACACCCCACAGTGCTACATCTCAGGTTACAGACACTTCTATCTACCTGACTGCACACTCTGCTGTCGGGGCCGTTTCTCACTCGTCTATACATCTCAGCACACTCTACACTGTGATCCACACACCAAGCACCAGCACAAAGCAACCCCCGGTTTTCAAGCTAGAAGCACATCACGTGGTCGGGGCGCAGATGTGTGCTCTTGGCCACGGCATGCCCTAAAGCAGAGGGTAGACAGGGCGGTGGGCCTGTTGCCCGCCTCTGAAGGCAGTGTCCTGCTGGAGCACAGCCACGGCCATGCGCGGACACCTCGTTTGTGGCTGCTTTCAGAGCTGAGCAGTTGAAGAGAGACCCAGGACCTGCAAAGCCTGAAACATCTGCCACGTGGCCCTTCAGAAGAAGGCTGCAAATGACCCTCTGATCCTTGTGACCTGCTTTACTCCACCGCTGAGAAGCTGTGAGCAGGCCCCAAGTGTGGTCTCCCAGGCAGTTATCTGAGACGACCCTCAGGGTCCAGGACGGGCGTCCGCCAGTGTCTGACAGCTGGGGCACACGCCTGGGCCAAGACGTGGCGCGTGGGAAGATGCCATGACCTGCTCACATGCGTGTGGGTGGGACCTGGCTCCACCTCTCAGCAGCTTCCAGGAAAACGTGCAGTCAGCACAACCCCCTCACTCTTACTTAGACCCCATTTTCACAGCAGCTACTGAACAGCCGAGTCCTTCCCCTCCTCACTGCTCCTGACAGAGGCTCACGGGCCACACCATGCTTCCCAGAGGAGCAAGGCTCTTTCCTGCTGAACAGTGGCCCCTGCACGGTGAGACCCCGGACACCCCCTGCACGGTGAGACCCCGGACACCCCTGCACGGTCAGGCCCCGGACACCCCTGCACGGTCAGGCCCCGGACAACCCTGCACGGTGAGACCCCG
>NW_012121376.1:2227226-2266574 GCF_000951035.1 Colobus angolensis palliatus
CCCCGGACACCCCTGCACGGTGAGACCCCGGACACCCCTGCACGGTCAGGCCCCGGACACCCCTGCACGGTCAGGCCCCGGACACCCCTGCACGGTGAGATCCTGGACACCGAGTGCTCTGCCTCGCTTGCCTTGTTGCGAGATCAGATTTACATTTCAGGCTCCCCTGTGGCAACTCTCCAGAGCCTGGACTGCCGGAGACCGCTGCCCCTCCCACACCTTCCCACCAGGGGCCTCGTGTCTCTCGTGTTTGCTGCTGCTTCACTTTACATCTTCGCCAGAAGCCAGCAGGACAGCTTCTGAAGCAGACAGGCTCTGGAGCAAATGGACCATGTATGCTGGCAAGGAGGACCTGAGCGCCCATCAAACACCATTGAAGGGCAACACTGCCATCGCCAACTGGAGCAAGTCCCGCTCTTCGGAAGGGAGGGAAACGTCACAGGCTGGGCTGGGCACAAAAATCAGGCTTTGGAGCTCTCCTGGCTCCCGTCACAGCCAGGTCAGCACAGAGGCCCAGGCACGGCTGCTGAGAGACCCAGCCCTCAAGGCAGGCGGCACTCCACCCGCGGCGGAGAGGTTCAGGAGGGCCTGAGTCACCACGACCAGGATGGCAGGGAAGGCCCCGGCTCTCCTCCTCCTCTCCCTTCCTCAAGAGTGGCCTACAGACAGGAGGCGAGGAGTTTTTTACCTTTTAAGGGTACACAGTAGGTGTCTATATTATGGGGCATATGAGCCATTTTGGTACAGGCACGCCAGGCGCAGCGAGCACATCAGGGTCAACCAGGCGTCCACCCCCTCGAGCACTGATCCTCGGGCTGGGATTTCAAACTGCTTGGAGAAACGCAGCCCCGTGCCAGTACTCCTGATGCCAGCGTCCTCAGCGATGCAATGTGGGTCCTGACTCAGCTCCCTGCACACCCCGCCCCCAAGGCGGGGCCCGACTTACACCGGATGCCATAGATGGTGAGCGGGTCCAGCTGCTTCTTCCCGTGCTTGCCCTGCCCCGAGAGGTTGGACACGGCCTGCACCTCGCGGTGAAAGAGGTAGTCCAGCAGCGTGAGCGCCATCTTCTCGGCTGTGCGGCAGTTGGTGCTGATGTGCAGCATGTCGGAGGGGATGATGGCGCAGCGCACCCGCATCTCGGGGTTGTTCTCGTCGCCCAGCCAGGTGCCATTGGGGTAATCCTCTGAAAAAGAGAAGACAGGGTCCTCAGATGGCCAAGGCTCACATAAGCTCACACTCAGGACAGCAGAGTGTTCTGCTCAGACACACCCAGGAAAGGTGCTCCGCACAGGGCTGGGCAGATCCCTCCTGACTTGCGATGCAGTCACCAAGAGCGCTGGAGCCTCCGACTGCTGCCCAAGAAAGAACTGACGAGGAACAGAAACGATCCCACCACTCCCAGAAGTGGCCGAGGTGTCCTTCCATCCATTTCACATGGATGAATGTGGCAGGCAGGCCGTGTCCTGGCAATCCTCCTTGCTCTGCACTGAAGGCCGGCCCCTCAGAGCTCAGCCCACCCTGCTAACTCCGTGAAGCAAGCAGATCGCAGTGCACCTAGCGCCCCCGCATCTGAACCTCCCGGGATGGCCCTGCCTGCTGCTCGCAGAAGGCTGGTGGGTGTGTGTCCAGCAGCAGGAGCCTCTGCAGCGCCCAGGGGGAGCACAGGCCCAAGTCCGTCCTCAGGTCTAGAAGAGCTGACATCAAACAAGCTCTGGTCTCAAACACCAGGTTCTCTTCACAGCCCCAGCAGAGTAAAAAGCTTTAAAAAAATAAAAATGTCAATGTTTGCCCACATCTGGAAAGAGACCACTTGGCACATCTGTCTCTGGGACAACGGAGAGCCAATGCTCCTTCCTGTGTTTAGAGGACTCTGCACTGAGAAGAGGCTGTTGGGCCCTCACCATGGTCCAAAGAGCCGAGCACGTTCTACCACTCCCTCTGCGCTGTTGAGGGTCGGCCTGGCCCGGCGTGAGAAAATGGCTCTGTGTGGGACACGTGGAGCTCCAAGGGGCTCTGCACTCCTCCCCGTAGAGTTCCGGCCACCACAGTGTTCTGGGCCACCGCCCTTTCATGCTCTGTGCGCCTCATGCCTCCCCGCTGGGCAGCTCCGCAGAGAATCTGGGGTCTGTGCACCGCACCTGCTCTGACCTCCTGCCCAGAGCACTGGAATTCCTTCCCCTTTTGTAGCCAAATTTCCTTCCCTGCCACAGACGTCCCTTAACCACGTGGAACACACCCCTTGTGATCTTGGGACCCCAAAGGTTACTAAAAACAGAAGGAGAAGCCAAGGCTGCGTCCGGAGGCAGGGCAAGGACACGAGAGCAGCAGGGCCAGGTGCCTGTGGGGCTGTGGGGCCTTGGGACCTGAGCGCCAACACAGTCACACACTCTGCTCATCCTGGACCCGGGACCCCAGAAATACCGATATCCTCGCACACAGGTGGTACCTGCCCCAGCCACCTGCAGAGTATTTGGAACCTTCCCTGGGGCCCCTCACACCTCACTGCCAGCCATGCTCTCCCACTGGCCAGCCACTCACACCAAGAAAGACGCAGAGGTAAGGGACTCCAGTGTCAGCAGCCGGCTTGCCGTCGCCCCCATGCACATGATGCCAGTCCTTGCCTCTGCACAGAGTGTAAGTCACAGCATGCCCCGGACGCCAGCATTCTCAGGGCAGTTAAAATGCAGTCGCCCAGACCAGCGCATTTAGGTGTGGGAATGCACCATGTTCTCCACTGCCAGTGAGGCCACAGCAAGGACCCGTGGACAGGCCCACGCTCCGCACGGAGTAGACAGGGTGGCCAGGCACCTGGAGTGGCCTGAGCTTGCCGGCAAAGCACACTCCTGTGGCGATGGAGTGGGACTTCCCACCTGCCTGCCCAGGCAGTGACGCCCGCCAGTCCCTCTAGACCTCTCTGCCTCCCTCCCTCCCAAGCATGGGCTCTCAGCTTCCTAGCTGACCCTTCACAAGTCACTGGTCTTCTCTGAACCACGGACTCCTTCTCTGTGTAACGGCGTCTCCGGGTTGTCCTCAGGTTGACCAAGTACAGTATGTGAAAGGCTTGGTGGCTTGTCAAACTCCCTGTTCAAAGCCTCCCCGTGTGACAGAAGAAAGCTCCACACAGGATCATAAATGGGAAAACTCACACTCCTGCTTGGAAGCTCAGCAGCTTCCCAAACAATCTCTTCCGACCCTGAAGTTGAACCAAAGTGAGGCTGCAAGAGTCTCCCCACCCCTGGCACGTCCTCCCCTGTGGAAGGGTGGAAACCTAAATACCTCCTACGAGAGGCCGGGACCTAGAAGGGACCCCACGCTATGCCAGAGTCTCCAAGGCCCAGGGCCAGGACCTAGGAGGGACGCCATGCTATGCCGGAGTCTCCAAGGCCCAGGGCCGGCTACAGTCATGCCACCCTGGGCATCGCTGCCTCAGAACGTCTGTGAGCTTTATTCTGAAATGTCCCAATATTGACTTTCCAGCTCCTACAAGGGCAGCCAGCCCTGCCTACCAGGCCAGGAAGCCTGGAACACAACCGAGAAGCCGGTGGCTGCCGGGTGCTCCCAGTGTGCACAGTTCCCTCCACGGGCAGCCTTTCCCATTCCCCGAAACATAAGATTTCCATGAAATATCAGAGCAGGGCTGGTCACCCTGTCCTCACAAACACACACTGTCACAGGCAGGGCAGTGTGGCTGGGCTCTTGGCTGTAGCTCAGGATAGAAAACAGCTAACTTTTGGAATTCAGGACAGAGATGAGTAAGAAGCATTGATGCTCAGAGGTGGTTCAGAAGTACAGGGATGCTGCTAGGAACACATGCTCAGATGTGCATTTTTTCAGAACATCTATCAGCCAGTCTCTATTATATTCCATCTGTATACGAGTATACGAGGAGCAAAATGGAAACACGTGACCTGAGACTAACGAACGGAGTCTCACGGCAGGGGCTGTGTAGAGGCCACAGTTAGAAAGCTAAGAGCATCCACCCTCCGGGTATTTTATCACTTTATCTAGGAATCCTTATGGGACACCCAAGTGCCTGGCACTGGGTCTAAAGTTTGGCATCTAGGCCCGTGCTCAGGGTCACAGGCCAATGCCATCGAACACAGCAGTGCAGGCCCTGGCCAGCAGCAGTCCAGTCAGGAAGCCATGGGGAGGAGAAGGGCGGCACACAGGGGGCGTGTGAGCCAAGGCAGCAGTGGTCCAGGCTCTGAGATCCGACGCCACACGCTGCTCACACCATGGCTACAGAGAGTCATGGACTCCATGGGACTGAAGATTTAAATGGGAATCTGCAGGGGAAACCCAAGATGTGGGAGGACGGCAGCCGAGGCAGCTCTGGAGCACTGGCGCCTGCACCACGCATTTCCCAGCGCCACGTGCTTCTCCCGCACGGATGGGAGGCCCCAGACACAGCTCCCTGCTCATGCTGACCTTTGACCATGCCACAGATTTCCTGGTCAGATCTAACCTAAGGGGCTGAATCCCTCCCTGTGTCCGTCCTTGTGAAGGGAGGATTTTTAAAAATGTTCTGCCTTGGGGCCTGGGCAAGGGGCAGAGATTTGCTTGTGGCCCCTGGTGGCTGGGAAGCAGAGGCTGCACAGGCCCAGCTGGTGAATGGGAACTGTCCCACTGCAAGGTCTCCCTGACTCCCACACCCGGGCTGGGCTCAAGCCAGGGTGACACCCTCAGATGCCATCCAGCGTGAACTGGGGCTGCAGGAATCAGCCTCGATCCCACACAGACGCTGTTCAACGTGGGCTCCCAGCCCGGGCCAGCCAGGCCTCCTGGCGGCGCCAGTCCAGAGCCCCAGGTAAAGGAGCACGAATGGAGGGAAAGCCGGTGAGGCCCTGGAGGAGCACCTGAGTACCTGAGTCCCTGCACAGCAGCCGCCCGGTAGCTCCTGGAGCGCGAGACCTCGGCCCTGCTCCTCCTGACTCCCAAGTGCCAGGGACAGTGGCCTGCAAGCAAACAGGGAGACAGGCAGGGGTACAGCT
Organism: Colobus angolensis palliatus; assembly: GCF_000951035.1. Taxonomy (NCBI): domain Eukaryota; kingdom Metazoa; phylum Chordata; class Mammalia; order Primates; family Cercopithecidae; genus Colobus; species Colobus angolensis. The sequence continues at coordinate 2,232,221 of NW_012121376.1, forward strand.
GACCTCAGACGAGAACAGGTGACCCCAAGCAGGGAAGGGGGAAGGAACCACCCAGGGGAAGAACTCCAAAGAACATTCCAGAGTGGGGAGCAGCACCGACCCAGGCCAGGAGAGGCCACGTGCCCCAGGAAGGTAAGATAACCAGCGTGGCCGGAGCAGGGAATGTAGGGCAGAGAAGGGACACGGAAGGGTGGAGAACCAAGCAGGGCCCAGTCACCTAGGCAGCGAGCAGCATGGTCCAAGCTGAACTGGCATGGACAGAGGGCACTGGCAAAGGGATAGGCAGAGGGTATGAGCTGAGGGGGCACAGGCAGAGGGCACAAGCTGAGGAGGCACAGGCAGAGGGTATGGGCAGAGGGAGCACGGACAGAGGGGATGGGCAGAGGGAGCATGGGCAGAGGGGACGGGCAGAGAACACGAGCTGAGTGGGCACGGGCAGAGGGCACAGGCAGAGGGCACGGGCAGAGGGCACAGGCAGCTGATTACAGGGCTGCTCAGTAATCCAAGAACGGCCAAGGACCTGGGGTCAGTAGGGCTCACAATGAGACCCACTGTCTTTAAACTTCCCAGCGTTCCTAGCACTGAGGTTCATTTAACGGGAACTCTGGGTAGATGAGGGTGGTCTCCAGCGACACCAAGCATCTCCGGACTTAGGACCTGGAGATCCCAAGCACAGGACCCGAGGCAGGCAGCAGGAAGGGCAGCAGCATCCTATGTCATTGGCCTCCCCAACCATCACCCACCCACACCAGGACGTGGGCCATGCAGGGCCAGTGCGAGGACCGTGTGGGGACAGTAGGCAGGGGCTCTCAGCTGTAGCCACCAAGCTGCTAAAGATCCTGAAGCCTCTCTCAGGAATTGACAGTGCTGAAACACACTTAGCTGAGCTCTCACTGAAACGCACTTAGCTGAGCTCTCTGTGGTGAGATAATATTTTTAAAGTAAACACTGGACAAGAGTTCAGAGTTGTTTTTCAAGCAGTGAGTCGAAATCATGTCAAAGTGTCACTGAGACCCTCCAGGAGGGATGACGTGGGCTCTCCATGCCCAGACCGAGAATGTCCCTGACTTAGGGGGGCAGCTGGCTCCTGGAGGGGCTGCCACCTGCCACCTCCGTCCTCCCCAGGCTCCCACCTCAAGGCAACGTGGGGGCAGCCGCTGAGCTCATCCTCTCGCAGGCTCAGGCCCCACCGAGGGCTGGTGTGCAAACGTCCAGACCCAGTGCACCCAAGGATGGCTGCGCCCTCCATCCCACACAGAGCTGCCCCAGCTCTGGGTGGCTCCTCCTGCACTGCAGGTCACAATGAGCCCTCCCTCCACAACCACTGGTCTCGTCCAGGCCTCAACACTTCTTCCTGACCTTTTTTCAGCACTGCAGAAGACTCTGACTCTAGACTCTGCCTCCACCAGAGTTACCCAAAGGCCACCTGGCCAGTCCTCCCAGGAATCTCCCGCCTCGAGCATCCAGCAGGACCCAGCTTATGGCGGCCTGTGTTGGCGGCTCACAGCTCCACGCCCTGTGCTTCCTGCTCAGCACAGCCACATTATCAGTGCTGACCCACCCGTCTACTGGTTCGCATCCACACCTGTGTCCACGGATTTCCTACTGACAACATCACTCCCACTTCACTCCTCTAAGTGCTGGAGATTTTCAGGCATGTTCTCAGACCAGCAGCATCAGCAGTGACGGGGAACTTGCTGAAAATACTCATTCTCAGGCCCCACCAATCAGAGGCTGTGGGGTGGGCCCCATTTAGCAAGGAGGTTCTGAGGCAAGGGGGTTCTGACCTGTACGAGGAGGGCCCCGTGTGTAGAGAGCGAACATGAAGGATACCACTCCAGGCAGGCTTCCCACCTCCCGCACCAGGAGAACACAAAGGCCCGCTGAGCTCTGACGGGTGCAGGCAGCGGTCTAAGGACTAGGCAGGGGGCAGGCCCACGTCACATCGCACTGAGGGAGGGCCCGTCCTGTCAGGCAGGCTCCTGAATCCACACCTCCACCACTTCAGAGGGCTCATTTCCTCAGTCCTCACAGTAACGCCAGCAGCTGAGCCAGTCCACTATCCATCTTACAGGAGAAGTGCTCACACGTCTGCAGAAATGAATGACCCTGACAGAGGTCGCAGGCCAAGTGAGAGGCAGACTGGGAAAGGAGGCAAACGCTCTAGGCCATGAGAAGTCCCTGCCTGCTAATGACCAGTGATTCACACATTTCCAGTGTCTCTTCCTAGAAAGCTGCCGATCCTCAAAGACTCTGAGTTCAAATGATGCCTTTTCTGCATTGACATGGAAGGCACTGTCTCATATCTGCTTCCTGATATAGTCTGCTGGGTTACTGGACTTTTATATATCCAGAATGCCCTACTGGGGTAAAAAGGGAAACAAAACAATGATTTAAAAATCCCAGCCTGGAATCTGTACTGTCAAACCACAGTGAACAGTTATTAATTTACCCTTTTTTCTTAGGCAGTCTATAGAAAGGAATTAACCAATAATTGAAATAGTCTTTTTAAGATCCCTCTCTCTCCTACTTTCACTTGAAGGCTGACTTCCCAAGAGCAGATGAAACAATTCGATAAACGTTAGTCTGTGTGTTGTCCAAGACCGAAGCCCTAACTTCACACGAACACCCTGGGAAGTAGAGTTCCATGGTCATTTTTCAGGTGATGGCTCAGGATTCCTGTCCCTGGGATTCCACACGTTAGTCCCCTGTAGTCACAGAGGTGACAAATGCCGGATTTCCGTCTCCGGCAGGACAGTGAACAAATCAGAAGGCCATCCTTTACGAGCCACTGGGCTGCAGGGTTGTTCAAAGCCTTAGAGCGTGGTGTTAATTTCCACAACACAACCAACTCCACGTCAGTTCAGCTCAAGGTCAGCCTCACCATCTCCAGGTAAGTCTTCAGAGAACAGATTCATACTAGATATGCCATCCCTGCCAAAAATTAATTTTCAACTGGCTTTTGCAAAGGCTTACTCAAGCTGTTTATGAATTTCAAAAGCAACTCTGCATAATGGTTCCAAAAATGGATGACACAGAGCAAACCCCCGTAGACTTCAAACCTAAAGGCAGCCCAGGCTGCGTGGTGACACACATCACAGCTCAAAATGCTTCAGGAGCCAGGACACGATTAACGGTAACTGTCAATAATTCATCTCTCCTATCCAAGGTGGAGAGTAAGAATTCTATGTGGAACGCATGAGACATTTCATCTGTTGGGCTCCTCATCATTATTTGCCCCACAAGAAAATACAATGTGTTGGGGTATGCCAGGATCCTGGGGGATAGGGACACCCCACAAAGGTAAAGCCACATTTGTCCCAAACACGCCAACTCTGGCCATCTACTGGCTAGATGTCTACAACGTCACATATGGATGCTTCAAAAGAACCTCCATTCCCATCAGGTACTAGTGGATGCTTAATGAATATTTGGGATGGGAAAAGGGGAGCAGAAAGATCAAAAGGGGAGGGGAGGGGAAGAGAAAAGGTATCCTGAAAAGCAAAAAGGACAACTATGAAATCCAGGTGGGCTCCTGATAGGGTGGCCTCGCTCTAAAATCAGGGACTTTATGATTATGTGACACTGTATTTGAGAATTTTAGACATCTGTAACACTGACATTCCACAAACTACACATTACAGAGACTTCAGTTTAGAAATGGAACACTGTACCATTTTCTTTCAAAATGCTTTTTTGGTGTGGGCTGCTTTTATTTTGCTTTGTTTTTTTCTGAGTGGGCTGTTTTCCATCAACAATTCTATTGTAAAGATTTCGCCTATAATGCTTAAACATCTCTTAAAGTGAACAATAATTTAACCCTGAGTTAAAAGGATCCTGCGCCTCCGGGTCACGCAGAGAACCCGAGTCCAGCACCAGTTGGTGCCCGAGCTCTGGAGAGCTGAGCGCCTCTAGCGCCTGAGAAGTTTGCTGTCCAAGCGTCTGGTCTCACAGGGCAGGGATGGGAAGGGGGTCTTTCCGGGTGGAGGAGGGGGTGGGGAGGAGCCTGGGTGAACTCCTGACTGCTTGGCACCAACACGGTCATGGGTCAAGACTGCTCCCGACACCTCCATCCTGGGGCACAGGCTGTGCATCCAGAAACTCAACCCAAGCTGCTGAGACACCATCAACCCCACTCACTTACCCAGACTGCCCTTCTGGCCACTCTGTGGCACACAGAGCCATGACTGTTCTCTCACGCTGCTGTCTCCTGTTTCCCTTGGTTTTACTGTGGTCACTCATCTCTCTGCAGTCCTATTCTTATTAGCAATCACCTCAGGACTACCATGAAAAAGTTGTTGCCCTGTTACCTCACACATACAGCACTTATGTTGAAACCACATAAGATGAATTCTGTAAATAAATGTTTGAGGAATATTTGTAGCAAAATGTTCTTCTTTCCATGTGCACGGATGGCATCCCATGGACTGCAAGGTGTGTGAATCTGACCACACAGCAAAGCATGGCTACGTGGCTACACATTCTCTTTTCCACACACGTGCATGGCTGACGTTCCGTGGACAGCGAGGTCTGGGGATCTAACCACACAGCATGGCGTGCCAGCAGCAGCTGAAGGACGGCCGCAGCTGACAGCTCTCCCAGCTGCCCAACTCTCCCCGCTGTGCCTCACCAGCCTTCACCAGCATCGTCAAGGGCTACCATGTAAGTCACTCTACTGACTGGGAGGTCCATGGGACCAACTCCTGGCAATAATTCAATTAGAATTCAATGACAATCCTTCCCCACTGAAATTACGTACCTGACATTTTACATGTAGGATTAGTCCATTTTGTAGGAATTGGCAAATGCATACACAGCAGGAATTTAAACTCTTGATTAAGAACCCAACTAAATCCCTTAATGGACAAACAGATCCCACTCTAGGTCCATTTTAGCTCAACTTGTTTCTCTAACTCAGCTGGCAGCTTAGTCATTGAACAATGGGGCCCCACACATTTTCAAGTACAAAACAAAGCTATGAGCACACTAAGACCAAAACTACTGACAAAAGGCAAGCACAAGAACAAAGACACAGTCTACTGTTCCCTGCTTTCAACAGTCAGGAGCTACCGTCCTTATTCCAACGAGACACAGTCTACTGTTCCCTGCTTTCAATAGTCAGGAGCTACCGTCCTTATTCCAATGAGACACAGTCTACTGTTCCCTGCTTTCAACCTTTCAAGAGTCAGGAGCTACGGTCCTTCTTATTCCAATGAGACAGTCTACTGTTTCTCTGCTTTCAACAGTCAGGAGCTACGGTCCTTATTCCAATGAGACACAGTCTACTGTTCCCTGCTTTCAATAGTCAGGAGCTACCATCCTTATTCCAATGAGACACAGTCTACTGTTCCCTGCTTTCAACAGTCAGGAGCTACCGTTCCTTCTTATTCCAATGAGACACAGTCTACTGTTCCCTGCTTTCAACAGTCAGGAGCTACCGTCCTTATCCAATGAGACACAGTCTACTGTTCCCTGCTTTCAATAGTCAGGAGCTACCATCCTTATTCCAATGAGACACAGTCTACTGTTCCCTGCTTTCAACAGTCAGGAGCTACCGTCCTTATTCCAAAGAGACACAGTCTACTGTTCCCTGCTTTCAACAATCAGGAGCTACCGTCCTTATTCCAATGAGACACAGTCTACTGTTCCCTGCTTTCAATAGCTGGGAGTTACCGTCCTTCTTATTCCAGTGGAGTGTCTGTCATAACAAACAGCATTACCTAAGTGAAAAAAAACTAGAATAAAATGATATGGTATCTTTGCAGTATAATAAACTGGCTCCAAATTTGATATAAAACAGCATGTCAATTCACACAAGCCATTTGGAATTCTTAAGAAATAACCATTTTGAAATCTGTGGTTCTCTAAGACTTAAGGCACTTAAATACTTAAACGAGAAGCTAAGAACAATCTGTCTGCTGCGGCTCCTGTCTCTTATCAGAGCCTAAAACAACTAAACAGAAAGACAAGTGCACCCCCTTTTAGCACTTCCCATATTCCTAATGCTTTCCCTCGCAGAAACTCACTGATTCACCACCTGTCCAGGTGCTCTGGGACAGAGGGGCACAGGCAGGAAGCTGCTGGCCCCATTCTTGGCACATTTGCACCCCCACGGAAATGCTGAAGAGATGACATCACTACGGGTTGAGAGTCAATCTGACATCAGAGACATTAATGGACTGGCTATTTTTCCAACATTTACATAGACAGCAATCATTTAAAGATGACTTCCTCTGGGTGTCATTTTCACCAAGCCACTATGCCAAATAAGGCGGCTCAAGCAGATATTTTCATAACACCGACCCCACTGGGATAGACATTCCCAAGGACAGAGTCAGTGAAAGAGATTTATTACAAGAAATGTTTCCTCCTAATGGGATGAGAAAACAGAATGGCTCGGGATGATGACCTCCCCTTCAAAACAAAGTCAAGTTGAAGATGAGAAAAAGTTCTGCAATTCACCCCAATCCTAACAACCTGTGTTGTACAACAAAATTATGTTTGATGAGAACAATCAGTGGCAAAAACGGCTATAAAGTCTGCTCAGAGCCTTTGCTAAAGAAAAATGTCTTACACAAAACATCGAAAGAACTTAAACTCAGACACAAAGAAAATTTGTATTTTTCCTTATAGATACAGATTAATATTAAGCAGGCTCCAAATTTGGTATCTTCTCATAAGTTCATTTAGATTTTTTTTTGTTTTTATGACCCTGGACTCCCCAGAACTACCAAGTTGTTTTTTGTTTTTTTTTTTTGCCTCAGCTAACACAGTTTAAATCAAACAAACATCAGGCCTGAAAGGGGTGGCCAGATCTATGTGGGGATTTACACAAAACCCACATCGAAAAATAATTAAAACAATTAGTCTGTCGTTACTGCAATGTGATTTTCAATTTCCATGAAAATGAAATCAGGAGCACCCCTCCGTTCCTCAAATTCAATGTGTGAAAAACTCCATTGCCCTGACCCTGCAATTCCTACATACACAAAAACCTGCACATCAATGTTCACAGCAGCATTCCTGACAACAGCAGCATTCCTGACAACAGGAGCATTCCTGACAACAGCCAAAAAGTGCAAACAACCCAGATGTCCATCAACTGATGATGGATCAACAGAATATGGGCCATCCGTACCTCGGCATATCACGCAGTCATGAAAAGGAACAAATGCTGGGGCAAAAGCTACAAGGTAGGTGACGCTACAGGATTCCATTTAGAGTCAAGGTCCACAACAGGCACATCCACAAGGACAGAGATGAGTTGGGTGCCGGGACTGGAGGCTGGGAGAATGGAAAGTGACTGTTGATGGACACAGGGCTTCTTCTGGGGGTAATAAAAAATACTCTAGAATTAGTCTGAAGTGATGACTGTACAACCTTGTGAATATACTAAAAACCACTGAGATGTATGCTTTAAAATGGTCAATTTTATGGTATATAAATTAGATCTCAACTGGAAAAAAAAAAAAAAGATCAACTCAACCTCTCTTTCTCTCTTCCCGCCATTCTGCCATCTGAATCCTAGCAATCTGTATTAGAGGTAAAAGTCAATTTTGTGGAAAACATTGTTTTCAATGTTTCAGATAGGGTAATGAGTCTTCCTAACAGGAAAACCTTTGTTCAGTAGACAAATCAACATCGGGTTGCTAGGAAAAATCAACAACTCAGACACAGAAAAAGGAAAAACTGGAGCTCTTCCTAGTAAGTAAGGAAAACACATGCTTTACAACTCCACGCACAAAACTAAGTCTGTTTGGTTCTTTCTTTTCTCCTCACTGTAGTAACTGACAGTCTCTGGTCACTTACGGATGAAGGGCACACAGAGGCTCTCCAGGGAAGAGGGCTCTGAAAGGCACACTGGGCAGGCCAAGGGCCAGGCGGAAGGGCGCCTCAGAGCCCTGCAGGAGAGAAGCCCCCGCTAGGAGTCCAAGTAGGACAAAGAGGGTCACATCCTTCTAGATCTCAGAGGAAACGGGCAGTGCGTCATGGACCCCGTGGAAGCTGTGTCCTGCCTCTGCATCCTCTAGCCCAGCAATCTGCCTCTGAGAGCCCATGTCCAGACACGGATCCAAGAGACATGAAAAGACAGCAGGCCAATGCTAGTTTCAATAATGAAAGCTTACAGGGGGCCATCCCTGGAAAGCATCCAGACCTGATGAAATAAGCAAAACTGGCTAAAAGCGACTCTGTCCATCTGCACTAACATGGAAAGATTTCTACCGTGTAGGGGAAAGAAGTGAGTAATAAAATCTTATGAAATGTGCACAAAAAAAAAAAAAAAAAGGTTTACAGATCTCAGAATGGTGGAATCACAAGTTATTTTCCCTTTACTCTTCATTTTTATACTGTATTACTATTTTTTTTTGAGACGGAGTCTCTGTCACCCAGGCTGGAGTGCAGTGGTGCGATCTCAGCTCACTGTAACCTCTGCTACTCGGGTTTAAGCAATTCTCCCGCCTCAGCCTCCCAAGTAGCTGGGATTACAGGCACCTGTCACCATGCCCGACTAACTTTTGTAGTTTTAGTAGAGACGGGGTTTCACCATCTTGGCCAGGCTGGTCTTGAACTCCTGACCTCATGATCCACTTGCCTCAGTCTCCCAAAGTGCTGGGATTACACGCGTGAGCCACCGCGCTTGTCCTACACTGTATCATTTTTTTTTTTTTTTTTTTTTTTTTGAGACAGAGTTTTGCTGTATTACCCAGGCTGGAGTGTAATGGCACGATCTCAGCTCACTGCAACCTCCACTTCCCACAGGTTCAAGCGATTCTCCTGCCTCAGCCTCCCAAGTAGCTGGGATTACAGGCACTTGCCACCACACCTGGTTAATTTTGTATTTTCAGTAGAGACAGGGTTTCTCCATGTTGGTCAGGCTGGTCTTGAACTCCCGACTTCAGGTGATCCACCCGCCTCGGCCTCCCAAAGTGCTGGGATTACAGGCGTGAGCCACCGCGCACGGCCACTGTATCACTTTTTTAAAAAACAACTAAATTAATTTCTAAAAAGCAAAACAAACAAACAAAAATCCTACTGCTGCTCTGGCCAAGGAAAGAAGACGCCTGGGACGCACCTTCTGAGTTCAGCGTGATGAGGGTGACGTTGCTCCCAATGCTCTGGCTGCCCGCCTGTCCGCAGCTGGACACCGAGTCGCTGGCCTCCGAGCCGCTCTCCCCATCTTCATGGTGGCTGTCTTCTTGGCCCGGCACCTTCACCACAATGGTGTTCTGCCGACGCCCAGGCACAGCGCTGAACGGGAAAGAAACACACCAACCCAGTGTGGTAAGAGCCACAAGCAGCACGCCAAGGTCAGTGCTTTCCTTATCACAAAATCTAACTCTGCATGGACCAGTGGATCACACAGCCTTCCCATAGCGCTCTCTCTACCAAGATTAATAGCAACTCCATAGGAGAAAATGGTCCGGGGCTAAACGAAACTGTATAAAATAAAACTTAACCATTTAAAGAAACTATTTGTATCACAAAAGAAGTAAAATTGTAACTCACTGGGACTCAGGCCTAGTATGCTGCCTTCTGAGTTCAGCAGTCAACCTATGAAATGCTGGTAAGAGTCTTTTTTCAGGCGAGGTTAAAGGAAAGACTGAATCAGAAGACTGTGCCCAGAGGCCTGGGCCATTCGATCCATGCTGCTGCGCTTGCTGGAGATGGCTCCGCCTCTGCAAAGCAAGCAGCATCCCAAGTACGCCCACAGGCAAAACACCCTGAAGGGGCTTAAAAAACCCACCGAGATCCCATCGGAGCTGCCATCATCCCAAGGGCTGCTGATGTGGAAAGACAGAACACCGCTAGCAAAGCAGGGCGAGGCCAGCTCAAGTGCTCAAAAAAAAGATTTAGAGACTTACTACTTCCCTTTTTTAATGATCCTTTTAACATCCCCTACCGTGGACTGCTATGCACCAGAAGAGAAAGGACCACAATTTCTCTATTTGCAAAGTCAAAAAAAGGGGTGCTGAAAACACTGGCCACACCCAGAGGAGGCTGCACTCTGCACTTCCTGGCCTGGGTTCTCCAGAGCGCTGTCCATGCTGAACCTGATCTCAACACTGGCTATGTGCCCGGCTGACCTCAGCACAAAGCCCCCGAGGCACAGCTGACCCTGGTACCTCCTCACCACCCATCGCCAACTCCTCTCCCTTCACCCCGCGTATCAGACCTTCGTGACCACAGCTGCGGCCCTGGAGAACTGAGCTAAGACAATAGGAAAGGGGACGAAGCTGGAGGAGGAGCAATCCACAAAGGAGACTGAGAGAAAAAGCAAATAGAACTTTGTGAAGACACAGATGGGAAAGAAAAAGCAACAGCATCCTCAGGGGTTCACGCAGCCCTAAGGGGCACTCCTGGGGACAGCAGGGCCCGGATGGCAGCCAGAGGCGACTGCACAGCCTTCCCTCACACAGGGCAGGGATGGTGTCTCCTGTCCACTCCCACCTCTGACCCAAGCTCCGTTCAAAATGTCTCAAGAGAAAAAGGCATAAGAAAAAAGTCATAAACTCAACATGCCTGCACCACGTAGCAACCGTGGGAGAGGGTATCTGTTTGCCTGACACGCTCTGCACAGACAGACAGACGTGAGGACCACTGAGCTAGGTGGGAGGATGAATGCTTTCACTGACTGCTGTGAGGAGACAGAGCCAGCCCCCTCCACAACCCCAGCCAGCACGAGACACAGAAGTCCCCGGCGGCAGCTGCCCCCTGGTGTGGCTGGACTCAGCACTCAGCACCACCCAGCCTGCCCTCCCCGACCTCAGAGAGCTGGGGCGGTGCCTGCCAAGCTCAACCCTGTGACCACAGAGATGAAGTGCGTGCTGGACTGTGCCCTGGCTTGGGGACGTTGACTTATTCTCACGGGACTCCTCACAGTGGCAGGGAAAGGGGGGGTTGGTGCCGTGCTACTGACTTGCTAATGACATTTTCCAGGGAATCCGGTGCCCTGTTGCTCAAGGGGTCTTCCATCTTGGCTACAATGGCGTTCTGCCGATCATTGTTGAGTATTACTGTAGTCTGGGGGACGACGCTAGGGAACAAAAGAATCACAAAGAAAAAGAAGGCCTTAAAACAACAACATTCATGGTAAGAGCACATAAGAGTCATTCAACACAGTCCACTCCCAGGGACCCGCAGTGAGGGGAGGCCTAAGAGTCATTCACCCTAGTTCACTCCCAGGGACCCGTCCTGGTGGGGAGGAGCCCCAAACGCTAAGGAAGAACAAACTGGAGATGGGGTTTTTAACAGAGTGTAACTTTCCTAATTGTTGGTGTTCTGTCTGCACAACTGGATAGGCTCAGGACAGCTAGGCTGAGGATGCTGAACGTGTGACACAGAATAGACTGCGACTGCACCAGCTGTTATCACACTCAGTTAATAAAGCTTCTGGGGTGACACACTTGCATGAAAACCGGCTTGACATTTTCAGTCACTCCATCCCAAGTAATTCCTATGGGACAGATCTAACGTTCGTAACCATGTAAGTGCTGGTATCATTCCAAAATGGTAGCGCCCTAGAAAGAAAGGGGCAAACATCACATTGGATTGGGATGCAAGGACACACGTGCTGCCTCCAGGTTCTGCAGGAACATGTGTGAGCCACAACCAAAGGGCTCAAGGTTCTGCTTTGAAGGGAACAATTCTACCAAAGAACAAACCACGGCCCAGAAACCACCAAACCTGGTGCCACCCTGGAGGAAGCACTAGTGTGTTCAGACAGGCGGCAGCTAACACAGCTTCATCTCAAAGTGCAGACTCACCCACAGATTTCAACTGTGCATTTTGAAGCCTTAGCACTTTCTGGTCACAAGGGATATCTAAGGTACACTTTGTTGTGGAAAGGCGGGGAGAGAAAGAACTAGCACTTGAAATACAAAGTGGTTATCACCTGAGGATAAAACACCGTTCTTGAACTTCACTCTCCAAAAACCAACTTGGGAAGCCTGCCTTTCTGTGATTTGCACACCGGAAAATCCAGCCTAGTATCCCTGTAACTGTACCCACATTGAGTGCAAGCACAGCGCCATGCCATGGCCAAGTAAATCACAGGACCACCAGCTTTTTTCCTAAAATAAAGGTATAATCAACTGCATTTCATTCAAAAATACTACTTTTAAAATTCCTCTACTTGTTATTGGTGACACCTAAAGTTAACACAACAAAACCTGATAAATGACCTACAGATCGGGTATGAAAAGCAGCCCAGGTGGCTGCTGGCTTGGTCACCACAGTCACAGGCTGCGAAAGTCCTATACTCCTCAGAGATGTGGAACTGGAGAGGTTACCTGGCTTGCACGAGCTTGGTATGTTCCCCAAGTGGAGGCTATGGAACACTGGTGCCCCCGGGATCCTAGGCTCACAGCACGTGGGAAGGCTGGTGCTCCCGGGATCCTAGGCTCACAGCATGTGCGAAGGCTGGTACCCCCGGATCCTAGGCTCACAGCATGTGGGAAGGCTGGTGCTCCCGGGATCCTAGGCTCACAGCATGTCCACACACACATTCATTCTCCCTCTCCCCCCATGAGCAACTGAAGAAGGACAGTGCTGCTGAGTGGCCAACAGTCCCCTAATGACTATTCACAGTGGCCACTGGCACATTAACGGTCTGAGAAGAAAGTTTAACAGAGTAAAATGTATTCAGGCCACCATTTGGCAAGGTCATTTGACCAAATATACCTTTTTTCCCTTGAAGATCCTTATTAAGGTGAAGGAAATCATGTTCTAAGGCAACCAGCTCCCAGCTGGAATAATGTGCCCCTTGGGTGCCCCACAGCTTTCTGGGGCGCTCATGGATGCAGACAGCTCTCAGCAACGCAGTCTCCAGATCCCCACCTTCCAGAACGTCCTGTTTCCTAAAGTGGACTCTCTGTGAGCGAGCATCTCGATGTGTGTGTTCCCTTCCACGAAGCCCTTTTCCCACCTAAAAAACCACCTCTGCTCTGAGCACACTGGACGCACCATCCACCTAGGGCGCAGGCCCCAGGAGCCAGCACAGGGCCACCCGAACACTGGCACGCGCGTGACAAAACCAGCGCCTCGCCAGCTGACTACAAAGCCCTCGGTAAGTCAGCTGGGTTGCAATCCTTTGCTTTCAACAAAACAGATGGAGATCATCAAAAACAGTTTCTGAGGACGGACCACTGAGAGCCCTGGCACATAACTCAAGGAAGCTGAGGGCTCCTTCCTCTCCCACATATTGCTGGTGTGACCCGAGTTTCCCAGTACCCTAGAGCTACAAAAACCAAAAACAGCAGAACCAACGTGGAATCCTGTCTCGTCTAAGCAGTCAAACATAATCAATCATCCATCGATACAATAATTAACCAAAAGGCCCCATCTAACTACTCAAAAATATATTCCCAGTATTTTATTATCAAGAATTAGTTCTAAGTGGGTGACACAGTCACGCTGTTTTGTTCAACCATTGTAGTAGGAACTCAACCCAGAAGGGTGTTTTTTAGCCCTTAGGGCCTTATGGTTAGGAACACAAACTTTTTCAGCTTCGATTTACATCCCTGTTTTTGTTGCGCAGGCACGCGACAGCCACGCTAACAGGATGAAATTGTGAGGGAAATGAAATGGAAAGCAAAGTTCAAAGAACAGAAAGTGACAGAACATTCGACTGCCAAAAGCTTATGGGAGAGACGTTCAAAATGCATCATGATATTTACATTATAATGGAAAAATTAAAAAATAAAAATAAACCAGTTTTGTTTTTAATGATCAATACTATAATGTGCTGTAAAAGTAATTTATTTTAATGTTTTAAAAACGCCAGAAACTACATGCTTTCAACTAACGCAATTTAAATCAACCTCAAATTGCACAAAAGAATACATTTTTTTTAAAATTATGGAACAGTAAGGAGAATGAAGTCCCTAGCTAAGGACTGATGTGGAAAAAGTGCCACAACAATACTAAGCGACAAAAAACACAGGTAAGTACAGACGCGCATGTGTGTGCATCGAAATGTGTCTGTAAGGACAGTCAAGAAACTGAGAAGGAGGTCACTGAGCCTCATGAGACCGGCCCTGCAGCGTCTTCACAGCACAGACAGCAGCCCACACAGAGAAGCTATTAACCTGCTCACGGCCACACAGCCAGTGAATGGCAAAATCAGGTCTGAGGCCAAAGTCCTCCTGTGACAGAAGCTGACATTCCTAACCAAAACCACTCTGACCCACAGCCCTCAGCACCTTTCATCTGTTTTGCCATCTCCTTACTACACTTTAGTTTTCCACGTGGCCTCCCCTTGTACAGGGTCCTTCTGTTCATCCAGTGGTGTCTCCCAAAGTCCCTAGAAGAATGCACAGGACATGGCTGAAGACTGTTCGGGACACGGAGGAATTCAAGAGTGAGCTTCCCATTTGAGTAAAATGCCTCTCGATCCGCTGGCTCACATGCCGCTGCTCTGCATGCCAAAAGCAAAGACTGAGAATCCCGACCCAGAGCAGAACCCACCGGGCAGGATGCCAAAAGGCAGCCTAGAATGTTCTCATCCACTGTGCAGGATCAGTTCTGAATTCCACCAGGAGGTGCCAAACTAAAGGTGACTTCAAGTCTGAGGGCTGACTGGCGGGAGCCGGCAGCCACCATGAGACCCAGCCCGGAGTGGGCACTCAGGGACCCACCAGGAAGTAACAGTCTTTATTCTGCTGAGCTCAAGGAGTACTGAGTGCTTCGTGCACACGTCTCGCCCCCAGCCATCCTGGCTATTTTACCCGCTTTACCATGAAGACACTGATGCTCAGAGAGATTAGGATCTGTCCCAGGTCTCACCACTTACCGGTGACAGAACCCGTGTTCAAAACTAAGTGTTTCTCATGCTTTTAGTCACCTGCTGGACAACAACGGCAATGATCCTATTTCAATTACTGCTACAACTCACCTTTTCAGTGTTTGAGTTTTTTAACTGTTTTACTTTGATGGATTTAAAACAAAACCTCTTCAACCAGGTGCGGTGGCTCCCAACACTTTGGGAAGCTGAGGTAGGCAGATGGCTTGAGCCCAGGAGTCCAACACCAGCCTGGGCAACACGGTGAGACCCCATTTCTACAAATAAAACAAAATAAAATCTTCCACTCTGAAAGCTGTCATGGCAAACATTTTCCACGCTAAGCTTACACAGTGGCCTTCCACTTCTCTTCTGCTTCAGCGAACCACCTTATCTCGGAGCCCTAAGAACCTGCCCCATGCTCTAGGCAACTGGCAGGGCAGCCCCTGTTGCTTGTGGACCACACAAAACGGAGCACATGTGAACAGACATCAAGAGGCTTTGTTCAAGTACATGCAAAACAAGCCACCAAAATAAGACATAACATTAAAAATCTTGAGAAATGCAAGATTTAAACTATTTTCACAAATTTGTGTTTGCCATGTTTTATTACAAAGGAAATGAAAACTAAGTTATTCTGAAGCAGAGACTTGAAAATCTATGCAATGGTTCAGAGACAATGACACGGGAAGGAGGGAAGGACAGGAGAGCAACGCTGAGGACCAGAGCCCAGCCAGCACCCAGACAAGGGCCCAGCAACACTCAGGACCAGAACCCAGCTGACACCCAGATGAGGGCCCAGTAACACTCAGGACCAGCACCCCACCAGCACCCAGGACGAGGGCCCAGCCAGCACTTCAGAGCAGCAGAACATCTGACCCATGTAGCCAGTGAGCAGAACCCGAGAACCCTCGCAGCAGAGGTTAGCATCGGAAGCCATCTCCAACTAACTGGCTCAGGCAGCTGAGACGCCAGGTGGGTCCCGGTCTGAGACTGGGGCTAGGCTCCATGAAAGCTGTCGAATGCGGAAATGACGAGGCGAGACAGTCACCTGATCTGCAGCGGTGACTCCAGACACCACCGTGGGTGCCTGCTGGACACACACCTCTGCCTGGGCACAAATGATCACAGGGCGGAGAAGAGACACGACTCTGTTCTCCGCTTAACCCTCAACTCACATAGAGATGCCGAGAGGACAATCTGAGGAGAAAGCAAGCACCAACCCTCCAAAGATGAGTTGAAACAACTTTCAAATGTCCCAGGGCCAAACCCGCTAAATATGTGCCTAACACATCTGCGCTGAATACTCAGCAAGTGAGAAGCCCACCCTGGGCACCGCAGGACCCCCAGCCTCCAGGGGCTCCCGCTCCAGCTCACCGCAGGAACAAGGCCGAGCATGCTGCTTCCCCTCGGCGCCCCGCTGAGCCCAAGATCTTGACCCAGAGCTCATTGCCTGTGGAGTCCAGTCACCGACCACTCCCATTCACACCGCAATATCCGGCTGTATTTCACAGCAGGGAGAGGAGGAACTCCACCGGGATATCTGACGTATATTTGAACAAAAACGAGCTTTTGTCTCCTTCCCATCGAGTGCAGCCTCACCACGTGACACGCTGCTGCCACGGGTAGGCATCCCTTTTATAATTCAAAGTAATTATTATCAAGTGCAGGTTAGAAAAGCTGATATTAGTTTTCTAATTTTTATGAATTCTCTCAAGGAAAAATATTTCAACAACAGCAAGGTAAAAAGAATTAAGTAATTTTTTCTGCTTTCTACTTATTAAGAAAAAAATGGACAGACCTCTTTTAAATCCAGTGCCTGTTCCCAAAGAACATTTTCTCCCATGGATGTTTACGCTCCTACATAACACACAAGGACCGGGGCCAAACAAAAGAAGAAACTGGTTTGATGTAATGTGCTTACAAAAAGAGGAGCTGCTCAGAGCTTCAGCAGGAGGAAAAGCAGGCCCCCCGAAGCCCCCCAGACCAGGGCAGCCCACAGCCCACTTCCCTTGCCATCAGGGCCTGTCCCAGGAGCCCCGCACATCCAGACTGCATTTCCCAAGCCCCTCCTGTGCACACACGGCCCTGTGGCCCGACTCCACCGATGGACTCTAACAGGCGAGAGGTGTGTCACTTCCAGGACACAGGTTTTAACAACAGGATGCACCTTTTCACGTCTCTCCCCTCCCCAGGCTGAGGACCCCAAAGCCACAGGGTGAGCACACGGTAGAAGGCTCAGGCATCAGAGGCACCCGGGGCAGCTGTGGGAGGACGAGAATCGCCCAAACTGCCCCCTGAACAAGCAAGATGCATCCTCCCACTGTGCTAATCACAAGTCCAGGGGACCCTCTACTGCCATGGCTCATGTCACCCAATCAATACCATCAGCATTCAGACTAATCAAACATTTACTAACGTATATTTCTACTGCTTG
Source organism: Colobus angolensis palliatus (assembly GCF_000951035.1). NCBI lineage: Eukaryota > Metazoa > Chordata > Mammalia > Primates > Cercopithecidae > Colobus > Colobus angolensis. Next base: position 2,249,437 of record NW_012121376.1, read on the forward strand.
CAGGTTCCAGGGGTTTTTTATTTTATTTTATTTTTATACACGGGGTCTCCCTATGTTGCCCAGGCTGGTCTTCAATTCCTGGTCTCAAGTGATCCTCCCACCTCAGTCTCCTGAGTTGCTGGGATTACAGGCCTAAGTCACTGCACCACGCTAAAGATTAAAAACTCATAAAAACATGATCTAACAAAAAATACCCAGGGGTAAAAATAAATTGGCATTAAAATTTTCTTCCTAATATCTAACGAAATAAGCATAACAGAACATAAAGCCAACTCTCCAAATAACCACTGCACCAGAGAAATGGGAGTAACCTTTAAGAAGTCACTGCTAAAGAAAAAAGCTTCTAGCTTCTGGCAATCAATCGGCTTTGAGAGGCTCCAGATCTAACTCCTCACGCTGCGCTCCCCAAGGAGCCATGCTTGTGCACTGACAGAGATCTGTGACTTCAACCCAACAATCCCAAATCAGAAGGGCGAGCAGGTTAAGGACGTGTATGTTTTCTTTCTCTTTCCTAGAAGCTACAGAAATGACTACTAGTGAGAGAGGGAAGCAGTGTCAGAAGTGACTCCACATAAGTCAGCATGCTGCAGCGGCACAGGATGGGGGATTCCTAGGCAACATGTTTGGGTGAAAAGACACCCAGGATCGCATGCTCGGAGGACGCCGCGCTCCGCATCCCGGTCTCTAACGCCAGGGCCCTCCGTGCATGGCATCCTGGTCTCTAACGTCATTTTTCAATTCACAGAGAAACAGCTGATTCTAGGCTGGGAAAGGCACTGACAATGAGCCGGGAGAAGCATTTGGTAGTGCTGTGCAAGTAAAAAGTACTCAGGCCAGGCATGGTGGCTCACATCTGTAATTCCAGCACTTTGGGAGGCCAAGGCAGGTGTATCACCTGAGGTCAGGAGTTCAAGACCAGCCTGGCCAACATGGTGAAACCCTGTTTCTAATATAACTACAAAATTAGTCGGGTGTGGTGGCAAGGCCTGTAATCCCCGCTACTTGGGAGGCTGAGGCAGGAGAATTGCTTGAACCCAGAAGGCAGAGGTTACAATAAGAGATCGCCCCACTGCACTCCAGCCTGGGCAACAAGAGCAAAACTCTGTCTCGAAAGAAAAAAAAAAAACACTAACCATGAAACACCTACAATGAAGAGGGAATGGAGGGAATGTCAAGGGGCACAGGAGCCAACTGACAAGCTGCCAGGGGCCAAAGCTGGAAGGATGTGAGCACCAGAATGAAGCAGAACTGGATTCTAACCCACAGTGTAAAGTACATCTCCACAAGCAGACGTTGATGGCAACAGACAAGTGAATAAATGAATCACTGGGAAAGAAGAGACAAGCCTCCCGGGTAGACTAACAACAGTATCTGTGACACTCCACCCTCGAGGAGGCGGCACACAACTCGCCACTCCACAACCGGGTGATGCCATAGCGGCTTCCTTCCACAGTACAGGATGAAAGTGGCAAGAGTCACCCGACTGTGGAAGATGCTGAAGAGCACACCGCAGCCAGATGACCCACATCAGCATCAAGCACTGAGTCCTGCTGACGGTGCTGGCCGGGACAGGATGTGACGAGGAGGACTTCACCTCTGTGTCCTTCCTCCCCAAAACCCGTGACCCCAGTCTAGTCAGGAGACAAATTCCAACAGAAGCACATCCTACAAAACACCTGACCCAAAGATCCTCAAAAAGTCGCCAAAAACAAGGAAGTGTGAGAAACGGTCACGGATCAGAGGAGCCAGGGAGGCTTGGCAACGGAGTGTCCCATGGACCCACAGACATGAAAACATACAGTGCGTACCATGAGGAACAGTGTGTGGTGTTTCTATATTTATTAGAAACACCTATATTTATTAAATAATTGAATTGATTATTAAAAACCTAGGCTTCACTGGCAAATTCTATCAAATTTTTAAAAAAGAAATAAAAATCTCACAGAAACATTTTCAGAAAATAGACAATGAGGGGCAGCTTCTCAGCTCCGTTGCTGAGGTCAGCATTATCCTGGTAACAAAACAAAGACATGGTAAAAAAAAGAAAACTGCAGACTAACACATCCCACAAACAGATGCAAAAACTCTTCATTAAATATTAGAAAACTGATCGGCCAGGCTCAGTGACTCATGCCTGTAATCCCTATACCTTAGGAGGCCGAGGCGGGTGGATCACAAGGTCAGGAGATCGAGACCATCCTGGCTAAGAGGGTGAAACCCTGTCTCTACTAAAAATACAAAAAATTAGCCAGGCGTGGTGGCGGGCGCCTATAGTCCCAGCTGCTCGGGAGGCTGAGGCAAGAGAATGGTGTGAGCCCAGGAGGAGGAGCTTACAGTTTATATAAATATACACATATAAACATCAATACAGCAAAAGCAGAATACACGGAGATCAAGTGAGGTTTATGATAATAGAAATGCAAGGTTCGGTTAGCATTCGAAATCGGTGTAATTCACTTTAACAAAAGAATCAGGCCAGGCGCGGTGGCTCAAGCCTGTAATCCCAGCACTTTGGGAGGCCAAGACGGGCGGATCACGAGGTCAGGAGATCGAGACCATCCTGGCTAACACGGTGAAACCTCATCCCTACTAAAAAATACAAAAAACTAGCTGGGCAAGGTGGCAGGCGCCTGTAGTCCCAGCTACACGGGAGGCTGAGGCAGGAGAACGGTGTAAACCCGGGAGGCGCAGCTTGCAGTAAGCTGAGATCCAGCCACTGCACTCCAGCCTGGGCGACAGAGCGAGACTCTGTCTCAAAAAAAAAAAAAAAAAAAAACACAAAAGAATCAAAAAGGAACACCATACCATCATCTTGGGAAGATACAGAAAAGGCATGTGAAAATCCAATGTCCGTTCGTTCATGCGAAAAACTCTCATGAAACAAAGAACAGAAGGAAACGTCTTCAACCTGATAAAGAGCATCTGGGAAAAAGGTACAGGCAACATCAGACCTAATGGTGAAAGGCTGGATGCTTTCACTCAAAGATCAGGAATAAGGCAACAATTTTGTTATAAAGAAAATGCACCAAAATAAAGATCATGTCCAGCACATTAAAGGAAGGGAAGGTATAGAAATTCTATAGGAAGAAGCAAAACTCTATTTAAAGGCAACATAATTATGTATATATTTTTTTAAATCCTACAGAAAATATAAAACAAGTTCATTTAGAAATGGCACAGGATAAAGGTCAATAAAGAAAAATCTATTGTACTGCTATATCCTTCCAATGAACAACTGGATACTGAAATGTAAAATACAATACCATTTATGATAGCATCTGTAAGTATGAAGTACTCAGAGATAAATGTAACGAAATATGTACAGGAGTTGAACACTGAAAACTGCATAACACTGCTAAGATAAATTAAAGACCTGCATAAATGGAGAGACATACCATGTTCATGAATCAGAATACTCAATATTGTTAAGTTGGCTATTCCCCCAAATTGATCCACAGATGCAATACAATCCCAATGAGTTATGAGTTATTCTAAAACTAGAGAAGTGCTCCAAATTATTAGAATGTGCATTATCATTACAACATTTAAATTTATGTTTCTCATTAGTCTGGTTATTAGATTGTATCTCTAAAGCATACGATTATGTGAATAATTCCGGAAGTTGTATGTATGTAAACTGTATGTTTTCTTTGTCTAGTACTCAGCCCGAGCATGTAGAAGGTATCACAATTAGGTCATCAAAAATATGCAGCTGTGCAAGGTACTCTAGTCCAGTCAGGAAGAGAAATCACATGTACACGAAATTAAATGCAAGCAACCAAAATTCAATTATTAAATAAGAAAAGAATTAAACAAAACCATCTTAGCTGAGACCAGACCATTTCTTCACAATTCAAGCAGCTCTCCCTTGAGTTTGTCAGATTCTAAAGACTATGAAATGCTATAATTTTGACTGGGAATGTCAATGACCCAAAATTGAAAAGACTGGTTGACCCTGGCCAAGAACTCTGGTGCTCCCATGCCAGAACAGAGATACTCAGAACGAGGCCTAGCTCTACACAACACCACAACAGCCTTTCCATGAATATCTATCAACATAATAGATAAAAGACACTCTAGGAAACAAAACAAAATAAAAGACCCTCTAGGAAATGAAACAGAGTCAGCAGCCAGCATACTAGAGGGAATTAAAATCTTTCCTTAAGCAAATATTTCAATTCTCCACAGGTCAACAGTCAGTTCTGAGGAAAAGAACAATTTCTCCCCCATTGAGTCTTACATGACCCATCTCTGGAAGACATACTTTAAAAGAAATCACACTTTTAAAAATTTCCAGAACTAGTATTATACAGAAGCCTATGGTTTATAATTGTTGTAAAATTGTAGAAACATGCTAGTTCTTAATTCTTTAATGTTCTTAAAGATAAACATCTATGGCTTTAAAAAGCAGATTTTTAAAATCTATTTTTTAATTAAACTAAAATAAAATTAGCTTGTTTTTATTTTTAAAAATAATTTTGCGAGTCAGTCAGTATGTTCAGTTAATGAAAACAAAGCAGAAAATCCTGGGCTGTGAGCTGCAGTCTGAGCTGCCCAGCAGCCAACTCCACAGGTGTGCTGAGCACACAGAGCCCTGTCACCTGCCCTGTGTCCTGGATGTGCACAGCCACGCGGGCCTGCATCCCCTGATGGGCAACACTCCATGCTCTGCTGCATCCTATTCACACCACTGTCTCTGTCCAGCTTGGAAGTACGCAGACAAAGAATGCTAACATTTACTTGTATAAGTGTGAACATGTGCATGCCCTGGATCCCTGCAGGCCATGTGACATAATGCCCCAACTGACCTGTCCACACTAGCATTCAAAGGACAGGCCCAAACATCTTTAAAGTTAAAATCTCAGGCTGCTACACCAAAATTGCAATGAAGCAAAATTCTGCACACCTGCAGGAAGAAAATAAGCACCTACCTACAAAAATTAAAAGACCATTTTTCTTGTCCCCAAGTGGATGATGGCTGTTGGATGAGGCCCATCCAGGTGACTCGCATTTTTATTACAATGATTCAACTTTAGCTTCAAACAGAAAGGGCTTTCTTTTTCTTTCCTTTGTTCTCGAAGTTATTTAAAGAATCTCATTCAGGTGTAGAACCCAAAAATCTGGATCCAAAATGCCAAGTGAGGCAAGCGGTACTCCACTGCCTTTTTGTGTTCCAGAGAGTAAAAGGAAAAACTCATCAGCTCTCAGCACTGATAGCACAGACTAGCGCAAGTCAGGTTTAATGAGAAATAACCCACAGGTGGGGTGGATTTCCACACACAGACAGGGGGCCTCAGTGACGCCCCTGCTGCTGCAAGGCTGTGCCCGCCCTTGAAGGTTGGACTGGCTCTGAGCAGATGCAGCCGCTCTAAACATAAGGGCAAGTGACACCGCAGGGGGCAGCTTCTCGCCCTTTCTCCGGGGGTCTCATCACAACTCAAAGCCCCTTAAGGGGTCTGCATCTGTGCTGTAAGATTACACTTGGATTTCCCAGCTAATCCCTCACAGCAAGGAGTGAGCCCTGGGAACCCTGGGCTATTTTAACAGCATATGATTTGGATATAATACTATCCGTGACTCACATACTCCTAATCTTCATTTAAAATACCTGAGTCCCGGCCTGGGGTGGTGGCTCACACCTGTAATCTCAGCACTTTGGGAGGCTGAGGCGGGCAGATCACGAGGTCAGGAGTTCGAGACCAGCCTGGCCAACATGGTAAAACCCCGTCTCTACTACAAAAAAAATTAGCCAGGCATGGTGGCGTGCACCTGTAATCCCAGCTACTCAGGAGGCTGAGGCAGGAGAATCACTTGAACCCAGGAGGCAGAGGTTGCAGCGAGCCAAGAGCATGCCATTGCACTCCAGCCTGGGCGACAGAGCGAGACTCCCATCTCAAAATATCTGAGTCCCAAAATAAATAATCCATAGAAGCACCTTATTATTTGGAATGCTAACCAATTTTTAACTTTGTTTGGAGACTTTTCCTTTTCAAAGTTCCACTGCCCACATTTTAGACAGACAATTCTCATTCACTCATATGTGTTTACAAATTAGTAACTTTCTAATTTAAACATACTTTTTTTCATTGACATAATGGGAGTAAGTTCTTATCTGCTACTTCTCTCCCACAATTTTCTGTCAACAGCTCTCAACTGTTGGCAATTTTTATTTCTAATTTTCAGGACTTATATGGAAAGATACCAGCCTGGCCAACATGGCAAAACCCCATCTCTATGAAAAAATACAAAAATTAGCCAGGCACAGTAGCATGCACCTATAGTTCCAGCTACTCGGGAGGCTGAGGTGGGAGAATCACTTGAACCTGGGAGGGAGAGGTTGCAGTGAGCCGAGATTGCACCACTGTACTCCAGCCTGCATGACAGAGTGAGACTGTCTTTTAAAAAGAACTTATATGGAAAGAAATGCCAGACTTAATAACACTCTTTTTGTTTTTGTTGTTTTTTTTTTTTTTGAGTTAGGGCCTCACTCAGCCTGGAGTGCAGTGACACAGTCACAGCTCACCAAAGTCTCACCCTCCCAGGCTCAAGCAATCCTCCCACCTCAGCCTCCTAAGGGATTATAGGCAGATGCCACTGTGCCAAGCTAATTCTTTTATTTTTTTGTAGAGATGGGAGTCTCACTATGTTGCCCACGCTGGTCTGGAACTCCTGGGTTCAAGTGATCCTTCCATCTTGGCCTTCCAAAGTGCTGGAATTACAGGTGTGAGCCATCGCACCCAGCCTCCTCCTTTAAAAGTCATTCAAATACACCACATTTAAAACTTTCCACCAGGCATGGTGGCTCACGCCTGTAATCCCAGCACTTTGGGAGGCCAAGGAGGGTGGATCACCTAAGGTCAGGAGTTCAAGACCAGCCTGGCTAACGTGGTGAAACCCTGTCTCTTCTAAAATTACAAAAATTAGGCAGGCGGCGCGGTGCATGCCTGTAATCCCAGCTACTCGGGAGGCTGAGGCAGGAGAATTGCTTGAACCTGGGAAGCAGAGGTTGCAGTGAGCCAAGATCACACCACTGCCCTCCAGCCTGGGTGACAGAGCAGAGTCTCAAAAAAAAGGAAACCATTCCTCTGTTTTCTTGTGATTTTGCATAGGATATATTTTAAATAGGATTTCAAATAGAATATATTTTTATCCTATTTAAAGCTATGAGAAAATAGAAGAACGATTCTTCTATTAATCTTAATTTTTACAAATAATGGTTTTATTAGCAATATTAATAACCCCCATGCTGATATACAAAAAATATATTCTACAATAGGTTGATTTTGCCTTGCCAATACAGTGCTTTCAAACCAGAAGATCTCACACATCTGGGTTAACTGGATTGTGCATCTGAGTCAGTATTAGGCAACTTTACTCTTACTTCACTGCTTGTTGACACGCAGAGAGAAGCATGGGGGATTTCTGCCATGGCAGGTCTGTGGCTAACATCCGCCCCATGGATGTGTTTTCGTGAGCACAGACACCGCTACCCTCAGAAAGCAGGAGGACCCTGGGCTGAAGCAGCCCCAGAGGAGCTCCAGGTCCTCTTCCTCTCATCTCCTTTTTAAAGATGAGGAAACTAGAAACTCAGATGGAAATGAATGCGTGACTTGGCCAAGGTCACCCCAGTGTCCGTCAGGGCAACTGTAACAGCCAGAGGCCCGAGCTCCACCCCATGCAGATGGAATCCAAACACGGCACCCTCAAGGCCAGCCCACGACGGAAACCACGCTCCAGCCTTTGGAGTGCCTCACACAAGAGCTTCTCTCCCCGTGGCACAGCAGTGGTGGGATCTCACCATCGATTCTGTCAACACTTTTCCCAAGTGGTGACAATGACCTGCCCAGCACTGGCACAAAGTGACAAGTGACACGTGATGGGCAGCCATCCTCCGGGACACAAGGCTCCAGGGACAGGAGAGGTTTGTTCATCCTTGTGTTTAACTGCTTAGAACAGTGGTTCTCAATGCAGCCCAGGGGTGCTCTGAGATCCTGTGGGCCACATTTGGTGGTCAAGATCCAGAGAGTACTGGAATTTGGCAGGCAGAGATAAGGGAGGTTGAGATGTCCTTCGATGAGTGAGACGGTCTCACCCAACAAAAACTCTCCACGCACAAAACTTACAATGAACCAGAACTTCATGAGTGGAAAACAGGCTTCTAATTCTCTGAACTCAGAAACTTACTCTATTCAACATTTACACACAAAACATTTTTGCACGGTCTTACTATGACTTGAATTTTCCATGAATTCAACTATTACATAAGTCTAGAAAAAATTATAGTTTGCTTTATTTGAAAGTTCATTAGCAGCTGCTCACTATTCTGTAACATTCCATCACCAGCGGGGGGCTGAACTCCCAGTGTCACACCTGGGTCCGTCTGCACGGACCACCCCCCGGTCACCAGGACACAACACACCAGGTGGGACGTCTGGCTTTTTCACGGCCGACCATCACCATGTTGAAATGTGTTGTCTTATCACACAATACTATCACATTTATTCTCTATAGCTCGGGCAGTCTATTAATTTTAGGTTATAAATTACATTTTCTTTTTTCTTTTTTGAGACGTAAGTTATATTTTCTAAACACTGCATTTTAGGGTAAGAGAACATTACCCCAAAAAACTATCCTTAAAAAAAAGGCATTGGGTCCAACAGCTTTGCACAGCTGACCTGAGAGCCCAACAGCATCCCTGCACAGAGGACACGGTAAACAAACCTCTGCTGGGGGGAAACGCGTGAGTGACAGCATATGTGCAGAGTGAAGGCCCTGTCTCAGAGGAGCACACGAACGCTCCCCAACTCCCACCTGCGAACTGAAATGCCAATTCCACCACCAGCAGCGGAGCTTGGAGGGCGGGGTAGCGTTTCCAAAACCCCCGGCATGCCTGAGAGTTCTAAGAGGCACCAGTGCTTCAGCTAGCACGGCAGCCATCATCTGCAGCTGCCCCCAGACAAGCCAGGCCAGCCAGCCACCTCGGTACTAGTGTATGTTCATGAACATCCCATGCCCAGCCAGCCAAGGAGCCCCTGCTCTCCCTTCCCACACTCCCTGGCAAGGTCCACAAAGCACCTAACCCAGCACCAGCCGCCAGCACACATGGGCGGCAAGGTCACAACAGTCCTCCCAGGCTTGCTGCGGCTCCCATTCCTCGGCATCCACATGTCCACATGTCCTGGCCCCACCACTGCCGTCCCATCATTCTCTCTCCTCCCAGACATACTAGGCAGAAGGCCGTGGCCAGACCAGGGAACCTGAAGAGAGCAGCGCTCAGTCAAAGGCCCCTCGTCAAGCACAAAGCCTTGTGTCCACGGCCTTAAGCAGGACATCTTTCTGGCCAGGTGTGGGGAGGGCTAGCAACGCCAGAGCCTGAGCTTCAGCACAAGTTGCCAGCTGGAGCATCTGACAAGAAGCCTTGGATGAGTGGACACCAAGCAGCTCCGAGACTTTCTAAGACATCATAAAGGTTCTACTCAACCAGTTCACAAACTACCACACAGCTTTCTAAGATTAGACTCTACTTTTTAAAAATAAGCAAAATAAAAACTGCAGGCTTGAATGGAAAGTTTGGTATAGTCACGTGAAATGTATAAACACCACATATGAAGAAAAACATATCTAAAGACTAGCCAGGTAGAGTAGGAAAAAGGAAAGAAGCACATATACATCTTCTAAGATTGGGTGGGTTAGTTCCAAAGAAAAGGTGCATGGGTCTGCTTTTTGTGGAAAGGACACGTGAGGATGACTTCAGGTCGTCCTGGCAGGATGCCACATGTTCGGTTTCGGTCTAACTAAACTCAGCTTTAGTTAGAAACTGCCGAGACTGCTGAGGCAGACACCGCGCATCTCCAGCAAACTGAGCTACTAAGCTGCGGGCCTGGGCGAGGAGGTGACCCGCTTCTCCCCAAGTGACCTGAAGGCCCCGGCACCCTGGTCTGTTCTTACCATCGCACTTTGTTGCACGTCTGGGTTGCCCCGAGAGGGGAGCCGGCCACCATGGGAACCTGGATGGGGCTGTGCTGCTTGTTCGTGACCAGATCCAGCTTCTCCTCTAAGGATTTACACGTGGCCTCCAGGGCCTGCAACTTGGCTTCAATGCTATCCAGCCGCAAGCAGATTGTCTGGTTGATGGAATACAGGAATGACTGGAAGTGAAAAAAGACTGGCTTTAGGAAGGGTCTCCTGAACTGTAAGAAGACAACCCCAAGAAACACCGAACAGCTATTTCCTGATCTCAACTCCATCGATTCAGACAGGACGATCTCCACGCTGGAACTGGCTCGTTAGCTACGAGCCAGAAGCATGAGAGTAACGAGTTCCCACTTTACACACGAGTCACACGTCCTGTTTGAGATGTGAGGATTTAATCATGGTTTCACTTCTATGTGCAGGTGCAATTCTTAGTTAAGTCCACTTAATTTTTAAAAAGTATGTACTTCAATATGTTATTATTAACCAGTAAATTTACACAAAAACTAGTCAAATCTTCTCAACAGTAAAAACAGATTACACATAACATCAAAACAGCGTAAAAGCCACAGGCCATGCACATTCACATCACACCCCGCTGCCTGATCGGAAGCTGCCTAATCGGAATCGGTGATTGGATCCCCTGTGGCCCTGACGGATTCGGTCCTGAGGCTCCCGTGGGGCTCCCGAGCGGCAAGCTTGCCACCTAGTGGTCGGCAAAGCCGGGCTCCACGTCTGACCTTTCCGGCTGAGTCTCCTCCGGATTCCTAACTCCAAGTAACCCCAGTGAGCAGTGATGTGTCGGACTCCAAACCCAAGGAACAGAGAAACACACAAAGCAGAAAGGGAAGAACTTCATTTCCCCAACTGCTGTCCCAGCCAGGAGCCGCCAGGACCACACGTGGAAACGTGTTAATCACGCAGGAATTCACTGGGCAAAAGAGACACCCTCCACCAGGTCTCACCAGCAGACAGAAGGACACTCCTTCGGGGGTAGGGAGGGGCAAGTTGGGGGAGTGCCCACCAGCCCTGCTTAGTAGTCAGGAAGGCTGGCACCTGCCTTAAGAATCAATAGCTAAAAATAGCACAGAATTTGTGTTTCGTCTTTTCTCTCTCCTTTTCTGCCCATGGCCTAAAGAGTGTGGGGCCCAAAGTGCACACATCAGAAGGAAGGGGGAGGTAGGCGCGGGAGAGCAGGGGCAGCACTGCGGAAGCCACTGAGAGCTGGCTGTGGAGCTTGCACACAGGGGAGCGGGAGGCAGGCCCACATTCACAGGGGAGCGGGAGGCCAGCCCACACTAGAGCTGGAACCGCTTTCCCACTAACTGCGGCTGACCTACAGCACTGCTTACACCCACTCTCCTTTCTGATCTAAAGGGAATCTGCAGAGTATCAAAATTACAGTGACATCAAACACCATGCCAGCTGGCATGGAAACCTGGTGTACACAGTGGCAGGGACAGCACTGCAGGAGGGAAAATCCACATACTGCCCAACAACTCACCTTTTCTCAGGTCACCACCTCTCCTGGCAACATTCACCACCACTAGGCGCTAATATAGACAGGAGATATAGACAGGAGCTAAAGAAACCAAGTGAAATTCACCCTCCCTGACTGACTCCTCTCTTGGAATGTGACACTGAAGGCCCATGTGACAGAGGGAAGGAGCCTCAGTGTCAGGTGGACCCAAGTCCACGGATGACACTCAGTCAGCTTACCTACAAATGAGCACGGTCCATGGCATGACAAACATGCGTCGTCTTGAAAAGCAACAATGGGTGGCTGAATCCCTGAATGGCCACTGACAACCCCACTATTTTCACCAACTGGAGAACATCAAATGTTCGGCTCTCAAATTCTTTGAACAGTGCGCCCACATTATTTTAATTCTGAACTACAAATGATTCTGCCTGGGGTTTGGGGGAAAATCTCTCTTATATGCTAATAAAACAACCTAGAGCCACACACGACTCTACGCAGGTCGCATTCAACCGGGGGCCCAACCTCTTCTCAACAGTGGGACAAGGACAAAGGCGGGGCCGCTTCCTGCCCACTTTATATATTTCTGTGCTGTGCGTAACAGGTGTGTCTTCTGCGATAAAATTACAACTGCATTTATTTAGGGGATGAAAACGCAGTGTTTACTAACAGAGCCGCATCCTATCGACTGGTTGGAAACGGGCATTTTACTGTGAGCTTACTTTTAAGTTTTTCATACACATTTACGCTGCTTCTCCTTGTTAATAAAACAAATGAGATATGACCAAGTAGAAACCAGTGTAAGCAGAGGAATTCTATGAAAAGTGGCTTTGGTTTTGTGTTGCGCTCATAAACTTCTCACATACGCTGGTATTTACCCCTGTGACTCTGCAAACACTGGAACCAATCAAGCACATTCAAAGATCCAAAAATAATTAACAGAATGAGCGGTTCTGAAGAACCCCATCCAGTCAACTTTAGAATCTAAGTGACTTAAATGGCAGACACAGCAGTCATTCATCACTGGTAGAAAGTTCACTTTCCTTCCATCCAAAATGGGCCTGCAGGTGTGTGGGAAGATGCCTCCTTCAGCAGCATCTCAAGGTAAACAATTCTTACTCTTCATGCTCTTCAAGAGAAAAAAAGTGGCTCACACTCTTCTGTAGTGGGCTGCCTGGTGATACAGCCACATCCTAAAATGTATATCTACATCCTAACCGCTAGAATCTACCCATGTGGTCTCTTCGGAATCTGTGCAGACGTAATTTAGATGTAATTTAGAAACTCTTTGGGTCTGTGCAGATGTAATTTAGTCAATGAGATCAACCTGGATTAGGGTGGGCCTTAAATTCAATGACAAGCCCTTACTAGAGGAAGAAGGGGAAACAGTCACAGACACACAAAGGCGGCAGCAACATGAAGCGGAAGGCAGAGGCTGGAAGGAGCCCCACAAGGTGAGGAAGGCCCGGAGCCACTAGAAGCTGGAAGAGGCAGGAAGGATCCACCTTCTAGAACCTTTGGAGGGAGCCAGATCCTGCCCGCATCTTGGTTTTGGATCTCTGGCCTCCACAGCTGAGAGGCTACATTTTTAGGCCATCCCGTTGATGGTGATTTGTTATAGCAGCCCTTGAAATCTGCAGTGCACTACACATTACAGAACAGAGTCAGATTTTTACCTTTATAGACGGATCCTGGCAATTGATTTCTAGTCGCTGGCGTTTCAAAGCAGGTTCATCTTCATCTGTCACTACATGATTCTCCAAAACAACTGAAATCGGTGACAGAGAAAAAAAATGTTTAACATGAAAAGTTTTACAGAATTATTTTAACATTAAGATAGTAAACAGCGCTGACACCTAAGGTTGAATGAGAAATAGCAGAACCTATTTCATATTTTACCTTTTTAAACTTATTCTCAATCAGGCAGAAAATAGGATAACTCCTTAATCCCAAGAAAAGCCCAGACACTGGGAAATTAATGTGCCACTGAGTCAATCCTAACTCCAAATCTGCAAGCTTCTGACTCAATGTTCTATGGGGCTGCCCTGTTTGGTTTGATAAAACCCAATCGATAATAATGATTTCTTCCCCACTTTAAAATAAAGTATCTGTTGGTCACCTCATTCCAAAATCAAAGCCACTCTAACTGCAGGTCCAGAACTGAAAGAGGAAAAATAACACTGAATATCACATCGTCATAGGTGCTAATAATCAAAACAGTCTCAACCTGAACACACTAAGTGACAGAACTCCAACCCTCCCGTCAGCTGAGACCAGCTGCCCCCATCACACAGCCAGCCTCAGGTGATCACCATGGCTTCCCACAGGATAAGCAACTCGGCCCCAGCTCAGGGCCGCCACAGTATGGTCCCAACCTCCTTCCTTTTGTCTAAAATTGACTACAAAAAGTCAAAGATAATCTCAAAAATCAAAGACCAAAATCGGCCACAGCTGCCTCATCTCTGCAAACCACATGTCTGTCTGTCTGTCACCCTTCTGGTCCTCTCTTTTCCTTTGACCTAGTCAATTTTTAAAAATTTACATATTTGCAGTTATAGACAGAAGTTTAAGGTCAACAGTTCTTGCTAAAGATTGTAGATTGTGCCTTGAGTGTTTTTTTCTTCTCATTTCCTTGCCTGAAATGACAGTGTGAACTGTCTAGTGCATTCCTACCATGCTCTAGTCTACACACTCACACATCGAGATAAACAAAGGGCACATGCGGGAGGCGTGAGACCATCTACCTCATCAACAGGTCTGTCTGTAGCCTTCCTCCTCACTGAGCAACAAACATGGACTCTGGGTTAATAGTAATCTTTCTTTTTTGTTTGTTTGTTTTGTTTGTTTTTGTTTTTGTTTTTTAAGAGATGAGGTCTTGCTATGTCACCCAGGCTGGACTCAAACTCCTGTACTCAAGGGACCCTCCACCTCAGCCCCTGAGTAGCTGGAACTATCCAGGTTATAATATTAATAGCTTTAAGCTTTTAACAGTAATACCAGTGTGTGACTATTTACAAAAATGAATGCCAGTATATACGAATAGATGCTGTATACATGCATACATACGAGCACGCTTACTGTAACGCTCCTGGTAGAAAAAAATCCGAAATCTGAATGAGGCCACTGGGAATACCGTTGAGCACATGCACACTTTGGCACACCATCTGCCTTCAAGGCACCCACGCCACAGCTGAGCAGGATGACCTCACTGTGGCCAGACGACACCCGCCCCACTCTGCTGGTGTGGACTGTGCCCCAGCCCTTCCCATACTACCAACCCTCCAGCCGTCTCCACCAGGGAAATCTAACCACCTTCTGTCCAGCCCCACTCAAATGCCACCTTGTTCGGGAAGCCATTCCTGGAAGAGCCTCAGCTCACACCTGTTTATACTTTTATACTGTGACACCAACGAGGTGACAGCACCCACCCCGGAGCAGACCACCCTCCCAGCACCTGACACGCAAGCCTGCCCACAGATGTGGGTGAAGCACTCCTGGCTGGCATTCAGATTCTCCAGGTGCTAGAGGAAAGCCAAGTGCAGAGGCCTCTCTGGTCCCTGCCTCCACCTCCACCAAAGCAACTCCCCTCGGAATTACATAGATTGACATTCCGAAGAAGATCTTAACAGGAAAACAAAAAAGAATGTCCATGCCTTTAAGCCTGTACACGCTAGATAATTCTGCTCAAAACTCTGAAACTTAAAGATGCAGAACTGTCCCACAGTTCTAACAGGAACCTCTCACAGGTCCTAGGCAAAAGCAGCCAAATCTGATCTATCCAGCGGGAAATTATCCGAAGCCAAGGACTACTGTTGGCTCACAAGCAGCACATGGCCCTGCCTTCGGCCTCATGATTCCTCAGAGGCAGGGAGCATGTCAACCGTTACCACCTAAGCCTCTGCAGATGAATTCTCACGTAATGAAACTTTTCAAACTCCATGCCCGCAAGTGCCTGCGGTTAGTCAAAGGTTCTCAGGACCTCAGTCAAAGGCTCTTTACTCTCACTGGAAACTGGTCATCACACCAGGCCTGGAAGAACAGACAGAGACCCTCGCACTTATTACTCTAACCTTTTAGTTTGTTGAGAAGAAAACAAGTCCAGAAAGGTTATGAGACTTCTCTGGGGTCACAGAGCTAGTTTCGTCATAAGGGCAGCAGACAGGCGTGCAAGTAACTCCAGTAATGACTCCACAGGTAATGGGACAGCAAGTGACATTTATTTTCTTCTTTGTACTTTGCTGCTTTTTGTATGTGTTGCTTTTTATAATTTTGTATGCATTACTTTTAGAATTAAAATAACTCCTTGTTCATTTTTAAAATATCACAATCAGGCTGGGTGCAGTGTCTCACGCCTATAATCCCAGCACTTTGGGAGGCCAAGGTGAGTGGATTACTTGAGGTCAGGAGTTCGAGGCCAGCCTGGCCAACATGGTGAAACCCCTGTCTCTACTGAAAATACAAAAATTAGCCGGTCATGGTGGCAGGCGCCTGTAATTCCAGCTACTTGGGAGGCTGAGGGAGGAGAATCGCTTGAATCCAGGAGACAGAGGTTACAGTGAGCCGAGATCACGCCACTGTACTCCAGCCTGGCGACAGAGCAAAAGTCTGTCTTAAATAAATAAATAAATGAAGATATCACAATCAATCAACTGCAATGACAGGCCTGATGCAAGTCACAATTTTTGCATTCAGACAGGTAGAGTTAGCACAAGCCATGGTCGGTACACACCAAGTCAGATGATCCTAGAAGTCTTTCTTTTAAATAAAAATAAGGAGAAACTAGAAAGACATACACATCAACAATTTAAAAGCTGCTACAACCAGTAGGATTATGGAAAATTTTTATTCTACTTTCTTGACTATCCTGTTAAACTGTATTAGTTGTATACTTTCGAGACGAGGAAAGTACTTTAAACCCACAATGAATGCAAACGTGCGTGGCACACCAAGGTACCTGCAGCTGTGCACACCTTCTCCTGGGTCAGAGACTGCAGGCTTTGTACTGGGACAGGCCAAGGAGCTCTGTGCACAGTAGGCTTTTAACAAATACTCAAGAAATCATAGTTCTCAGGCATTTAAGGAACAGAGATGGAACAAAATCAAGATTCGAAATTATTTCTCTAAGCTTTTTTTGGGCCACAGTCTACAAAGAGAGATTTATTGGGGAAGTAGGCTGTCAGAACTTTAATGGTTCTGAAATCACTGGAAATGATGTAACTGGAACACTTTTCTTTTACAAGATTACAGTGTATGTTTCCTAAAGACACTGTCATTTGCCTTCTAAACCAGAAACAGGAATTTGTAAAATAATGTGCAGTGATCGTGTGGAAAACTAACCAACAGCACTCCTGAAATGCTGCCTTCATGTTCCCCTGGGACTGCTCACCTCACCCCAAAACTATTTCTATTTCCCTTCCCTTCCAGACTACAACTAGTCTCCAAAGGTAGTTTTCTCGACTAACAGAGCAAACAGATCATAGGAACGCACATCAGACTTCCTTTTGAGATTTCTGAAAATTCTCTCTTCTGGAGGAATAAACTGTCAGCATTTCGATTCGAACATTCCTGAAAGAATATCCAGCCAACCGAAACACTCAGTGACTTAACTGTGGTGGGCTTGTCACTTCAAACTTAACAGAACAATAAAACACATACCACTTTACAGAAGAAGAAGAAGAAGAAGAAG